>NC_141040.1:24127500-24442500 GCF_052040795.2 Danio rerio
TGCCAAATACATCCCAGGAGGTAAATTTTTTGCAGTTTTTGTTTTCACGAATCCAGCAGAGGCTGCTGAATACGCTTTTTAAGATCTTAAATTTCTCTCGCGAGTGCCATTCGCACCTGCTGTTCTCACGTAAATCCACCAAAGGCCGCTGTCGACTGACTGTTTGACTGACTGTTTGACTGACTGACCAATCGACTGACCCACCCTCCTCTTTCCCTAAACCCAACAAATTGTATTGATTGATCCGCTAACGGGACAAACTGGTAAACCGTCCATACGAAGGTAAGCGGTCCGCTGATAAGCGTGTAAAGGAACGGCGCCGTACCACCCCGTAGCGTTCCTTTTAAAAATGATATGCAGCCATACAAACTTCTGGCTACATAATTCACAATCTCCAGTAATATATATAGGGCTACATTTTCAGAATGATCCTATGTGGTCAAATTCTCTCTCTTTAGTCAAAACTGTAGACATTGTCTCCAGAATGACAGCTCTATTTTTAAAAGTCAAAGTTGCATTTCTTTTCTGTTAGCTGCAATTTATACGCTTCTGAGAGAAGCCATACACTTGCGACTGGGAAACACATGGAAAACATTTGCCCACTGCAGTTATATTCAGTGCAGCTGTGTGAAAACACCACTCTGAGGATGAGGCTTTAGCCATTACAGTCTTACTGGAGGGGATAAACTGAGAGTAAAACATCATTTTCTTAACCTGAAACTCAATAAATCTTTCCAGTGCTCGAAATCTTGGTCTGAACTTAATACAGTAGTATTTTTGACACAAATACCAGTATATACAATATAAGTTGAGCAATGAGAACTTCCAGTGGCGTAGTTTTTGGCACTGTTTGTTTACAAGGTTTTTATATAGTTTAAGGAGATTGGAGATGCAGGTATTATTAAGTTATGTTTGTATATATAATTTGATTCTCAAAGTGATGATTGCTGTTTACTTCCACTTTTTATGACTTACCAAGGACCATAATAACAAACGACAAATGTTAGTTTGCAATATCAAGAAGCAAAATGGACTAGTATTAGATGACAGAATGAAGTTAAATATTTAAACTTGCTGTTCTTACATAAAAAAATAAGATGGATAAAATATTAAAATAACAAGAAGTTTACACAAAGTATTGTTACCTTTATTGTTTTTGTCCCACAAATGAAGCCACAAGTAAAAGACTAGTAAAGGGGTGTCCAAACTTGGTCGTGGAGAGCCGGTTTCCAGCATATTTTAGTTCAAACCTCTTTAAACTCATCTGAACGAGCTAATGAAGCTTTTTCTGGGTACACTAGAAACTCCTAGAGAGATGTGTTGAAGAACGTTGCAGCTAAACTTTGCAGAACACCGGCCCACCAGGACCGTGTTTAGACAGACCTGGACTAGCATGTCTTCAAACACTATGAATGAGTATGCATGCGAGTTGAGTGAATGATTCAAATGACTATAATGTAACAATGTAATCATAACACAACAAAATTTAAATAATATAAAAATTTAAATAAATAAATACAAAAAAAAAAACTAAAAAGGTTTTATGTGTTATGTGCAATATACTTACAAAATATTAGTATTAAATATTTGCCATTTTTGGGGGGTATTCACACAGAACACATCATTACATGCTGCGAGATGTAAACCAGCTAAAGAATGTTTTTTTATAGATCCTATTAATGTGGTCATGTCATTGGCTCGTGAACATTTCCTGCTTGTTATCAAATTATTTTATAACTGTAACAAGAGGCAATTGAGTCATAACTTAATAATAAAACAGCTATCAAAACAATTATTTATCAATTTGTGACTTTTTTTGGATTTTCAGAAGCCATAGAAATTAAAAATGTAAAACAGGAAATATGTTGGGACCTTTGTTTTTGTTTACATCCCTCAAGATGGTCCATAGAAAAGCCCCATCCTCCATCATGTTGCATCAAATCAAACTGTAAACAGAAGCTTGCAATGCTTAGCCTGAAGTTCTTTGATTGGTTGCCTGCTTTGGGCCTGATATTGATGAGCAGTGCTGCATTTAAAAGTTGAAATTCTTTTTACTTGACAAGGGGTCTTAAAAATGTGCGGCTCTTGTGCAATATGCTGCAAAGGATGCGAGACGTGAGTATTCCTGTTAAACGTGTTTATAAAGAAAAACAATACATAGGAAATTAATGAATTGGAAAGGAAGAAGCTGTTTGTGTGAACGGTGTCTTATTGTTTGCAAAATATATACATTTGTGAATGTGTGAATATGTTTGTTTATTTTACAGGACGTTTTGTGCACAGCTGTAGTGTTTCCTTCCAAACTGACAGTGCCATCTACTGGCCTGGCATGCATAATACAGCATTTTTAGCCATTTTTGTGGATCCCTGTGAATAAGATTGTTTTGAAAAAAAAAAAAGTAGTCTAAATATGCAACTTTTAAAAAATGCAAAAGGAAAATTCTGTACATTTTTGTAGATTGTTTTGTATTTTCTTTTATGAATGTATTATGGCCTGGTCTACAGCATCATACACACTCAAACCCAAGCAAAATTAGATTCTGTGTAAAAACAAACACATCCAGTCATTCTGCAAAGCAAACTTTAACCACAATATACACTGACTGGCCTCAAGTTCTAAATCAACTTTACATTTTTTTTACAATGAACCCCGGATGGAAAGAAACATTCCAATGACAAATTCTTCAGGCAGGTAAGCAAAATGCCTGTTGGGTTCGTAAATTTAGCCAGGAGGGCAAGCCCGAGGGTGAATAGCTATTTCAGGAAAGAACGAGTACTAGAGTTGAGGGACACACATGTTTAAAATAGTCTATGAGCTTGCTCCAAAACAAACACTCTCCGGAGACCTAATAAGAACACGTAATCCGAAAAAATTCTAAATAATCAATCTGGATCCAAGCCAAGACTCATTTTCCGCATTTTATTCACAGAGAGGGCCAGCAGGTTCAGGAAATCTCTTGGAAAGCCACAAGTATTAGTATCCAGGCCTCGACCGGATGCCCTAAAGCTCAGGGTTCAAGCTTCTTCCCGTTCTTCCACTTCTCAAATCTGAGTACGTGGCGTAGAACGAAAATAAAGTCCTGTATATAATGAATATTCCAGAGAGATAGAGTGTGTTCAACTAAAAGAAATGTTGATTTATTTACTTAGCATCTTTATCTTTTTTAATTCACTTTATTTGTTGTAACTGAGACCCTCTACATATTCTCATATTTACATGCCAATCCCCAGACTATCCCCATAAGCTACGCATCATCCCTGAGCTTTAAGCTTTCACAGCACAGCCCTGCCGTCCCTCAGGGATGTTTTACTCCAGGTAATCCCCGGCCTTAGACAACAAGTAGTCCTTTTACACTGTCCCATTCAGAAAGAGTCCTTCCACCCCAGCCTCTCCCTTTCCCCCGCCATCAGCAAGCCAGCTGTCAGTGTAAAATGAGCCGGGCGGACCCTCAGCCTCTGCCCAGCTGCCGCCTCAGGATCTTATCAGCCACGGGACCATGCAGCACACACAATCTGGACCTGGTTTGGGTTTCAAGGCCAGTATAGAATGACCTAAATGACATCAATAACACACTTGTGTTAAAAAAAACATAGACGTGTACTGGAAAAGTAAAATGCTCAAGCTTCGGTAAGAATGAGATTATAGATCTACTTATGTTTACTTCTAATATTTCTTTACAAATTATCATAAAATACATGTCAATTGCTGTAAAAAAAAAAAAAAGTTAGCATCTGTGAATCCACTGATTTCTTATCAATTAAAACAGTTGATCTCAGAATGTTGAATTTGAAGGCATTGAAAATATGTGCTTCATCTTCCCTTTTTATGCAAAAATGTACATAAATGCAGTTTCGATGTAAAACAAACATTACGGGGCAATATGACGCTTTGTATATATATTTGTATAATATGTATATCATATATCCTACGTTGCTAAAAACACAATGAGGACACATATATTTAGCTAAAAATTATTTTGAGCAAATATGTTCTTCCGGTTTAAAAATACATTTTAAAGCTACTTCACAGCATTGAGATCCTTGTGTAAATACCAGCTTGGAGATTGGCTGTCAGTTCCGGCCGGTACAAAGTGATGTCATTGAGTTTTTAGCACATCTGGTAATTACAACCCAGGCTCATTCTAAAAAACGTAGCCCCGAGGACGTTTCTGGAAACCGCGTAAAACGTCCGGGAGGTACGTATTTTTGCAGTTTTTGTTTTTGTGAATACCCGAGAGGCCACTGTTTGCGCTTTTTCGCATCTCAAATGCCTCTCCTGAGTGCCCTTTGCGCCCGCCCTGTTCTGGCGTGAACACACCAGAGGCTGCTGTCGAACGCCCGTCTGTCTGACTGGCTGAATCATTGACTGGCCAATCGGCTGACCCACCCTCCTCCTTCCCTAAACCCAACTTATTTTACCGATTGATCCACCGCTCACCCACTTACTTTCCTAAACCCAACCAACAATTTACAAAAGCCGTCCAGAAAAAGAAAAGCCCTCGTCGGATTTTTTCACGCGTTTTCAGATTTTACCACATTCTCACCCTGTTATGAACTTGTTCACTTTTCTTTTGGATTCTGTGTTTATCTTTACTGATTTCTGGAAACGCTCTTCCCCGGAATGTTGTCGTGGTCAGCCTCTCTGCGTCTCAAGTCCGCCGGCGTACACGATAAGCTAACTGGACGAACTGGTTACGGCGGGAAAGCCCCCCACACGAAGGTAAGTGTTAGCGCCAAAAAGACCAGCGTCACGCGGCCGAATGAGCCTGGATTGGTTAATTAATTAATGAGATCTGACACTTAAATCGAACCAATCAGCGCGCTCTATTGTGAACGAGATGCAACTTCATTAATATGCATGATATTGCTTCGAAGGCTCCTTTTACCTGTTATAGTGTTCAGAGAGACGCCACGTTGTGTTGCCAACCGCAATTCAAACAAGTAGAAGAACGAGAAGAATTGTTTGGAGACATGGGTCATCAGTCTTTTCATCAAAAGGTTTTGTTTCTATTTCCCCGCGATGAGAGCACAGCTTGCGTATAGATCCACATGTCTGGGCTACAGTAGTCTGCTAAAACGTGATAGAAATATGTTTGTAAGGAACATTTTTTACCCAAGAGCTTTTTGAATCTGGAAATGGTAAAATCTGGATTTGCCGCTTGTCTTCTTTAAAAAAAAAAAAAGATGCTGTTCCAGTTGGTGTTGACTGTCCTGTCTCTACAGAGTTAGTGAGCGATCAATGTTCCTGTTTATGCTTATTCAGAGGGCAAAGTTAGTTTGTATTGTCAGCAGTACACACTTTCAGTTTTTAAAGATAAACTTTAGTGAAAATTATTTAGTTACTAAGTTTACGGTAATATCAATTTAATATTATGGATGAAAAATCCTCCACTTCCAAACAGCTTTCAGATCTGCTGATGCTGCTCTACGAATCACTGTCTATCTCCCCTGTATCTGTAATTGTGTCGTCCTTGCCTATTTCACCACTCGCCACTGTATCTGTAACATAAAGTAAAATGTATTTCAGATTCAAAAATGTAGACAGTACTCTCTAGTGGATTTGTCATATGAAAAGAGCAATGAAATGTACCTGGAGCAAAGTATTTTATGTTTAGCAAAAATGTAGGCTGGAGCACACATTGTCAGTGAGCCTGGGTTGTTAATTTGATTTTGTTTTGTTGTTGTTTGTTTGTTATGTTTTTTTAATTTCAAAATAAATTAAACAAATTGCTTACGTTGCATTATATTAATCACAAAAGATCACGTGTTTAGTTAAAAACTTCTGATTTGATGTTTTGCTAAAAAAAAAAAACTCATAATCATTAGTGAGAGTTAATTAAGAGCAAGTAAAAATGTTTGATCAAATTATCCATGTCAAAATCTGTGGCTTGTTTTATGAAAATATTCAACTATTTCTTAAAGAAAGAGCTCACTCAAAACTGAAAGTACTGAAATTGCTGTTTCAAGCCTGAGAAATGTTATTGTTAATGAAAAAAGAAAAAGAATTTATAAAAAGTTGTCATCCACTTACTTAAAACACTCCTATAATATATTCTTTTTGTTTCAGGGAAGAAATAAACTCAGGTTTGAAACATCATGTGAATGATTACATGATGATATTTGATATGTCACTACACAGTGCTTGTGAATGGTCACAATATACTGACTGAGGAGAAGAAACTGTTAAATACAGTTATTTTTGTTTTATGTGCTCACAAAAGTACTCTTGTAGCTTATATATAATATTCTGATTGAACCACTCACAACATATAGTCTGTTTTGAGGATTTTTTGCTATTCTTGGACATTTAAAAAGTCTTTCTGTATATGGAGGATAATTGAGCTCCCAGATTTTATCTAAAATATCTTAATTTATGTTCTGAAGACAAGCAAAGGTCTCACTGATTTGGAACAACAAGATGTTGAGTAATTAATAACATTATTTACCATTTTTGGATGAACTAACACGTTTTAAGTGCTTGATTTTCCCTATAAAAAAGTTTTTTTCTAACAAGTAATGACTACATACTCAGTTTGAGTTCAATATTTACCACAAATATTTATGATTCCTCTTTAAATGACTGCGCAATTTCTACATGATATCATTTTAAATAAAGCAAGTGCAGTCACGATCCTCGTCCCAGCAGAGGAATTCCTGACACAGCAGCACCTCAAACAGCAGCCTCTTAATTAGAACAAATGCCTTCCCTCCAGGCTCTCTTGCCATAACAGTGGGACTGTAATTAAACTCAATTAGCTCATCAGCTTTAGACTGGGTTAAGTGATGTTTACTCAACATGGGCTAATTGTACGGCATATGGTAAGCCCGGTAGATGGAAGTGCAGAGGTGGGTTTGTTGTTGGATAGTTTGGGATAGGTTTAGGGATTAGCCAGGCTGATGGTGGTGGTCCTGATGGCCCTGAGGGGACGCTGGGCTGGACGATTCTCAATCCGCCCTGTGTAATAAACAGAGCGCTTCAGGCTCTGGTGCTTTTGAAAGCTCTCTGCAAACCCAAGTAAAATAGTAAATCGTTAAAACAAAAATAACTGCTTGCATATAGGTCTAATATAATATTTATAAAGTATACTATATTTATTTGTAGGTATTTTGTAATTATTTGTAACTGTATTAATCTACTAAAGGTATGTTAAATATGTATTTAAATGTAGCTGTGTTTAATTATATGTATTTCTGATGTGTAAATGTTCTTCAATATTATTATTATTATAATTCATGTAATAATAGGAAATAAAAGTAACTTAAATACGTGTATTTCTGTGTTCCCTGTGTTTATACATACATAAACAGATGCACGCATGCTCATGCACACATCTACTTAAAAGGTGTATATCAACATTGCATGCTATAAAATGGGTAAACTTTTAATTATATAAATGTTTATTTTCAATTGTATTTCATTGTAATTATATCTAAATACTTATGTTATGTATTTTCTAATACATATGTATAACATTTATATAAACCTCAAAATAAAAATGTAAGTGTTAGGATGAATAGAAAAAAAACTCTATAATGGCATCAATAGTAAACATCAGAATATTAAGGAATGTATTTCAGTACCAGTGTGTTTGGTTAAGAGTGGTAGGGTTGCTCTTTTCCATTCACTGCAGGAGCAGTGACAGCTGTGGGCCAACAGTGTGCTTGAGCTCCCCTGCAGCTGTCCCAAGTGCTGGAGCTGGAATGACTCCATGATCCTCCTCTAACTGGACAGATCCGGACCAGCACAGCACCTGCTCCTCCTGGCAGAGCAATCGCGGGGCAACCATGCTATGGGCTTATTGTGCAATAATTCCACAGGACAGCCTGGTTGTGGCGTCCTGTTTATATAAGATGTTATATCTGATAAATGGACTTTCTAACTTTGACACAATTAAAAATATAGAATTAATTCAATTTACAACATTTACGCATGGCTTCTTTTTTTTATGTGTTAAAAGTTAATAATTTAAGCATAGCTCAATGTTAAGGATTTTTACTGCTGGTCAAATCAGGCCAATACAGACTACTACTACTACTACAACAACAACTACTACTACTACTACTACTACTACTACTACTATAACAACAACTACTACTACTATAACTACTACTACTACTACTATAACAACTACTATTACTACAACTACTACTATAACAACTACTACTACTACAACTACTACTATAACAACTACTACTACTACAACTACTACTATAACAACTACTACTACTACTACTACTACTACTACAACAACAACTACTACTACTATAACTACTACTACTACTACTATAACAACTACTATTACTACAACTACTACTATAACAACTACTACTACTACTATAACTACTACTACTACTACTATAACAACTACTACTACTACAACTACTACTATAACAACTACTACTACTACAACTACTACTATAACAACTACTACTACTACAACTACTACTATAACAACAACAACTACTACTACTACTACTACTACTACTACTACTACTACTACTACTAAAACTATAACAACTACTACTACTACTACAAAAACAACAACTGCTACAACAACTACTACTGCTACTACTACTACAACTACTACTAAGAATTATTTTCATTATTCTCTATTTTCACCAAGAAATACTCATCCCGAGGCCCCTAGAGACTCTGCAGCGCCATTAATGCGATCCAAGGCCTGTGAAGAGATGATCCCAAGGTATCCATAATGCTGGACTAGGCCGTATCCCGAGCTGAGGCTGTGGTGGTCATGGAGGAATGGAGTGCCTGAGACTGATTGCTGAAAAACAGTAAACGAGTTGATCCTGTGGGCCAGCCTGACCTCCCGCCCACGCCTACTCACATGCCCAACAGAGCCTGGTTTCTCTCAAGTATTTTTTTCTCTTTCACTTTGTCAACTGGTGAAGTTTTTATTTCCTCACCACTGTTGCCGCCACTGGCTTGCTAAGATCAAGATTTGTGGAGCTGCGCTTGGTGGAGTTCCTCAGTGTTTGAACTTTCAGCAGCGAAATTCAAACCACACTGAACTAAACTAAACTGAAATTCAATTCTTAAATCTGGACTTTACTAGAAATATGTTAAGCTGGTTTGACACAATCTACATTGTTAAAAGCGATGTGTAGCTGCCGTCAGAAGCAATGCTTATATATTACACTCTATAAACATAAACTTTACATTAAAAAGTCAATAAATAGTTAAAATGTTCAAATTAATCATTAGAATAAATAAGTAATGTATATTTGTTGTTAATGCATGTTAATTCATTTAAAGTTATTTAACTAAAACTATAAGGGGGAGGGGGGAACCTTTTCTTGTTATGTTTAGCTTGGGAATTATTTCATTGTTGCAATGAAGATATTCTTCCGATCCACTACAAGTAGTTCAGCCACAAGGTGCTGTGCTAAAACACGTTTTTAAGGATTCAAAAGTACAAAGAAGTTTGTTAAAGAGAAACTGCAACCCTTCAAGTTTATTCCTCTTGAGTTAGAGAGGCCAATGAGGTATGTGTCGTATGGTGTTAACGTATGTGAACATGTATGATTATGTGTCCGTATGTAATGTATAATTAGCCAATTAAGTGTATTTCGTTACATGTTGAATGTGCACTTTATCTTTTGGTTGTATGTATGTTGTTCATTACGTGCAACATCACCTTTAAAGGGTTAATTGAAGTTTATGTATTTCTTTTCGTAGTTCTGACGGCAATATTGGGACATAAAGGAGTGCAAGGCTAGAATGTACAAGACATACTACAGACTCGTGTCCGAATAAATGTCAGTTAAAATCAAGAACGACTTGAGCCTTTGTTTCATCTTGAGGGGAGTAACAGTCAGAACTCAGCCTGTTTCGCGCTGGAAGAGAGGAGAGCAGGAGAGGAGAGCAGAGCGGTGCCGGTCGCAGCAGCGGAGCTGTAAACGAGCAGCTCGTTAGGCGGTGACGTCGTTCTCAAGCATCAAAGGAAAAAAGGACTGCAAGCGCGCAAATCCCACATCAACGGCTGTCGGTGTATAAGAGTGCAGCGTGGTTAAGCTAAGAAGAAGTAACACATTTAAAACAAGTTAAATGTGAAGCAGATTAACCTTGTTAATTTAAAGGGACTTTATTAAGTGCTTACAGGGGTAAAGTGCAGTGGTAAAAAATTTGAGACTAAGCTGAAGTTATTGTTTGTTTAATATAAGGTGACTGTTAACTACAAGTATTTTATTATTCATTTAAGGATACATTAAGATATTTTAAAGGGGAAGTCATTACTTTTTCATTTTTTATATTTAGATTTTGTAACAAGTGAGAAAATTATTTATAATTTGGCTTATTAGGTGTTTATGACACACATTTAAGTTTATCTTTAAATAGTTGAGAAATATACTGCTATAAGCACATTAAAGACAGTGATATCATTTAGTTGAGTTAAAGTTATAAGTAACAAGTTTAAAGCACACTATAATAGTGGTATGGCAGATCAAGAAGACTGTGATATTGATGCTGTGGAGTTGCAGTTACAAGTCAGTCCTGAAGATGAAAATTGTGAGACAAGCGCACAAGAGCCAAGCACAAATGAAGCTGCTAAAGAAGAGAGCTTGAGGAAAAGCCAAAGAGTTAGGAAATTCACTGAAAAGGGTCAAGCACTTCACGATGAAAAGGTGAATAAGTTTCAAACTCACTTTAAGGCATGCTATGATGAATGGAAATCTGCTGCTAAACAAGCTAAAAAGGCACTTGAAAACCCTGTTAGTGTAACATTGCATGATCACATTGCCCACGTCCAATATGCCTCATCAGAAGTAAAACAAACCTATGATAAGCTGCGCAGTTATGTAACTCCTGATGGAGACACCCGTCGAAGAGTGGATACATGCGATGCTGTTTCTTAAAAGCTTATAAAACTAGCTGAAGATTGGCTTGTAGAAAGTGGAAGTGTAAAGGATGTAGCAAAGGGGTCACTACGCTGGAGTGAAGCTGGTTCAGTGTTCATCTCAGCAGCGTCTCAAAAATCTAAGAGTGCAAGAAGCACATATTCAAGTTCAAGCAGATTATCTGTAAAGAAACAGGAAGCAGCAGCTGAATTAGCTGCAACTGAAGCTGCTCTTAAAGTTATGGAGGAAATGGATCGTGAAAGAAACCAGCTTGAAAATCTAGAAGCAGAAAACCGGCAAAGGTTAGCAATACAAGAAGCAGAAAATGCTGAAAAGCTAAAAGCATTAGAACAGAAGCGAAGAGAGCTAGAACGTCTAGAAACTGTAAAGAAAATGAATGCTGCCAAGGCACGACTGAAAGTGTACGAGGAAGAAATTAATTCAGATGAAGAAATCTCAGACCTCCTACATGACAATGTTAAACAAAGGAAAGCTCCTCCTAAGCCAGGAAGTTTGCCTGAACCCCTGCTAACACCATCAAAACCTACTGTAAAACTGCATCAGTTTTCCGCTTCACCACAGACCACAAGGTGTCAACTTCCGAACAATGCTACACAAGAAGATAGCACTACTGCTCTGGCTAGAGCATTAGCAGAATCCATTAATATAAGCCGTCTACCAGTACCAGAGCCTGCCGTATTCAATGGAGACCCACTCAAGTACAAAGACTGGAAAATGTCTTTTCAGACACTGATAGATCGGAAAAACATCCCAGTAAATGAAAAGATTTACTATCTCCGCAAGTATGTGGGTGGACCAGCCAGAAGAGCTGTTGAGAGTTACTTTCTGCTGGGCACAGATGAAGCATATTATGCAGCATGGGACACTCTTGAAGAAAGATATGGAGGTTCATTTGTGATCGCCAAAGCCTTCAGAGATAAGCTAAATTCATGGCCAAAAATCGGAACAAAAGACAGTTCTGAGTTACGAGAGTT
The DNA here is from genome assembly GCF_052040795.2 of Danio rerio. Classification (NCBI taxonomy): domain Eukaryota; kingdom Metazoa; phylum Chordata; class Actinopteri; order Cypriniformes; family Danionidae; genus Danio; species Danio rerio. Next base: position 24,139,353 of record NC_141040.1, read on the forward strand.
TTCTGATTTTCTCAGAGGCTGTGAAGCTGCTATGCTACAAATTAAGAATCTTGATGTCTTAAATGATTGCAGTGAAAATCAGAAAATACTAAGTAAGCTTCCTGATTGGTTAACAGCAAGATGGAATAGAAAAGTGATTGAGATTGAAGAGCAGCACGGTTCCTTTCCAACATTTAGTAACTTTGTGGACTTTATCACAAGAGAAGCCAAGATTGCGTGCAACCCAGTAACTTCACTACATGCACTCAAGGGAAGTGACTTAGAAAAAGTTAAGCCTACAAAGACTCGAAGTATCGGAACTAAGGTGCTGGCAAGTGCTGCAGAGGAGAAACCAAATATACAGAAATGTGTTTTCTGTGACAGATTGTACCATAGCATTCACACATGTCGACAGTTTATGGACAAGTCAATAATGGAGCGAGTCAAGTTCGTGCAAACAAAGGGATTATGTTTTGGGTGCCTTAACCCTGGACACCATTCAAAGAAATGTGGAAAGAGAAGTGTTTGTGACACATGCAAAGGGAAACACCCAACCTGTTTACACGAGGAACGGGATAAACAAATCAGAAAGAATAAAGAAGGCATAAAAGACACAAAGGAAAGCAAACAAAGCAAAGAAATACCATGTGAGACAATATCACACCGTGTAGTTCAAAATAATAGTAGTAACCTCACATCTACAATCAGTCCAGTTTGGTTATCTACAACAAACAACCCAGAACATGAAATCCTGGTGTATGCTCTTCTAGATAGTCAGAGTGACACAACATTCATTTTACAAGAAAAAGCAGATGGTCTGGATGCTGACAAGAAGCATGTACAGTTAAAGCTTTCTACACTGTCAACCAGAGATTCAGTTATCCAAAGTGAAAGGCTGTCTGGGCTGCAAGTCAGAGGCTTCTATTCCTCAAAGAGAATTCTTCTTCCCGTAACATACACAAGAGAATTTATTCCTGCAAATCTAAATCACATCTCCACTCCTAAGACAGCAAGAGCATGGCCCCACTTAGAGCACCTTGCCGAAGAGATAGCCCCTCCTATAGAATGCGATGTTGGGTTACTCATAGGTTACAATTGCTCACAAGCGCTTTTACCTAGAGAAGTTGTGTCAGGAAAAGACAATGAGCCATTCGCTCAAAGAACAGACTTGGGTTGGACAATAGTCGGTGGAGCTGACCCTTGCGTTGACTATGGTGATGCTATGGGAAGCAGCCACAGGATTATTGTTAAGGAAGTGACACCCAAGTTGTCATCAGATCAGTTGCCAAATGAAGTCCATTACATTTGTCGCACACAAGTCAAAGAAATAATCACACCACCAGACGTGATTAAAGTTCTTGAATCTGATTTCAGTGAAAGAAAGGTGAAAGAGTCTCACTTCTCCCAAGAGGATCGGCGATTTTTGTCTATAATGGAAGAAGGAGTAAGGATAACAGCAGATGGACATTGTGAGCTACCATTGCCATTTAAAGAGGACAGGCCATGTCTGGCAAACAATAAAAGCTGTGCAGAACACCGACTCCAATGTCTTAAGAAAAGACTTGAAAGAGACAAACAATATTGCAACGACTATACAACATTCATGAACGAAACTATAGAGCGTGGAGATGCAAAAAGAGTTCCACTTGAAGAACTTGACAAAAGCTCTACCTGGTACATTCCGCATCATGGGGTGTACCACCCCCAAAAACCAGGGAAAATAAGAGTAGTGTTTGATTGTTCGGCCAAATTTAAAGGTGTGTCATTAAATGATCATCTGCTCACAGGGCCAGAGCTAACCAATACCTTGATAGGTGTCTTGTGTCGGTTTCGCAAGGGTCCAGTGGCTGTGATGTGTGACATAGAACGTATGTTTCACCAGTTTAGAGTCAGGGACGAAGATCAAGACTACCTTCGTTTCCTGTGGTGGGACAATGGAGATTTTCACTTAAGTCCATCAGTCTACCGAATGAGAGTTCATTTGTTCGGAGCTGCTTCGTCACCGGCTTGTGCAAACTTTGGTCTCAAGTACATTGCAGCACAAGGTCGAGGCCAGTTCAGTGAAGCAACCATAAGATTCATTGAAAGGAACTTTTATGTGGACGATGGCCTTATCAGTTTCCACTCCGAAGAAGAGGCTATTCGTTTAGTCCATGAAGCGAAAAAACTCTGCAGTACTGGAAAATTGCGACTGCATAAGTTTGTTTCTAACAGCCCACAAGTTCTTGAATCTCTCCCTAAAGAAGATTGTGTAGAGACAGTAAGAAACCAAGATCTAGCACTGGGCGAGCAACTGATTGAAAGAGCTCTAGGGGTTAAATGGAGTGTTGCTTCAGATCATTTCCAGTTTCGAGTAGTAGTGAGTGAGCGTCCATTCTCCAGACGAGGAGTCTTGTCAACCGTAGCTTCCATCTACGACCCACTTGGATTTGTGGCGCCTTTCGTTCTGCTTGGCAAGCAAATTCTACAGCAAATGTGTCGTGACAAGTCAGACTGGGACACACCACTCTCAAATGAGCTTCAGTCACGGTGGGAGTCCTGGCTTACAGATCTAAAGGACCTTGCGTATGTCAAGATTGATCGCTGCTATCTACCAGCAGATTTTCAAGAAGTTCTGAGATATGAACTCCACCATTTTTCAGACGCAAGTGTTGCAGGATATGGTGTCTGTACGTATCTAAGAGCAGTCAGTAGATCAGGACGAATCCACTGTTCACTTGTCATTGCAAAGTCCAGAGTAGCACCCACCAAGGTAACTACTGTACCAAGATTGGAGCTGTCCGCAGCAGTAGTAGCGGTGCGCATAAGTGACATGCTCAAAGGAGAACTAGAGTTGGAAAATGTTCAAGAGTTCTTCTGGACAGACTCTCAGGTTGTCCTGGGATATATAAACAATGAAGCGAGGCGTTTTCATGTTTTCGTGGCAAATCGTATCCAACGAATCAAGGAAAGTACTAAACCAACACAGTGGAAGTATGTTGCATCAGAAGATAACCCTGCTGACCATGCGTCTCGAGGTCTCAAATCTAAAGAACTCATTGCTTCCAACTGGTTTAGTGGCCCAAGTTTTCTTTGGGAAGATTCACTTCCCACTGGAGAGATTAAGGTGGGAGATCTTGACACAGATGACCCAGAGGTACGCAAAGTTCTTGTACACCACACCTTGACAACAGAGAATTCTCTGGCAGAACGTTTCAGCAAATTCTCCAGCTGGACAAAATTAGTTAAAGCTATTGCAAGACTAATCAGATTTGTAAAGGAGTTGAAGGGCTCAATAAAGCGAACCAATAAAGCTACAAGTCTCGAAGAAAGGCAAGAAGCTGAACATGTAGTTATTGCCATTGAACAAGGATTAGTCTTTTCCAAAGAAATCAAGGAACTCCACTCCAAGAAGGAGTTAATTACTAAAGACAGAGCAAGCAGATTGTATCGACTCAATCCCTTCTTGGACCACAAGGGCATCCTTAGAGTGGGAGGAAGATTAGAGCATGCAACTTTACACCCAAATGTCAAGCATCCATTTATCTTACCAAAAACCAGTCATATCACCAAGTTACTGATTGATCACTATCATCAGAAAGTGAAACATCAAGGGCGTGGCATGACCACAAACGAACTGAGATCTAATGGCATATGGATTCTCGGCTGTAGTCAAGCAGTATCGTCATTTATCTACAACTGTGTCAAATGCAGAAAATTCAGGCGGCAAACAGAAGAACAAAAGATGGCAAACCTGCCTAGCGAAAGAGTGGAGACAACTCCTCCCTTCACATATTGTGGGATGGATTGTTTCGGTCCATTTTACATCAAGGAGGGAAGAAGGGAACTAAAGCGCTATGGGCTGCTGTTCACATGTTTGTGCTCTCGTGCAGTACATATAGAGTTACTTGATGATTTATCAACTGACGCATTCCTTAACTCACTTCGGGCATTCATTGCTTTACGTGGAAACGTTCGTCAGCTGCAATCAGACCAAGGCACCAATTTTGTTGGAGCAAGGCGTGAGTTTTTGGAAGCAGTGAAAGAAATGGACCAGGAATGTCTGAAACAACTAGGCTGTGAGTTTGTCATGAACCCACCCTCTGCCAGCCATATGGGTGGAGCCTGGGAACGGCAAATCCGAACAATCAGAAGTGTGTTGAATTCCATCCTGGATCAATCATCTAGAACACTGGACAGTTCATCCTTAAGAACATATCTATATGAAGTGATGGCAATCGTAAATAGCCGACCCATAACAACACAATTACTCAACGATCCTACTGGACCACAACCACTTACACCCAACCTTCTTTTGACAATGAAATCGTCAATAATACTGCCTCCACCAGGAGATTTTGTAAAGGAAGACCTTTACCTTCGTAAAAGATGGCGTCGAGTGCAGTATCTGGCTAACGAATTTTGGCAAAGATGGAAAAAGGAATATTTGTTGAGCCTACAACAAAGACAAAAGTGGCACAAAACGAACAGAAATGCAAAAGTCAATGACATCGTCATAATACAAGATGATACAACGCAGAGAAATGATTGGAAGCTGGCAAAAGTTACTGCTGTGTACCCAAGTCAAGATGGATGCATACGAAAAGTGCAGCTACTAATCAGTGACTCCACATTAGATAACCATGGAAGGAAACTGAGTAAACCTGTCCATCTAGTAAGGCCAATCCACAAGACTGTCACATTACTGGAAGCTGATTAGCACAGTTCACATTTCATTCTGGAAATCACAAGTGATTGGTGGGAGTGTAGCTGCCGTCAGAAGCAATGCTTATATATTACACTCTATAAACATAAACTTTACATTAAAAAGTCAATAAATAGTTAAAATGTTCAAATTAATCATTAGAATAAATAAGTAATGTATATTTGTTGTTAATGCATGTTAATTCATTTAAAGTTATTTAACTAAAACTATAAGGGGGAGGGGGGAACCTTTTCTTGTTATGTTTAGCTTGGGAATTATTTCATTGTTGCAATGAAGATATTCTTCCGATCCACTACAAGTAGTTCAGCCACAAGGTGCTGTGCTAAAACACGTTTTTAAGGATTCAAAAGTACAAAGAAGTTTGTTAAAGAGAAACTGCAACCCTTCAAGTTTATTCCTCTTGAGTTAGAGAGGCCAATGAGGTATGTGTCGTATGGTGTTAACGTATGTGAACATGTATGATTATGTGTCCGTATGTAATGTATAATTAGCCAATTAAGTGTATTTCGTTACATGTTGAATGTGCACTTTATCTTTTGGTTGTATGTATGTTGTTCATTACGTGCAACATCACCTTTAAAGGGTTAATTGAAGTTTATGTATTTCTTTTCGTAGTTCTGACGGCAATATTGGGACATAAAGGAGTGCAAGGCTAGAATGTACAAGACATACTACAGACTCGTGTCCGAATAAATGTCAGTTAAAATCAAGAACGACTTGAGCCTTTGTTTCATCTTGAGGGGAGTAACACGATGTATAAATAAACATGAAATAAATTGAAAACTATATTACTACTACTACTACTACTACACTACTATTACAAAAAAGACAATAACTACAACAACAACAACAGCTACAACAAAAACAACAACTACTACTAATACTATACTACTACTACAAAAACAACAACTACTACTGCTACTACAACTACAACAACTACTACTATACTACTACTACAAAAACAACAACTACTACTAATACTACACTACTACTACAAAAACAACAACTACTACTGCTACTACAACTACAACAACTACTACTATACTACTACTACTACAAAAACAACAACAACTACAACAACAACAACAACTACTACTACTAATACTACTACTACAACAAAATAAATGCAGAAGCAAAAAAATAAACAACCCAGGCTCATTCTGAAAACATATACCTGCGGACGTTTCTGGAGACCAAGAATTATGTAGTTGGAGGTACATATGGCTGCATTTTATTTTTTTAAGCAAACGCTACGGGGCGGTGTGACACCGTTCCCTTCTGCGCTTGCCGGCTGACCGCTTACCTCCGTGTGGAGGGCTCTCCAGCTGCAACTAGTTTGTCCAGTTAGCTCGTCGTGTACGTTGGCGGACTTGAGACGCAGAGAGGAGCTGACAACGACGACCGGGTTCAGAAAAGAATCCAAAAAATAAAGTGAACACGTAAATTACAGGCTGAGAATGTGGTCAAATCTGAAAATGTGGAAAAAATCAAACGAGGGCATTTCTTTTTCTGGAAGGCTTTTTTTGGTAAATTGTTGGTTGGGTTTAGGGAAGTAAGCGGGGGGATGGGTCAATCTGTAAAACTGCTTGAGTTTAGGGAAGGAGGAGGAGGGTAGGTCGACTGTAAGGTCGCCTATACAATCATTCAGCCAGTCGGATGGACGGTCATTTGACAGCGGCCTCTTGTGGGTTTACGCAAGAACGGCGCGAACGGCACTCGCGAGAATCGTTCGACATGCGAAAAATCGAGCACAGTGGCCTCACAAAACCCACAGTGGATTCACAAAAACAAAAGCTGCACAAATATGTACCAGAAATGTCCACGGGACTACGTTTTTAGAATGAACCTGGGTTGAAAATTTACCATGTTACTTTCTAATCAATCATGCCACGTACATTTACTAGTAGCTAATTGCCAACACTGAAAACAAGTGAAAAGTCAATAATAAAAAAAAAGATACTAAAAAAAAAAAACTGAACAAAAATGTGCTTAACAATCTTCTGCTCTAGTTCTAAAATTGTTGTATTGTTTTGTTGATGAATGTAAATTAAGATGTTAGGATTATCAGGCTACAGTCACTTTAAGAAGTTTCTTCCATGTCTGTTTACTTTCACTTTAGATGTAAACGGCTGTGTTTTAAATACTGGTATTTGACATATATTTAGCCTAATGTAATCATTAAAGTGCAAGATCATGTAAAAGTGACCTCAGCGTTGACATGTTTTCTACCATAATTTCTGCTTACACAGACAGTTCTCCCAAAAATTAAATCAACAAATGTATTTAACATTTTGTTTCATTTTTCTGTTGAACACAAAAGAAAATATTTTTAGAAATGTTAGAAACCATAGTAGGAAATATATATATATATACTATGAAAGTCAATGGTTACAGATTTTCACCATTCATTAATTTTCCTTAAGCTTAGTCCCTTTATTAATCAGTGGAGTGAATCGCCAACTTATTCAGCATATGTTTTACACAGTGGATGCCCTTCCAGTTGCAACCCAGTACTAGGAAATACCCAAACACACTCATTCACACACAAAGATTATGGCCAATTTAGTTTATGCAATTCACCTATATCACATGTCTGTGGACTGTGGGCGAAACCAGAGCACCGAAGGAAACCTCTGCGAACATGAGGAGAACATACAAATTCCACACAGAAATGGCAACTGACCCAGCCAGGACTCAAATCTGCGACCTTCTTGCTGTGAAGTGCTAGCCACTCTTCATTTTCAACATTCTTTTAAATATCTTATTTTGTGTTCAACAGAGGAAAGAAACTCAAACTCAACTAAAGAGTAAGTAAATAATGTTAGAATTTGTATTTTTGTTTAATCTTTAAACAAAACAACTTGAAAAGCACAATTACTTTACATTAATAATATTAATAATAATGGCTTTAAACTAGCCACTGAAAACCAATGAATGAACAAAGTGGAAAAGTGGCAGGACGCACTTGACTGTGATGGACCGTAATATTGATACTTTTGATAGCGCTCCATCTGATTCCCTTTATCTGTGGTTGATCAATGTATAGTTCAAACAGCAAATCTGAGGGATTCTTGAGGCAGAGAAAAAGGCACAGTGTGATCGGAGAGAACAATAGGCTGGAATGCCCTCTGTGCTCCAGGATTTGCAACGTTCAGTATTTTTCTGTTTCTGTTAGTCAGCAAATGAATCATATTATAAATTCTGATGACTGCAGAATAACCAAACACTGTCTTTTTTCTCCTGCCTTTCTCAGAGGCCTGAGGGAATCAGCGTTGAAGAAAAGCATCTTTGGTCACTGAATTTAGTTTCCGTCACTTTCCTTGACCTGACTGAACTGCTTGATTCATCTCCACGTCTCATTATCTACCAAAAGAAGGGCGTTTTTTGGGGAGTAACTCAGCTGTTTATGTTGAGTCAGCAGAACAGACTGTAAAGCTTGTGGCCTTTAGGCTTGTGAAGGGGTTGACGAAGTAAAAGGTATAATCAATTCACTTACATCTAGCTCCAGAGCAGTGTTTCCTCATTCACTTTCTCCTCTTTTTTGTGTAAATCTTTTGTTCTTGTGCAGCCGATTCGAATGTTATCACTTAATGAATGGGCGTTATCAGTGGCTATCAGTTGGTAAATATGGGCCAGAAGGGGCCTTCAGCGCCTACTAGTAGGCTCAGAAGGCTGTTATTATTATCGATCTACATGGTTAATTAGCTATAGATCACGACTATTATTTTATTAACGTCCACCCTTACCCCAAACATCACAGTAACAAAAAAACTGATCTGAATCTGGAGTCTTCTATATTAGCCATGTGGCTGGATGATAACAGCCTTCTGAGCTAGTAGGTACAGAAGGCCCCTACTGGCCCATATCAGCTGATAATCACTGTTAATGCCCATTCAATTAAGTAATAACATTCTAAATGGGTGTCTTGGGGCCTCATGAAATCTTTTTTTTTTCCCAGAATTGTTTTTCTCTGGATTATTTTCTCTCATTAATAATTTTAAAGACTCAGTTTTAATGGTTAAAACAAACCTGAGTTGGTTTATCGAAATGTATGTACACTTCATAATTCAACAACAATTTATTTAAATGTAATCCTAATAAATGCTTTATGTTTTCTCAAAACAAAAACTAGAATAAACTTTTCGTAAAGATGCTGGCACAGCAGTATGTGCAGTATATTTCACATAAAACTCTAATATTTGAAGTGACAATTTTCTATTCACATAGAGAATACTTTTACTGGATGACCAACAGAGAATGTTTTAAGAACCAGAAAGTAATGCTTTAAAAATGTTAAAGGAGCCAATAATAATATTAATAATAATTATCACCCAATTTTGTGGAAAGTTAGTTTTGAAAGTAATGCATTACAATATTGAGTTACTCCAGAGCAATGCTTCCTGCTCATTCATCTTCCCTATTTTTCTTGTGTAGCTGTTTTGTTGTTTGCGCCCAATGAAATCTTATTTATTTTTTAATAAATACCAAATTTTTCTGGATAATTTTTTTCTTGTTTTTATTTTTTAAGCTAATTGTTTAAGATAAAAAGTCACACACATAACATTTTTAAAACGTAGCTCAATTAATATTACTTATTTTTTAAAGTAATGCATGACTTTACTTCATTTATTCATTCATTCATTCATTTTCTTTTCGGCTTAGTCTCTTTATCAATCCGGGGTCTCCACAACGGAATGAACTGCCAACTTATCCAGCACATTTTTTTTTTACGCAGCGGATGCCCTTCCAGCTGCAACCCATCTCTGGGTACATCCACACTCATACACTACGGACAATTTAGCCTACCCAATTCACCTGTACCGCATGTCTTTGGACTGTGACTGTGAGCACTTGGAGCAGCGGGAGGTCTGCGGGCCCGGAGGCGATGGATAATCTCCCACTGGAACCCTCAGACCTCCCCAAGTGCCCGCTGCAGTGCAGGGAACAGCTAAGGTGGTTTGCCCTAGCCTTAACGCGATCTTAGGGCTAGCCGCGATCTTAACTGCACAACAGACATGGGATCGCAATGACGAAATGAACTGTGCACGTGCTGCACGACTATGTTGCTCTTTCAGTGAAATTTGCAACTTTATATGCACCGCTCTGGAGGACCGGACCCAAAGAACGCCAGGCAAGGGAGAAGCCCAGCTTGACCGTCTGCTGCCGCATGTACACACTCTGGACTTGGAGATCGCTCTCGTTTGCTCGAAATCGCTGGATATCAGCAGGGGGAACCCTCATCGACTCTCTCAGAAGGCTGTAGAAGTCTCTGAAGCAAAAGGTTGCATCTTTTTGCTTTTCCTGTGCTTTTATGCTAAATTAATTGCAACAAGCATCAGGTGCGCAAGCTGACGCTGCCAATTCAATTGGCATTTCATTGGCTCGGTTACATACACTGTCAGACAATTGGCTTTCTGAACGAAATCCCCATACATGGATTACATCCACTCATAGCATTGAAGTTCCCCATCCGAAGGGGAACCACAAGTGAGCGCAAAACAGCTAAACAGAGAGTGACGAAAGAAGAATTAATGGGTCGTTTCCACTGATGGTGGTACGGTTCAGGTCGGTATGGGTCACCTTTACCAGGCTTGCGTTTTCACTACCAAGGGTACCCTTTTGGTGGGCGTGGTGTACGACAGAAAATTTCAGTCGACGTCACTCTCGCTCAAATAAATGTCAACAGTAAAGCCGTACAGGTCGTTTACAAATCATATGAGAAGCACTTCTCACAAAACAGATGCTTTGTACACATAAATACTTGTTTATAAATGTTTATTATTAACTTTTCTATGAATATGATTTGATTATATCTGCAGATCAATGACAGTGCAAAATAGCCAAATGTAACGTCTGCAATTATATAAAATAAAAATATAAATGCAACATATATGAACACATACAGACCCCTTACAGTCTCCGATATGTTACCAATTACAGAAAAACTACACACAGCATACATTAAGGCCCTATTTAGGCTCATGAACAACATGCAACATAGCCCACAGTCAGTGCAAACCTCTCCTCAGTGTCTCTAATCTTCACCAGCACATGTAAACTCTGTTAGAGAGTAATTCTGTCATTCCGAGTTTGTAATAGTCCAGAAGGCGATGATAAACGTGGCAGTTTGTTCGTGATTCAGGTTGCTGAAACAATTTGCTCCGAGTTTTGTTGGGCCTCTCCTTTGTTCGCGAATCACTCTCGCGTTTGTCCTTTTCTTTCTGAATGTGTCACTCTCAAGTTTGTTAGTTTACGACAGGATCGGGTTTCAAAAGCAAGACAATAATCAAGCGCACATTATTATCATCAGCTCAAAAAATTTGTTATTTCAGATATAGACGTGCATGCGAGTGCAAGCAAGAAAGCGAAATTGCTTGCGCTTCAGATTGGCTCGTAAAAAACTAAGGGGCACAGGGTAAATCTGCTCTTCTTTTTGGCTTTGTGGCTGTTCATCAAGATGACAACAAGGTTTGTTTGAGCCCGGGTCAACCAAGGCTTGTTATTATATGTATATATATCTACGCTGTAATCTTAGTGAATAACGTTTCTCTGTAAACCAATAGCGTTCAGCTGCGCATCTAGTTCCGGCTTTTGGTACCTTTTCTTGTATTTGGTACCCTTTCGAAAGGGTGCCGAAAAAGTGATACAGTACAGTTCGGTTCGGTACGCCTTATGACAGTGGAAACGGCCATAAAAGTGTACCAAACCGAATAGCGTTCAGCAGCGTGTCTAGCTCCGCCTTTTGGTACCTTTTCCCGTGTTTGGTACCCTTTCAAATGGGTGCAGAAAAAGTGAAACGGTACGGTTCGGTACGCCTTTTGACAGTGGAAACGGCCATAAAAGCGTACCAAACCGAACCATACCATACTACTCAGTGGAAACGGGCCATTACAGGCAGCCAGGAGTCAGCTGACTAGGCAGGGTGTTGCACCAATTGGAGCAGGGGCAGGACCAAGCCATGGAGCAATTAGCTGCTTCTTGCAGAGAAAGCAAATACCAGGACAATTCCCAAAAATAAAAACAACCGAATTAAAAGATAAAGGGACATGACAAATATTATAAAAGTCTATAGAGCGCACATTTGATTGATTCATCCCAAAAATAATGCCAAATTGGATGACATTAAATGATACACAACTAATTCCATTTTCACAGATGGATTTCACAATTCTGTCCACATTTCTGTATCATGGCAGTTACTGGGTTCTGATATAAGAAAATGAAAAGATTCTGAGTTAGTATCTGCAGTCTAGCAACTTGCCGTCATTGTCAAGTGGGTGTGTGGTTGTACAATCAAAGTGGCTCTATTCCAAGCTCTCCTTGGAGGATGTGTGTTATTAGTCTTGTTGACAGACAGATATTCTGCATGGCTACTGTCCGCGAGGGAGTAAGAGGCTTAGCAATGGCTTTTTTGGGATTCTACCCTTGCCAAGTTGGAGGAAGTATGCGTTTAGAGCATTCGTAAGGATTGCCCTCTGGAGCTTACGATCAGTGGATGGAGTGAGGCTACCATACTGATGCCCTTCTGAAGGACGACTCAAAGAGAGAGAGAGAGAGAGAGAGAGAGAGAGAGAGAGAGAGAAGAGAGAGAAGAAAATGCTGACAGGGGGATGCAGTAAGACGAGAACAGCATGGCACAGTGTAAATGGAGTTGGCACCGTACAGAGAGAGCAAAGAGGTTCAAAGTAACTGAACAACTTGCTGGCACTGTTTGGCCACAAAGCCTTTCTGCAGCTATGGAGGACTCAGAACAGCTCAAATACAAATCTTTCAATTCAACAGCATTGTTTGCGATATGTACTGTAACTCTATACCCAGGGGTCGAATTGAAAATCATGAAATTAAAAGGGACAATTAGGGGTCACACTTTATTTTGATGGTCCGTTTGTTGAATTTAAGTTACATACTTTACATGCCAACTATTTCTTATTAGTTTATTATTAGACTGTTAGGTTGGGGTTAGCGTAGGTTGATATGTACTTGTAAAATTTCTTATAGCCAGTTAAATGTCTAGGCGACGTAGTGGCGCAGTAGGTAGTGCTGTCGCTTCACAGCAAGAAGTTCGCTGGGTCGCTGGTTCGATCCTCGGCTCAGTTGGCGTTTCGGTGTGGAGTTTGCATGTTCTCCCTGCATTCGCGTGGGTTTGCATGTTATTTAAAATGAAACTATTCAGATGGCGCTCTGTGGCAGGGCAAAAATATGAACAGTGTCCTGAGTTGTAGCTGGACGCCGCGAACAGCTTCCAACTTGAGGTGTCGGTGTGCGTACCTTGATAGAAATCTATGTTTAGAATTCTAAAATGCATGGAGGGATGCGTAGCACATCAATGAGCGGTGCATCCGATGTGCGACCCTCTTAAAGTTAACAACTTATTGATTAAATTGAGGCTATATGGTGGCTCAGTGGTTAGCACTGTTGCATCACAGCAAGAAGGTCGCTGGTTCGAGTCCCAGCTGTATTAGTTGGCATGTCTTTGTGGAGTTTGCATGTTCTCCCCATGTTGACGTGGGTTTCCTCTGGGTGCTTCTTTTCCCCCACAGTCCAAAGACATGCGGTACAGGTGAATTGGGTAGGCTAAATTGTCCATAGTGTATGAGTGTGTGTGTGAATGTGGGTGTGGAACATCCCAGAGATGGTTTGCGGCTGGAAGGGCATCCACTGCGTAAAAATGTGCTGGATAAGTTGGCGGTTCATTCCGCTGTGGCGACCCTGGATTAATAAAGGGACTAAGCCGACAAGAAAATTAATGAATGAGTTAAATGTCTATTGAATGTGCGGCATTGATGTTAAGCAGACGATTTACTAATACTCAAATGGACCATCAAAATAAAGTGTTACTTAATAAAGTATTGACAATGTAAGTCTTGAATTACCAGAAACTGTTTGAGTGACTAAATACAAATTTTTCTTTTTATTTACAACACTTATCTTTGTTTACCTTATGTAGCCCAACTATACAAGCTTTTTTATATAAACTGAAATAATATCAAGAAGAATATCTTACAATCAGATGAAATCAAAAAAAAATCTTCTGACACAACAGGGATGGCAAAGAAAAAAACAAAGTTAGCATTTAGATAAATTTACCATTTAGCAAGGCGAAGGAGGTGGCATGAAGGCAATGAAACTCATAATAAAAATGCCATGAGATTTGTAACTAAAACTGCCAGTAGGTGAAGCCAAGTTTCCGTCTTTATCACTAAATGCATTTTTGAGAAACAGAGAAACGTTTGGACAACAATGATTCTAAAAATGCATCACATTATTTGTGTTCTGATTTTAGGCATAATAATAGTGGCTCATTTTAAAAACAGCAAACCTAAAATTAGATATTAACGACGAAACTTGGGTTGCGCAAAATGACGCAATGAATTCTGATTGGTCAATCGTCATTGTGTTTGAATCATAAATGAACATAAATAGAGAATTTTAATATTTAATTTGCATAAGTTTTACATTAAACACACTTTTGTTATTCTAAAGGGGATGGTGATGGGGGGATAGTGGTTTTACAAAGGGGATGCTTTTTGTCATTTTTCCATAAGGGGGATACTATCCTCTCGCATCCCCCCTCAATTCGAACACTGTCTATAACACAAAACTATTTGTAAGTCTCTATTTCTTAAAAATTAAGATTTTTACATTAACTGAAAACAAATCAATGAATGAATAAGCTTTCCACTGATGTATATTTTATTACTGTAAAAAATATATATGCACATATAGACCTGACAGCATGTTTTAGTTCATTGTAACTTGTTAATAATCAAACTAAAACAACTTGACTTAAAAGTTATTCATGTTCTAACCTAATTGTATACGTTATGCATGCAGTTTTAAGTCAGTTGAACATAATATAAGTTCAACAGACTCAATAGGTTAATTTGATTTGGCTTAAAATTTTAAGGAAACCAGAATTTTTTTACAGTGGAGGATGTGACAAGCTTTGGAGGACGCCATCATTTGAGAAATTGTAATCTGTGGAAAAAAAATCTAAATATTGAGAAAATTGTCTTTAAAGCTTTCTATAAAAGTCCTTATTAATTCATATTTTACTAATCAAAAATGTATGTATTAGCAATAGCAAATGAACACAATATCTTCAAGAAACATATTTACTTAATATTCAGATGAAAAATCAACAATTTTGATCCATAAAATGTATTTATGGCTATTTTTATGATGTTTTACAACCATTTTACTTATATTTTGAATTTTTCAAATATAAAGTCTTAGGATTTAAGACAATTCAAAAACACTACACTCAAAAAATGACTTGCTGCTTGTTCAAACTACTTATTTTAAATGAAACAACAAGATTGTTACATTTTATTTTGTGACAACTTGATTCTTTTATGTTAAATCAACTTAAATATGTAAAACTTATGATTTGATTTGAACATAAAGACATTTTGTGGAACTCAGCATTTTTTTACAGTGAAATACATATTGTCTTTAGTTCAGATATACAATATATATATACAAAATCTGATGAATTAAATATAAAGCATTTTTATCAAAATAATACAGAGAATAAATAAGCAAAGTAGGACAATGGCCCTGTGGAAATAATCATCATTTAATTATTCCTTAGTATCAGCAACTAACAAAGTATAAAACAAATAGTTTTAACAGGATATGAACTGTGGGTTTATTAGTTTAAATAAACTATGAATAATAAGTATAAAAAATAGTTCAGTTTAAATAATTCGAATAAGCATTTTCCTGTAAATGTGTGTGTGTGAATAAAGTATGTATGGATGCATCCCAGAACTGAGTTGCAGCTGGAAGGGTGTCCGCTGTGTAAAACTGGATAAGTTGGCAGTTCATTCTGCTGTAGCGTCCCTGATGAATAAATAGACTAAGCCGAAGGGAAATAAATGAATGAATTTTCCCTTAAATAAGGTCTGGGATGTTTGAGCTTTACCAGACATCACTGCAATCATGCTAACAATTCACATTAATGCTGCAGGTATGACAACTGCATTTAAAAAAGTATGTTAAAATATCTAAAAATACCATTGTTCATTGCTAATTGATCTTAATCATAAAATAAAAACAACTATAAAAATGGCATGTATAAATATATGTTCAAATACATTAAGAATCATTTAAATAACCGGGATTCATATTGTTCATTGTTACCATGATACTCAATGCATTAACTAATGTCATTGTAATGTGCTACCACATTCATAAATAAAAATAAACGTAAGTCCATATCAAATTTAATACTACTAATATGAAGAAGAAAGCTCAAAGTTTGCTAAAGGACCCCACATGCTTCACATCAAACCAAGGTTTCACTTCATCCGAACCAGACGCCAATATAACTTCCAAACAGCCAACCTTTGACCTCAAATTACACTAATACTTCCTGTTTGAATTACCGCATATCTGTAGCACAGATCGACGTGAGGGAATCCCAAAACACAGAGATATACAACCAGAGGAGGCTAATAATGGGAATAAATGTAGCAGGGCGATGATCGGACACATGAATATGGAGATTTGGCTGTGGAGTTAAGCAAAACTTAAAAGGAGATTATCTCTGAGAGGCCATCAGCGTATTGATTTGCTCAGAAGATTTTTTTTCTCTGTCAAAGCTTCAAGGCTATTTTCAGCTCAACGCGGGCGGCTGTCCTTCCTGGTTTGATCCCCAAGGCAACCGATGTGGTCATTCCTTCCAGAAAATGGAGAGCAATGTGAAACCAAACACCGACTGGGGCCCCTGAAAAACCTGTGTGTGTGTGTGTGTGTGTGTGTGATCGAGTAGGTGTACGTTATGATTGGAAATGGAAAAGAATGTCAGGTTTTGTTTACTTAAAGTAGAATGTATCTGGTATTTGTCTGTATCCATGAATTAATTTGTTGTGTTTTTTTTTATTTCTTTATAAAATATTTCGCATTTAAAGGAATGCCACCCAGAACTGAACACTCTGTCAAAAATTACTCTCTCTTTGCTTGTCTTGTTTTTTTTTCTCCCCTGTGAAACACAAAAGAACCTATTTTTAAAAATGTTGGTAACCGGTGACCATTGACTTCCATAGTTTCTGTATTTCCTACTATGTCAAAGGGTACCACTTTCTAACATTCTTCAAAATAACTTATTTTGTGATCAAATCTAAAAACAAAAGGTTTGGAACCAATTGATGGTGGGTGAATTGTGAGTAAAATATTTTTTGGGGGTGTACTGTCCATTTAAAAACACTACAATTAAACTTAAATATTTAGACTTATATTTATCTAAATATTTAGACTTAAATATTCTGGGTTGTTTTAGCCGCAATATAGATTGAATATGGACAAGCCAAACAAGGGTTTTTCATTTTCTTTTCGGCTTAGTCCCTTTATTAATCAGGCGTCGCCACAGTGGACTGAACCGCCAACTTATCCAGCACATGTTTTACGCAGTGAATGCCCTTCCAGCTGCAACCAAACACTGGTAAACACCCATACACTCTTGCATTCACACACACTATATGGCCAATTCAGTTTATTCAATTCACCTGTACTGCATGTCTTTGGGCTGTGGGGGAAACTAGAGCACCCAGAGGAAACCCACCAAACAAGGGGAGAACATAAAAACTCCAAACAAAAATGCCAACTGACCCATCCAGGGCTTGAACCAGTGACCTTCTTGCTTTGAGGTAATCGTGCTACCCACTGTGCCACCATGACACCCTAACAAGTGTTAATTTATTTTTTTTTTAAATTACATTTCTAACCCAAAAGTTCAATTCCTATTAAAATAATCAAGCATTTTTAGAATGTAAATAAAGTAATCAAATATTCTCTCATGTTTCATCTTGGAATTATTTCCATAAATGTATAAAAATTGTTAATTTAATTTTGTTAAGCAATGCTCATACCAGCATAAAACCAACACATACATGTATTGTATAGTATAGCCATACGGCCCAATGAATGCAGTTTATCCATGATTTAGGATGAAATATAGGAGATGTTTACATGATGATGCACTGAAAAGTTTTCCTCTGCATTTTTGAAAAGGTTTTGTTTCCAAAATTATCCCTATTCAGATAGATCCATTGAATATTTGTAAAAACGCTATACATATAAAAAAAAACAAACAAAAAAAAAAAACATTTAGGTCAATTATCCCAGTGGCTGGAAATAATTGACTCAGTTTTGTGGGGGTCACGGGACAAAGACAGGGGGTCACTTGGTTATTTACAAAAGTCTAATAAATTTGATTAAGTTATAAGAATTACCATATTTTATCCATAACTCAAAAAAGATAAAAGAGTCGTTTTAATGGTAAAAAACAACATGAAAAGCCATCAGCCTTTATTTTTTTTTCATAGTGTGTTTATGTTAGATTAACAACACAGCAATGGTGTCAGCGGCATATTTTATAGCACCAGGTTAAACTTTCTGACACCTTTATGGCAATCAAATACATTAAAATTAAATACAGGCCACAACTGAATATTGAGTATGATCTCTGATTGACAAAAATGAAACCAAGAATAGGCTTGTGCTGAAAACATTGTGCCCACCAGACTCATTATGTAAGATTAATATTAAATAAAACAAATTTATAAACGACCATAAAAAATGATATGTTCGTTAGACGTATGTCAATATGCTTGTGTTTATATAGGCCTATAATTCTGTGCGCAATGTTTGGATATTTATAACCACCTCTGAAAAATTTCAATAGTATCTGGATGCAGCCTTTATGATGCAAGCTGAGATTGCATCCCTCAGCGATGCAATGTCAGACACAATGCACTCAATAGAGTGAGTGATGTCACTGTGACGGGTAGGGTTAGGGGTGGAGTTAGGTGAGCGCATTGAAAAGCATAGGATGCAGCTCAGATTGCACTGAATCAGGTCTGCATCCAGACCACTCTCAGATACTTGAGGGTTGCAAGTGACTGGCATTGTTATTTTAGGGGTCGTGGGCTGAAAAGTTTGGGACCCCTGATGTTTACAATAGTCCACTATTGTTGTTTCAGTTAAGTCATAAGCTTAAGGAAATGGTGTATAATCAATAATACACACGTATATGACATCTTTTTCCACAATACAGCATTTTTGTACCTTTTGTAACCCACTTTTTAAAAATTGCATTTTCCATCATTCTACAGAAAGCTGTTTTGAAATAAAGAAATGGCCAAAACACATAAAAAGTGTTTCACAACCACCCCGCTTAAGCTATTCAATTTTACAGACTGTTGGATGCACAATCGTTTCACCTCCCAGTCCATTCTCTCCTGCTTCAGTCTTTCAAAATTCTCTTTCCCCCTTCCAACGTTTGCCTTCCCCTTTTATTTCCCAACTCTCCCTCTATATAATTTCCTTTCTACAGGCTTTGTTAGGCACCTTGAAACCTTAGCCGTTTCAAATAGCAATGTCTCTCAGCAGCAGGTCCTTGCTATAGCATTAGATGCAACTTGATCTGGGCCCTCAAGCAGAGCCTTGTTATTGGATAAATACAGTGGGCCTCCTGCATTAAACCATCTACTCTACAGGGGGCGCAAGAGGAGAGAAAATTCAAAGATTCAAACACAGAACTGTTTATATTTTAATATAGCACTTCAGGATTCATTTATTAATGTTTTTAGCAAAACAGTAGTTTGTTAGTAACAGGTATACTTTGTGGAAAGTATAAGCTGAAGCGTGTCATTTTAAAAAGGGAGCATCTCTATATAGGAAGCATCTTACTGAGACAAAGAGAGTACGTAGGCTGGCCCGGCATTAGCAGACACTCTCTCAAGCTCCATTAGAGACATAATGAAGATACAAATCAATCTAATCCTATTGTGGAGACATTCCCTCCCACTCATCCACATAATCCCACTGCAGTGAAGCGGAGTCCTGCTGGAATGCCATGCTGAGGGAATACAGATATCTCGCTGAGACAATTAGCATTTCACACTTATCAGTTCCAATTGGATCCATAATAATATAAATCTAAAAACAAAATCTAAATAAATATTTAATTAATAACAAAATATAATTTCCTTTCAGCTTTGCCTCCTTTGGTTGTGATTGAAAGGAAAGAGAGTTGACTGATGGAAAGTGATGAAGACGAGAGTGACTTTCGGAGGCCAGGTCTTCTCAGCATGGCTGCTTCGGGTTCTGTCCCACATGTGTTCTGCATAAAGATTATCAAAGGCTGTGGTCCCCCCCTGCGGCACAAGCCCGCCCTGCTGTAAAGAGCCATCAAACGAAAGTGTGACAGACTGAAGGGGCTGTAATGGGTATATGAGGGGCTAGAGAGGGTCCACATACACACACACACACACACACACACACACACACACACACACACACACACACACACACACACACACACACACACACACACACAAATGCTGGTCTGCATGAAGATGTAAACTAGAGTTTTTCCTCCTTTTACAGTTACCGTGTCTAAAGCAGGCCCACTGCTAAATGAGAAAAACACTGGAATTTTACCTACTGACCTATAACTTGGGAGTGATTTTGAACTATCAGTTAATATAGGCCACTTTTTGTGTGGATTTTGGCTGATGGATCATGAATTTTCACAAAGAACAAAGTGTTTTAATAATAAACAGTTGTGCTGGCTCTGCTGTGAGGGGTGAGTGGCTACTAAAGGTAAATAACTACTTTTGATTATAAACTTCTTCCAATTTAAAGAACGTTTTGTGGAATGTAAAGTCTCCATGGGTGTTAAAACTTTATCACGTAACCATCAATTCTAATAAAAAAAATTTATTTTTTTAAAAGTGCATGTGAGTATAAACAAGTCAAATTTAGGACATGCAACTAAAGTTCATTTCATTCAATTTTCTTGTCGGCTTAGTCCCTTTATAAATCCGGGGTTGCCACTGCGGAATGAACTGCCAACTTATCCAGCACATTTTTACGCAGCGCATGCCAGCAGCAACACATCTCTGGGAAAATGCAACTAAAGTCACAAATGTAATTAATATACAAATAATGAAGAATGGGTGAAGCAGTGGTGCAGTAGGTAGTGCTGTCGCCTCACAGAAAGAAGGTTGCTGGTTCGAGACTCGGCTGGGTCAGTTGGCATTTCTGTGTGGAGTTTGCATGTTCTCCCTGCCTTCGCGTGGGTTTTTTCCGGGTGCTACGGTTTCCCCCACAGTCCAAAGATATGCGGTACAGGTGATTTGGGTAGGCTAAATTGTAGTGTATGAGTGTGAATGAGTGTGGGTTGCAGCTGGATGAGCATACGCTGTGTAAATCGTGCTAGATAATTTGGCGGTTTATTCCGCTGTGGCGACTCTGAATTAATAAAGGGACTAAGCTGAAAAGAAAATGAATGAATGAATAATATAATATTGTATATTACATATATATGCATCATACTCATAAAGATGTATCTCATATGTTTGAGGAATTTTTTTAAATAAAAACTATTGTTACAGTAAATTGAATTTTTATATTTTGAACATTCTTATGTACAAAAACAATTTCAAAGGTTGAAATACACTTCAGAAAAATGTATACTTACAATGCTAATTAATTATATAACTAAATTTATACCTCAATTAATGATATATCTCATTTACAAAGTCATGTGTTGCCACCTACTGGTGTAACAAAGCAACCTGCACAAAGTTGCAGATAAATCGAGACAGTCCTCGCTGCATCCCGCGGTTTAACGATGTACTGGACCAGATCTACTATGTAATGGATGATTGCCTACACCCTCTCCCTACCCTAAACCCAATCGTCATAGTAGCATGGGCGTTAACTTAGTGGGCGGCACAATGTCCACTACGTATTGGACCTGGTACGTCATCACGATTGACTGCAGGGAAGACATCTCAGAAAAATGAGATATATTTTAAAATGCATAGTAAATGAATATGCATCTCGCTTATAAAGACATGCAATGTGTCACCGCATACTGATCGAACAATGCAACCTGCAGAACATTATAGAAAAATGAGAAAAAATATTATAATAATGCAATTCTGCTTCCTGATTAGCGCATTGTTTTGTATCCTGACTGGCTGTAGACCATTGTCAATTAATCTCCTCCATGCCATGTCACCTGTATAGTACAGAATGAGTTCAGCTTGCCAAAATTTACATTAAATATTTGATCGCTAGCAGTGTGACTCTGAAGTGCTGTACTGTATGTTTGCAAGTTTTTGTTCCGAAACAAACCCTAAAATGTCGACGAAACACTTTGCACCATCAAAGGCACCCACAGTAGCACCCAAAAGGTGAGGAAGTACTAACAATCACACAAAAAGTTGGACTTCTGAACATGCTAAAGGAAGGTAGAAGTTATGCGAGTGTTTAAACAAGAGAGAAAAGTGTAAAAATTTTAATGGCTATCTGAGAAAGGCATATAAAGAGTGTAGTAAGGGGTTTTACAGCCTTAAAACATCTATTATAATTGAGAAGAATAAAGCTGACTAAAAATAAAATAAAATAAAGCTTCCACGATTGACGAGGGACCACTGTATTATAAAATACACATTAAAGGGACAGTTCACCCAAAACTGAAAATTATTCTCTTGTTCAAACAAGAGAATACAAACTTGTTCCAAACTGACTTTTTTATGCTGAACACTCACACACACACACACACACACACACAAATACATACACACACACACATACATACATACACACGCACACAGAAAAAAAAAACATTTAGATGAAAGCCGGAAACCTGTAATCATTGATTTCCATTAAAATAAATTTTAGTATTTATTTTTCCAATTATGGAAGTCAATGGTTACAGGTTTCCAGCTTTCTTCAAAATATCTTCTTTAGGGCTCTATTTTGACGATCCAGATGCAAAGTCCAAAGCACAGGGCGCAAAAGCACTAAGGGCGTGCCAGAATCCACTTTTGCTATTTTAAGGACAGAAAAAAAAACGCTTTGCGTTTTGCGCCATAGCGCATTTGCTATTTACATGGTGGAATTTGTAAGTGGAAAAACTGAACGCTTCACTAGAGAGAAAACAGTTAAACAGAGCATCTACGGCGCAAGAATGAGAGATGAGCCTCCTCATTCTTTACTTTTACTTTCACTTCCACTCTCGTGGATAGGGAAACATGATGTATGCACTAATCCATTAGCCTACATAATTATTTAGTTTTTTAAGCGCAAAGATTTGTTTCAAAACTATTTCTAAATTCAGTTTTAATTTCCAGCAAAGGAATAAATTAACAACAATAACTAAGTGTGGTCAAAAATCCAACTGAGTGACCCTGAGTTATATCCTAAAACACATTCTGTGCCCCATATGGTCTAAAACCTGATAGTTTGGCAAATCTAAGCTTGTTTTTAATCAAACAAATATAAATATGCATATAATAAATACTACTGCTACTAATATTAAGATTATTTAAAAAGCAAATTCTCATAAATAAACTGAAAAAGCCCCTCAAGATGAAGAAGGCAAGGAGGCAGTGGTTTTTATATTTATATAGGCTAGAAAATTATAACTTTTGTAATATTTTATTCCTTTAATTCTATTGCATTTGTAAAGATATTTGCGTGTTGCTGTACATCCTGTGTGTATTAAGTGAGGCCACAACTAACGCACTCTGCACTGGACTTTAGACCTCCTCTTAGCTGATCTATTGAACAGTGTATTTTAGATCCTCAAAATAGCAACGGGCCAACAATGCGCCATAACACACCTTCTTTATAGACCAGAACGCATATGGGCGCACATATGAGCGCAAATGCATTTGCTATTTAAACAGCGTTGTGCAACACGTCAAAACAACACTTGCGTCAAGCTGAAACTAGCAAACAACATTTGCATCACGCCTTGCGCCGCATTGCGCCGGGTGTATGATAGGGCCCTAAATGTTTACCAGAAGAAGGAAACTCATAAAGGTTCGGAACACTTAAAAAAGTACATAATGAATAAAGTTAAAAATAATTGGGTGAGCTATCTCTTTAAATAAATGTCTCATTCATAAAGACGATCATGTGTTGCCACCTACTGGTGTAAAATTGTAACCTGCAAAAATATAATGAAATATAAAAAATGCTAAGAATAAAAATACATATTAAATGCACACACACTCCCATATCTACATACTGCATGCAGAACTGGACAAGTATCTGTGTGCTGGCATCCAGCAGTTGTGCTGGCTCTGCTGTGAGGGATGAGTGGCACACCTGCTGAGTAATCTGTCATTACAGCTGGGGGACAAATCTCAGCTGCCCACACCAATCAAGCTCTCCTCTGCCCACCCGAACACCCCCAACATTCCTCACACAGCTCTGCTTTCAGACCTCTCTGTGGACGTGTGTGACACAACATGCTGTGTACTGACCTGTTGTTTATGTGGCCATGTTTAATTTAGACTGGGTGCTTATGTGAGACATGACATCACATAAGGACAGCGCATATTATTGCATGTTTTTATAAGAAACGTCTTAAAGGGAAAGTTTAACCAAAAAGGAAAATGTACTCACTATTTACCTACTGTACCATCAAGTGGTTCAAAACATTTATGAGTTTATTTATTCTGTTCAACACAAAGAGAGATATTCTGAAGAAAGCAGAAAAAAGAAACTCAAAGTAAAGAGTGAGTAAATTGACAGAATTTTCATTTTGTTTTTTATTTGATCGAATATAGTATAAACTCTTATGTTATTACAATATAATTGGATTCTTATTTTAATATAAAATTATATTTATTTGTGCCATGTTGATGACCAAAGCCAAACAAATACTGGGTACCTCATCCCTAATTACTCAGAACTAGTCAACTTTATGAGACATAGTTCCTCAGGGTTTGCTGTAGGGTTATGGAAACCATAGTGTGATGTGACATGCTTGGCAGAGATACACGAGGAGAATGAAACCGTTATCTGATTAGACTGCGTGTCTCCTCAAGTTTACTATGCCTATAGGCACTGACTTGACAACTGACGGATGGTGAGGATAATACTCTCTACAGTACATGCAGACAGGCAAAACCCAGCAGCTACCTTAGAACTACCTTGAAATTTGTACGTTAAACTTAGTACAAATTATTTATGTTTCTGAAGCAGCCAATTTAAGGGAACTCAAATGAAGGAGCAAAGTGTCTGATTTGTGATTGATTTACAGAGGGACTTAATACATACAAGCTTGAGGAATTAATTAAAGGAGATTTATGAAGATTTTAGAAAACATTGCTGTTGGTGACACCAGTGGCTCTTAAGTGAACTGCAGTGACAAATTTGTGTCCACATAATGAATTAAATGCTTGATATGCGTAGAATGATGTGACATTTAGATGGATGTGTAAATATGTCCCATGCTCTTTCATTTCAGTAACAAAATACACACAAAACAACAATGACAGAGATGAGAAAAGCTTTCTGGCATCCTCATTTTTAAAATTTTGTTAAAAATCTTTCACACATTGGCAAACAAAAACTGATTAATGCAAGACAAGAAATATCTAACATATAGCCTCTTTAAAAGGCGATTCACCTAAAATGAAACATGACTAACAATTCACTCACCCTCATGTTATTCTAAACTTTTCCATGTCTTTTTATGTTTGGATGTTTGGGAGAACTTTTATAAAAAAATAGAACTGGTTGCCATTAACTTGCACTGTACTTTATAGCTATAAAAGTCAGGGGCAAATTAATGTATTTGGCTACTCACACTTATTTATTTTTTATTTTTTTCGTGTGCTATTCCTTTAAAACTGTGACCTAAGCAGTCAGAATTTTTTTGAGCAGATATAGATTTTTTTTTTTTGTACATAATATTACTAAATGTGACCACAGTCGAATCACACAGAGCAGGTGCCCAGCTAACAATTTTAGTTTCTTAAAATGTTGCCTGTATGGTCCCATTAAGTTATACAATGTCATTTTTTAATGTGCTTACAACTCTATAAACATTATTTCTTTTGGTTTTAATGTTATTCAAAATGTTTTCAAAATATTTTAGTCTCATATTTTATTAATATTTTCAGATGTTATTTAAAATGCTATTAGAACGTTCATACCACATTATATGCATGTTCTAAGAATGTTTCCCTAACATTTTCAGTAAGTTATAAAAACGTCATTGTGGAACATTTTTTGAACCTTCAAAACATCCAGATTGTTTTTAGACATTTAACTTTTATTATTGTTTGGTTAGAAGAACATTAATAAAACGGTTTTAAAATGTTCCAATTTCATTATAAATATTCTCAAAACATTAAGTTCATATTACAATTATTTTCGAAGAATGTCTTCTGTCAAAGTTACATCAATGTTTTAAAAATAATATTTTAACAAGGTTATGAGCTAACTTTATGAACATTATGGAATATTTCAGCCTGATCTCAGGTGAAAACATGATTATTTTAGTGGCGGAATCGTATGAGTTCAGTCATACAAAAATTTCCGATTTTAAAAAGTCCAATCATAATTGGATTAAGAGCAAATCGTACTAAATTGTACAAATTAGATTCATACGAAATACAAATTCATACAAAATAGCCACTAAATCTAAAAAGTATGAATTGTTGTGAGATAGCGTTGAATATTCTGAGAACGTTTGATATTAGCTGAGTGATGACCATCACCACCACCAAAAAAAAAAAAAAAAACTCTCACTTTCTTAAAATACACAGTGGAGCACTCACTTTTTCCAAAAAGGATTCCAAAACTTAAAAGCAAGACATTTTGACTAGTGTCCACTACTGACTTCACCCCCTCTGTTGAGTAAACTTCTCTTAACCGGACTCTCCCACTTCATGTCCTCAGAAATTACCAACTCTCATTGAAAACAAAAGACTTCCACTTGTTTTGTCAATGCAAATTGCTGTCAGTAGTGCTGCTGGCCCCTGATGTTTTGGTGTGAAATTTGATCTAGGAGTTCCCAGCTATGTTGAGACTATATGTTGAGAGTAATACGCTGGGAGAGAAAGTGCAGAATGGCACTTTATTCTGGAGAGAAACTGATGAAAGCATTCAGGGGAACTAGTTAAACAAATGGGGGGTGAGGGGGTTGTGACCCTGAATCTGTTTTTAAAGTGCCAATATAATGCTTTTCTAATAGCTTAGAATATAATGCAGCTGTTGTTTGTGAATGTAAAGGGTCTGCTTTTAAAAGTTTAAATATAAAGATGCATGATACATGTCAGTGTCTTTAATAAAGGGATAAATTCTAAGCTCAATTAAATTTGTCATTATTAAAGTGTAGATGTGTAACACTTGCACAATGTCAGCCTCCTCATTGACAGCCCACAAATAAAAACTTTGACACTCAGACTCTGCAGTAGGTTTGAGCTGGCAATACCATGGTGCTGTAAAAAAATGCAGAAATCCATACGATTCAATTGTTCTCCCAACACAAATGGATTCAGTTAACTTATGTAGTTAGCTTAATCCCTTTATTAATCTGGGGTCACCACAGCGGAATGAACCACCAACTTATCCAGCACATGTTTTACGCAGCGCATGCCCTTCCAGCTGCAACCCATCACTGGGAAACACTCACACACTCTCATTCACACATACACTACTAAGGACAATTTTAGCTTACCCACATCACCTGTACTGCATGTCTTTGGACTGTGGGGAAAACCAGAGCACCCGGAGGAAACCCACGTGAACACACGGAGAACATGCAAAACCACACAGAAATGCCAACTGACCCAGCCGAGGCTCAAACCAGCTACTTTCTTGCTGTGAGGCAACAGCACTACCAACTGCACCACCGCGTCGCTGATTAGGTTAACTTAAAAAATTTAAGTGGATTAAACATCAAGCTGTCACAAAAAAAAAATCTTAAGAATTGTGTTGTTTCTGCTCATTTTAAATAAGCAGTTTGAAAAAGTATAAAGAAATCATATTTTGAGTCACATCCAGCTTGATCTCATGAGAAAATGTAACTATTTTACATTTCGTCAGTTTAGTGGCTAATTCGTAAGTTCAACAATATGACAATGTAAGATTGTACCCAACCCCGCGTCTAAACTGAAACATCATTGGGGGATGAGCGAATAGTAGTAAATTGTACGAATAAGATTGTACAAATTCATACGAATTAGCCACTAAATCAACAAGTTACAAATTGCCGTGAGATTGTGTTGGCACATCGATTTAGCTTAATTTTTGTGATAATAATTTGGCCCACTTTTTATGTTACTGTTTAGGGTTGGGTTAAGGGTGCACACTAATAAAACACAATTCATTAATTACTTTAATAAATAAATAACTCTCTTTAGCTTGCATCCAGACCTGTAGCCCATCTAGCAACCACTAAGTTTAAAAGAAAGCCTTAAGATCTCAAAATGAAACACGCATCTTACAAGTACAAATGTCCTTCTAGGGTAATTCTTAAAATAATAGATTGGTGCTGATCAACTAGTAGTTTTAAATGTTTAATCGTCAGACACAGACTCAATCTAGTCAATCTAGACAATCTAGTCTGACTCTACAATGTCCATGATCGCTGAGAGAAGGAAGGTTTTGTTACATATCGTAATGGGCATTTAGTTTCAGTAAGCAGAAGAGCAGAAGAACGAATCTACAAATTCACTCATTTTCTTGTCGGCTTAGTCCCTTTATTAATCTGGGGTCGTCACAGCGGAATGAACCGCCAACTTATCCAGCAACTTTTTTACGCAGCGGATGCCCTTCCAGCTGTAACCCATCTCTGGGAAACATCCACACACACATTTACACACACACTCATGCACTACTGACAATTTAGCCTACCCAATTCACCTGTACCGCATATCTTTGGACTGTGGGGGAAACCGGAACACCCGGAGGAAACCCACGTGAAGGCAGAGAGAACATGCAAACTCCACACAGAAACGCCAACTGACCCGAGGTTCGAACCAGCGACCCAGCGACCTTCTTGCTGTGAGGCGACAGCACTACCTACTGCGTCACTGCCTCGCCGAATCTACAAATTATTCAGAATAATTGTTTGAGAGTATTTAACAAATGAGCTGATTTTAAATGAACATTATAGGAAAATGCAAGTGTTTCTGAGCTTGGATGCAGATCAATCTAATGGGACGAGACCTCTATAACAAGCTGAGGAAACTTTTAAATAGAGGTCGCTACAGTGGAATGAACCAGCAACTACTCCGGCATATGTTTTACGCAGAGGAGGCCCTTCCAGCTGCAACTCTGGGAAACTGGGAAACACCCACACACTCTTATTCACACACACTACAGCCAATTAGTTTATTCAATTCACCTATAGCGCATTGGACTGTGGGGGAAACAAGAGCACCCGGAGAAAACCCACATCAACAAGGGAGAACATGTAAACTCCACACAGAAATGCCAACTGACCCAGCACTGAGCCACTGTGCTGCCAATGATGGCACTATTAAAACTGAAATCTGTTCAGAGTTTTGGTCATTCATCTACACCAGGGGATTTCCACTCAGATTGTTTCAAAATGTTCTATCAACAAACTGAACTTTAATGAAAAGCTTATTTATTCAACTTTCAAACTATATATCTCAATTTCCAAAATGTGATACTTATGACTGGTTTTGAGGTCAAGGGTCATGTACGCAAAAATCACCATCTACTGTCCTGGCATGCATAATTCATCTATTTTTCGTGGATGTTTAACCGCAGATTGTTTTAACACCATTGTTGTACATGCATGAAACTTTAATGAAAAACTTACTGCACACTGTCCTATGAATGTTTACAAACTACTGTTATGATTGCATTTTGTTAGTAATAAAAAAATCTCCAGAAAATCATGGTCTAACCACATGACTAACACATCTTATGGGTCTTTAAAAGAGAGCTGAACCACTTGAGTCTCCCCCTGTGAGCGAAGCAAGGGCGTTAGCTAAACTAATAAACATTAAATTATTAATCATGACCTCTTCCAGCCACTCAGATTCCCAAAGGTATCCATGCGGAGGCTGGGTGGAGGCTGAACTTCCTGCTTTTTTCATCATGCTGCTGTTGTCCTGAGCAGCAAACACTCATCACTGACCTCCTTCTCTTCTTCCTCTGATGATGAGAGATGATTTCCCGACAACTGCCTCTTGGTTAAACAAATGTAGAAAAAAAGAATCTTCTGGGGATCCCACCAATTAACCCGAAAAGGAGAAAAAGTCTTAGGAATGTGTTCTTGATTGACAGTTAGTGCTGAAAAAATCTGCGTCTCTCCGAGATGAAGTCATTTTCTTAACCTATGCCAACAGCAACAAGAGCAAGATTTCGATTTCTCTCCTTTTCTCTCCCTTTTGCTGTCAGCGCTTGAGGTTTAATTCGGTTTTGAGGAACTGCACTGCAAAATCCTTGTGTGTTTTTTCTTCCTTAATACACCACATGGTGCCCAGTGCCAAGATATGTGTAAGGAAAACATTCACTCACACAGCGAAAATCAGATCTCAGCAAAGCAGAGTATGTGAGTCAGAGCACTCAAATACATTGTCCGCCACTTATTGATGGGAATAAATTGCATGTGACTATATAAACATAATGGCTTTCCACTTCTAATGTAGGTTTGCATTTTCTGGCATTGATTTGGCCAGGATCAATCATGATCTTCACCAGTGATTCATCTATGAAATGTCATCATGATTTGAATCGACAACTGAGTGATGTTTTTACATTTTGATTACATTAGTCGTCATCTAATGGTTCCTCAAAGTTAACTTAAAGAGTTCAGATACAAAAACCTCTAAATGATGTACTGCACTTCACTTGATTTAAGTTGAGTAAACTCAAAAATGTCTTAAAGCTGATTGCTTTAAAATTGAGTCAACTTTTTTTACAGTGTTTGTGGGTTCAGTAATTTCACTTTTAAGGCAAAGAATGAGTTTTTTATGGTCTTTAAAGTGAAATAACTCAACATAAGCATAGTGGCGGTTCTAGTTTAAATGGCACCCTCCACTCTCAGAAATAAAGGTACACAGGCTGTCACTGGGGTGTTTGTACTTGAAGGGTCCATATTGGTACCTTAAAAGTACATATTACAGTTTTTTACAATTGCTATGACACTTTTTTCAATACATTTAACAAGTTTCCTAAACTCTTAACACGGTTAGCACAACATCCGTCTTCGTGGGCTATACAATTAACACATTTCTTGTTGCTTTTATACAAAATGCATCCAGTAAACACACATTTAAAATGCTTGAACTTCTTTTACACACAAACTCAAC
The DNA here is from genome assembly GCF_052040795.2 of Danio rerio. NCBI lineage: Eukaryota > Metazoa > Chordata > Actinopteri > Cypriniformes > Danionidae > Danio > Danio rerio. The sequence goes on from NC_141040.1 coordinate 24,170,151, forward strand.
CAAAACCAAAACTATGTAATTTCACAGTCCAATTTACCAATGCTTTCACACAGTATGTCAGAACAGATAACATCATGTTCTAAACAGAACCTATATAGGCTAAAGCTAAAGTAAACAGCTGTTCATATTGTCAATTGACACACAAATATATTCCCTGTATGTATATATATATATATATATATATATATATATATATATATATATATATATATATATATATATATATATATATATATATATATATATATATATTTATATATTTATTTATGACAGCTCCCATCTCCCATATGAACATGATTCCCATCTAGAAAGCACACTCCTGTGTTGAGATTTTTCAGATCACATGATCATACTGTATGTTCTAAAAAAAGACTCTTGAGGTTTTTGAAAGGAACAGTGAGCACATTGCAGAACTCCGTCAATAATACGTCCAGGTAAGGTTATGCAATACAGTCATTACTTTACTATGCACAGTGTGTTTTGCAGTAAACGACTCAATAAACCTGGCGTTCATTAGTACATACATTAGCTATAGTACAGTTAACCATTTACACTGTGTCTAATTACTTTTAGAGAGTCATGAAATTGGAGGTCAATCTAGTCCCACACGAAATTATCTATGTTGACGAGACTGGCTTCAACTTGGCGAAAAGGTGTAACCGTAGGAGAAACATAATAGGCCAAAGGGCCATCGTTACCAGGCCGGGCCAGAGAAGAAGTCGGGCAAATGCAGAAGATCAGGCAGTATAAAAAATTATTTAGTTTTTCATTATAATTGTGATGCTTTTTCTGTTTGTATATCTTGCAGTGATTTCCTTTTTGCAAATAAAGTCTATTGCAGCAATTCTGTGTCTGTATTTTTTTACATCAACTGTAAATTTTATAAAGCAATTTTTTTCTTTATTTTTGCATTGAACTTTTGCAGTAAAAAAAGAAAATGCATTTACTAAACCCAACAAAATGAAAAATGTAGAGAGTCTTAAAATATAAGGGCAGAGCTGACACATAAACTAATGCAGTTTCTGTAAATTTAACTGATGCTAGTGTTTTTATTGTCAGTGTTTTCTGATTGACTGAATGTGTCAGTTGGAAGAGAACGTGTGTTTGTGTTTTGAACAATTATGTCATTTTGAAACATGTTTGTAGTGTTTTGTTAGACATGGTGTAGTGTGTTTGTTTATTATTGTATTTTGAAAAGTAGTTTATAGGTTTAGTTTACAATGTGTGATTTTGAGCATGAAATTAACTGTTTTGTCAATTGTGTGTTTTAGGTGTGTTGGTGCGTTAAGAGTTTAGCAAACTTGTTAAATGTATTGAAAAAACTGTCATAGCCATTGTAAAAAACTGTAATATCCACAAACTTTAAGAGGAACACTTCTGTACTTTTTTGGTACTAATATCTTGCGTATCTTTATTATAAAGTATCATAAACTAAATTATATCCTAGTTGATTTTTGCTGTGGCATTTTTTTTTTTTTTTTTGCACCGTCTGCCTGTGCCGCCCCCAGCGAGATGCTACCCAGGGCGATAGCCCCTATTTTCCATGTCTAAATCCACCACTGCATAGGAGGCTGAAAAAAATGCTCATTTTTTATGGAAATTTCAGACGGCACTTAAGAGGTTTTTGCATCTAAACTCTTGACTTGTATTCAAACGTTTTTTAGGTTTTCTTAATGTTACACTTTTTCTATTTAAAAAATTAGTTTTCTGTTTTTAATAATTTCATTCATCTATTATTTTTACTTTGGTATACAGTTATATGTTTTTTATGTATCAATTTTATAATTTGTTTTTAATTGTAAATTGTGACTCATACAAAAGGTGTAGTTTTGGCAATCACCAAAAATACAGTGTATAGGTGAAAACTAGATTTTTCTAAAATAATAAAATAATAACATTATTAAATACAGATTGTTTCATAAAGACATTTTGTAAAATTTCAACTGTAAATATAAACGAATGAAACATTTGGCTTGTAATGTGCATTGCTAAGCAGTTCACTTAGTCAAGTTTCTGCATTAGCCAATTCATGATTCACCAATCAGACGATTCTTAAGTGTCCATAATTAACCTGTCATATCTTCGTTTTGAAGAATCCCCCCTTCCAACCCTACTCCTTCTCCTTTTCTAGATGGGTGGCACGGCGGCCCAGAGGCTAGCATTGTTGCCCCACTGCAAAAATGTCACTGGTTCTAGTCTTTACCAAGCCAGTCGACGTTTCTGTGCAGAGTTTACATGTTCTCCCCATGCTCACGTGGGTTTCCCCTGGGTCCCCTGGTTACCTCCCACCATCCAAAAACATGCAACTTAAGTAAAATGACTAATCCAAATTGGCAATATAGACGTGCTGCTAGTAAGTAGCTATCTCTTCATAACAAACCCCTAATTGTTCATTAGCTACAAACAGCAAGGGAGTTCTCGAGATCTACCTGAGCTCAAACTCCCCTCTCGCTTTGTAAATGGGAGGGAGCCTTGGGCTCGATGAGCTTATGAGCTTGCCAAACATGCTTTATAATCAATCATCAGCTGTGTAAACTCTTAAAGACATCTTTAATGGCCATTTTGATAGTTTTACATTATTTTTTCAAACCCTCAGATTCAAGATTGTATCTAGGCCAGATATTGCCCAATTATAGCACACATTTTTGAATACAGAGATGCATAAATAAATGCAGAGCTCATTCTAAACTTAAAAACATTAAAAATCTTCAACGGCTTGCTTACAGCATGAATCTTTCATAGAGGTGCTGGTGCTAATTTTATGAGGTATAAACCTGTTCATGACTGACCCGTGCTACAACAAAAAAAAATCCTAACCACAAACCTTTCTTTTCCATTTTGACTGCTTGAAGGACAAGTTTTGTCCCTGTATAATAAACATAGAGCTGAGTAATGGCAGCTGGCCTGGCCACATCTACGGGTCAAGTTCCATATTCACACTGTAATACGCTGGATGATTTATGATGAGCCCATGTAGGTCCCCTGCAGCTGGCTTATAAAAACCTCACCAAAAAAGCATGAAAAAACTCTGTTCATGTGTGTGTGTGTGTGCAAGAAAGAGAGACTAAAGTGGAGGCAGAGATAATGGCAAATAGTAATGGCAAGAGAGCACTCACTCCCCAGCTCTCTAATGACCATTTCTCATCCTTCTGGAGAACAATATTGATCACAAACAAATGAGCAAGCCAGATTAAGGCTGTCATGAGGAAAAAAATAGAACGCATACATATGCCTCTGAAAGCTAGAGTTATTAACAGTACAGTCTGTTCGTGTGTGTGTGTGTGTATATATGTTTAGGGTTGTCTGCATGATCCGTTAAATGCTGCAGCAACTATTTTTACAAAAAACAATGGCACATGCACACAAGAAAAGCTTTAAGGAACAGTATATATTTTCAACATCAACACTAAATTGCAATGCAAAAATAACTCTGAAATATTGCAAGTGGTGCTTGTCAATACAAACGTCACCAACACAGTGTCAGGGAATGATAGATGTTTGTTATTCAAATGACCCTAGCGGTTTCTTTACTCTCAAAAAAAAGCTGTCACTTTCAAAAGGTACTAAAATGTACCTTATAGATATAATTTAGGTAGTAATTTCTGAATTACTAAAATGCACCTTCTGAATTACTAAATGCATCTAAAATCCACCATCACAACATCTTTGTTTTCTGATGCCTACTGTATTTGAACTGGTGGACTGATTATTTTTACTACACTATTGTAAGTAAGTACACGGTAAACAATTTCCTGTAGAATCTACAGTATTTCGCCAGTAACTTACTGTGAATTAATTACAGAAAAAAGAGAAGAGTAGGATAGAGACTATTCTCATACTTCAGCCTTCACATCAAAGTTCCTGAAAGCAAAGAAGTTCAAGGTGCTCCAGGAATGGCCAGCCCAATCACCTGACATAAACATTATTGAGCATGTCTAGGGTAAGATAAAAGAGGAGGCATTGATGTTGCTGTATATGTATTTGACAGAATTGTTTACATATACATGTACTGTAAAATATACATCAGTTTTCACAATGCAACTTTAAAATAGAGTAGCTTAATGCATAAATGTCCTACAGTAAAATACAGTTCATATTACAGTAAAATACTGTGTAATATACAAGAATTATTATCATTGTACGTACATGAGTATCTTCTGCTTATCAGAATATTTGAAAAGGTTTACTTTTATAAATTCCAGTGTTAAAATGTGTACTTTTTACTCCACATTTCATTGGTAAAACTTTACAATATTGCTATTAGTTAATTCATTCATTTTCCTTTCGGCTTAGTCCCTTTATTAATCCGGATTCACCACAGGGGAATGAACTGCCAACTTATCCAGCACATGTTTTATGCCGCGAATGCCCTTCTAGCCGCAACCCATCACTGGATATGTACTAATTAATGTTACTTAAATATTTATTAACATGAACAAACATTATGTTTATTATAGCATAAGTTGTAGTAGTTAATGGAGATGAAGTTGTTCATTGTTAGTTTAGTTAACTCACAGTAATAATGTTAACATGCACAAATCAGTATTTTCAAAAGGCATTAGTAAAGGTAGAACTATGATTAAATGCTGAAGAAGCATTGTTCATACTTAGTGCATTTTAGTGAATAAATTGACTAATATTAAATAATGAAACATTCCTGTAAAGTGAGTGGTGTCCAATTCAAAACATAACCTGTTGAATCGGTTTACAAATAACACAGAATAACTGCAGAGATCCTGTTGCATCTGTTAGCAAGTCAACAGTTCATTTGGTCAAAGAGAGAGAGAGAGAGTCTGCTATAAACAACTCACCGATTTGCCACTTTGTATGAAATGTGCTATATAAATAAACTTGCCTTGCTTTGATTTAAATGATCCAGTCAGAACGAGTGTCCACAATTTACTAAAGTTAACAAGCTGATTCAAAATAGGCCAACAATTGCAAATGATAACATTTACGTAAATTATAATGTGAAATTTTAAGATTTACTGTAAAAAAAAAAATCACATTTAATGACTCAATTGTTTGTCTTAGAACACAATCAATAGAGCTCATCCCACATAAATTCTTGTCATACTAATCTGAAGTTGGCACATATTCTACCCCTTTTTCATGATTTAAGATAAGTTTGTGTCTTTAGAAAATGTCTGTAAATTTTCAGCTCAAAAACAGACATCAGATTATTTATTATATATGATTTTTTATTTATTTTTTGCTTTGAACAATATGTGGCTGTCTTTGTGACCTGTGCCTTTAATGCTAGTTCTCCACATCCACCATTCCCGCACATGCCATCAGAGTGTGCCTCAATCTCCGCTTCCACTGCGTTAGATAAGCAGCATAGTGACAGACATGAAGAAAGCAGAAACATTATTAATGTGCTACCGAAGTCTAACAATGCCTAAATTTAGGTGTTTGCTTTCATGAATAAAATTTTAAAATGTATTTCAAAAGATACATAATAAAATGCTATTTGAAATCGAAATAATATTTTACAGATAAATGATTAAAAAAATAAATAAAATAAAAAAACAGAACAAAAAATTTTTTTATTACCGACGTTTGGATGCTATATTTTATATATTTTCATTGTCGTGTCAAAAAAAAAAGAAATAATAATAATTAAATACATGAATAAAGTCAACCAGCAGCTGATTTGCCATTAACAATGGTTGAGTCATAACAGATGCGGGAAGTCAAGCAACAAACTAAAAGTCCTCAGAGGAACAAATTAAGCAAAACTCTCCTTTGGTCAATATTGTCACCACAGGAGGTTTTGTCAAACAGCATGTCTGCTTTGCTTATGTAAACATAGAGCATACTGGCAAAGTGTAATCATCTTCACGGGGAGCAGGCACTCATCCATAACTACCTTTTATGTGGGTTTGATCACTACAGTACATGACTGACGTGAACCAAGACAGATGTTTTTAACATCCCTTCGAAGGACAACCTGAAACACAACTCTGATTTTAGGTTTTTCAAAGCTATTTGGATTGACATGGCATCCCATACATAATGTCAACAGAAAAACTAATTTCCTCATCATCTTTCAGCGCTCAGCGTCAAAATGTTGCAAAAAGAGCTGTCCGGATTATTCTAGATTTGGATTCCTCTTTTTAGATGGAAGCCAAGAACAACACATTTTCTTGAGCATTTCTTTAACAATGATGCCTGATAATAACATGTTTGAGGGGGAGATGGAGGATTAAATACCTGCGAGATGTGGAATGATGCCAGAGGGTGGGATATATAAACAATACAGCGAAGGGAGCCAAATAAGCCAAGAGCTAAAGCCCTGACGGAGCAGACTTCACACCTGCAAACTCTCTGCAGCAGCCCCTATGCAAACACTGCAAACTCAGGGAGAAAAAGATAGTTAAGCACTGATAAGATAAGACAAGGCATTTCCCACATTGATGAGGCTAGAAGGAAAACTACTGTGTGAGCTTATCAGATGCTTTAAAATGAACTTTCAGAAGTCTTTCCTGATCAATATGTGGAAGGTTGAAGATCGCTTTATCTTGATTATTCATTTTTATGAGGCTTTTTCACCTCATTCCGTTTGTTTTCATTATTCTGGATCTCAGCAAAGAGTGTTAATTCTACATAATTCTTTGGCTGGGAAACACTGTTTAGAAGTAATTATAAAAAAGCTAAAAAACTTCAGAGTGGCTGTTTTACATTGTGAGGGTTTTTGTGTAGTGACTTTGTACAGGTGTGGTAGAAGAACAATAATTAATTTTAAAAAAGGACTGTATATCTATATAGAGCAGTAAACAATTCCATCCACAACATGTCATGAAAAAATGTCATTACACATTTTTCTGAACTGGAGGACTAATCAACTGCTCAGAGATGTGATAGCAGTGCACGATTACTGAGCACACTGGTTCTTTTCATTTAACATGATACATCACATTGAATTGATTCCCAATACTTTAAGCCAACAGCTCACTGATTCAAATGATCCAGTATAAGCTAGATACAGTTAGCAACTCTTATTTTATGGATCTGTTCAGAATGAGAATCCAGTAGATAACTGATTTCAATGACCTGGTCAGAGAGAGTGTGCAGTGAACAACTCACTGATTCAAATGATCCAGTCAGAGAGAGTCTTAATTCAATAGCTCACTGATTCAAATGATTTGATCATATTGACTCTAAAGCGGGTCACAAAGCGCACATTACAGTTGAAAGTATTGCACACCAGACGCGCACATTTGCATGTTATTTAAAATTAAACTATTCAGATGGCGCTCTGTGGCAGGGCAATAATATGAACAGTGTCCTGAGTTGTAGCTGGACGCCACAAACAGCTTCCAACTTGAGGTGTCGGTGTGCGTACCTTGATAGAAATCTATGTTTAGAATTCTAAAATGCATGGAGGGATGCGTAGCACATCACCGAGCGGTGCATCCGATGTGCGACCCTCTTAAAGTTAACAACTTATTGATTCAATTGAGGCGATACGGTAGCTTAGTGGTTAGCACTGTTGCATCAGAGCAAGAAGGTCGCTGGTTCGAGTCCCAGCTGTATCAGTTTGCTTGTCTTTGTGGAGTTTGCATGTTCTTCCCATGTTGATGTGGGTTTCCTCTGGGTGCTTCGTTTCCCTCACAGTCCAAAGAAATGCGCTAAAGGTGAATTCAATAAACTAAATTGGCCGTAGTGTATGAGTGAATGAGTGTGTATGAATGCTTCCCAGTTCTAGGTTGCAGCTGAAAGGGCGTATTGAAACGTAGGTTGGATAAGTTGGCGATTCATTCCACTGTGGCGACACCTGATGAATAAAGGAACTCAGCCAAAAGAAAATGAATGAATGAATGAATGATTCAAATGAGCAAGTTTCCAGTGAAAAACTCTCTGATTCAATCAAACTGGTAAGAGCAAATCAGCTCATTAATTCAAATGATTTTGTCAGAGCAAGTCCAGAGTTAAATAGTTAAAGTGGAAGGGGGGTTTGTTGGAAAACTGGACGGAGAAAAGTTTGTTGAATGATTACCTCAAAATACTGTTATGTGGATTTAAGTGTTGTTTTGTGTTGTTTTAAGTGTTGTTTTTATCAGTTTTGTTTAACTGATATAAATACTATTATTTCTATAGCTTGTGTGCCATGAAATATCCCTCAGCAAGCTAATGTTGGCATGTGTGCCTTTATTGTAGATGCAGTTAAAGTCCGAATTATAAATCCCCCGATTTATTAGCCCCCTGTTTGTTTTTCCCCCAATTTCTTTTTGACAGGAAGCGCAGATTTCCTCTAAGCATTTCTAAACAAAATTGTTTTAATAACTCATCTCTAATAACTGATTTATTTTATCTTTGCCATGATGACAGTATATAATTCATTCATTCATTTTCTTGTCAGCTTAGTCCCTTTATTAATCCGGGGTCGCCACAGCTGAATGAACCGCCAACTTATCCAGCAAGGTTTTACGCAGCGGATGCCCTTCCAGCTGCAACCTATCTCTGGGAAACATCCACACACATTCACACACTCATACACTACGGACAATTTATCCTACCCAATTCACCTGTACCGCATGTCTTTGGACTGTGGGGGAAACCGGAGCACCCGGAGGAAACCCACGCGAGGGCAGGGAGAACATGCAAACTCCACACAGAAACGCCAACTGAGCCGAGGTTCGAACCAGCAACCTTCTTGCTGTGAGGCAACAGCAATACCTACAGCGCCACTGCCTCGCCACAGTATATAATATTTTACTATGTTTTTCAAGACAATTCTATACAGCTTAAAGTGACATTTAAAGGTTTAACTAGGTTAATTAGGTTAACTAGGCAGGTTATGGTAATTAGGCGAGTTATTGTATAATGATGGTATGTTCTGTAGATTATCGAAAAAATATATAGCTTAAAGGGGCTAATAAATTTAACCTTAAAATGTTTTTTTTTTTAATTATTATTATTAATAACTGCTTTTATTCTAGCCAAAATAAAACAAATAAGACTTTTTCCAGAAGACAAAATATTATCAGACATACTGTGAAAATTTCTTTGCTCTATTAAACATCATTTGGAAAATTTTTAAAAAATAAATAAATATTTAAAGGTGGACTAAAAAAAGTTCTGACTTCAACTGTATATGTATAAATTTACCAATTTTACCAATTATTTTGGTATTATATATTTTAACACAGATACCAATATTTTTCATTTGTTTCCTTACTTTTAACATTGAGATACTTTGCTCATGTTTTAAAACAATGTTTGAAAACATATGCTTGAAGTTATACTAGAAATTGCTGCATTATAAGTAAATAAATATCTATGTCCAACACATTGGTTCATCTGTTATATATTTAATTGAATATTGATTTAATCAATAAGTAATTATATTATAAAAAATAACTAATGCTTACAATTAATAATAATAGTAATTATGCCTGATTAATGTGGTACAGTATTGCCATTTGGATATATGATCGGGACACCACTCTAAAGAAAAAAAAAAAAACTGACACACTACATCATTTAGGGTTGTGACAGCATATGACAAGCCAAAATATGTGAATAACTGAAATTCAAATCCAAATAAAGACTTTTTAACTAGTTTTAAGTTTTTAAGTAGTTAAGTAAAATAACTTTTGTAAAACAATTGATAGTCTGGTCATAGTGTAATATTTACATGAGTGCTGATTTATTCAGCCGTAAGCTTATAAAATTGCTATGCAAGAGGTGTATGTGTGTGTGTGACCCTTCTCCGTTGTTGACAGTACACAAGGTCAAGACACACCCAGGACAGAGGAGCCTGGGAATGGAAGATTTGTTGGCACTACAAAATACTGCACAGTCATCACCCAGACACAGACACTACAACACGAGTGTCACATTTTAATATTTGTGTATTGTTTGTTGCCACAAGTAACAGGACAAAACAAAACAAAAAAACACATTTAATAACGAACGCATGTCACATATTATTTCATGTCAAAAGCCATAATTTTAGTAACTCTGCACCTGTTCATATCCATTGATGAAATTTGATATTGTTGAAAATTATAAAACTGATAAGTGTGATTTTCCCTTTCACTGACTCACAACTGTGTTTTTTGTTTGACCTCTAATTTCACACCTTTCTTCTCGCATGGTAAGACAGCTGAAAAGGCATTTAATTATATTTATTAGAGGACAATTAGTGATGACAGATAGCAGGACTCTTGCCAAAGAACAGCAGGAGTCTTAACTTGATATTACAAAGTGCAAGATTATGTGCAAATGACTAGCTAAAAGATTATCTGACAAAAAACAAAAAGCACATTCTTCGAGGCACGGATTGTCCCGCTGTCAATCTTAGAAGGCTAAAATCATTTTTTCCCTCAAGCAAAGAATGACAACTGGATTAAAAACATGTATGTCGGTCCAACAAACCAAAAGGTCGGCGCATTAAGCTGATGGTATGCACTGGTAGATTTTGCCTGAAGCATTTGACAAAACACTTATTTCTTAAGAAGACAATTAAAGAGGGGGATGGGGATAAAAAAAAACCCTACATAGGTGTATATTCAATATATTTGATAACAAGTAATCAATCTTCTGAAGTGGTAGCGGTAAACATCAAGACAAAGGTGAAGGAAGTGCGGTGTCTCACCTTAAATGAGTGTGTTTACACATTCCAGGTTTCTGTTTATTTACCTGTCTGTCAGAATTACCCATTTAACAGGTCTTGAGCACACAGATACGCAAAGGCTAATGCAAACATACTCACATTCCTCGAACAACCTGTTTAATTAGAAAGCATTATTGGAGTAGACAGTGGATGTTGCGTTATAATAGGCACATACAGTTTTGTAATCTGCTCATCTAAAAATTCAAGCTTGTTAGAGATAGGTATCTAATTGGCTTCTGGTCATTGAGCAACAAAATCATTAAGAAAGTGATTCCAACAATATATTTTCATTTGTAAACCCTATTTAAATCAAGAGTAACTGTAAAGAAAACTAAACTACTAATAAATTACATTATATTAACATCCATACCATTGCATGCTGATGTTCATAAACAGAATGCAACATATACAGGTGCAATCAACGCAATCTCACGGCAATTCGTAACTTTTTGATTTAGTGGCTAATTTGTTTGAATTCGTACGATCTAATTCACTCAATTTAGTACGATTTGCTCATCACCCAAAGATGGTTCGGGTAGGGGTGGAGTTGGGGTAGGGGTGGATAGGGGAATCGTACATTTTCGTACGACGGAATTCGTACAAATTAGCCACTAAACTGACAACACGTAAAATATTTATGTTTCCTCGTGAGATGAGGCTGGTGCAATAGAATGAAAATCTGGATATGCCTATGCCTAAATAATAAAAGTCCAATACATAGACATGATATACTATGAGACCTAAACATCATTGAGTGTAAAACCCTGGTGAAAAACAGGCCAATTTGAACAAAACACCAACTCTGAACTTTCAGACAGAATCATTATTATTCATGCGATTACAATTTTTTCCCTTTAATTTTATGCTTATCTAAGCTTATATACTTACTGTGCGACTGTGCGACTCTTATTTTTAAAAAATGAGACCGGCACTTTTGAGCTCTCAGGTAATCACAGCTTGTTGTTGTCAGAATTTAAAATTATTAAACATTTTTATTGAACGACACTTGAAGCCTAAAGTGCGTATACTTTGTAAGTTTAACATGTACTGTGTATTGTGAATTTTGCAATGTATATTTGTAATGATGCAACAATGTAAATGGCTGAACTTAAGTGTTTAATGTACATTTATGGATGTTGTTATATTGGGATTTTTCTGGAGTGAAAGGATGCCAATAAACTTCAAATACTCCTCTGTTCTTGCAGAGGTTTATATTAATTCCGGTCTGTGTTTTCATACAGGTTGAAACCACAAAATACAACACTACAGACATCTCTGTCTGCCTCTTTTGTTGAGGTTCATTATAGTTATTAATATTAAATATTATATTATATTTAAGCCATAACACAACTCAGAAGCACATTTATTCACTAATTTCTTCTAGCTAAAGTAAACCTCTCGACCACTTCAGTTAAAAGGATTGTGAATTAACAAGCAATCTATTCAGTTTGTTAAAAATATTTTTGACAACTGCGGTATGATTATTTTGCATGTCTGTTTCAGAGTACATCATGGTGTTTCCTGATTCCAACATTATATATATATATATATATATATATATATATATATATATATATATATATATATATATATATATATATATATATATATATATACATACATACATACACACACACACACACATGCATATATATATATATATATATATATATATATATATATATATATATATATATATATATATATATATATATATTATGAATCCGCTACACCCACACCCTCCCTCAGGGTCCTTACTTTTATCCGCGAACCGGTCACTTTCAGGTTGAGGGCGGCATGATTTCCGTTTTCCGTTTGCTATATATATATATATATATAGATATACATACACACACACATGCACATATATATATATATATATATATATATATATATATATATATATATATATATATATATATATATATATATATATATATATTATGGCCTTTACTTTAATCCGCAAACCGGTCAATTTCAGGTTGAGGGCGGCATGATTTCCGTTTGCCTAGAGCGCTAGTTCAGCTTTCTCTGGTCCTGTTTTAAACGTGCAAAAAAATTTGAATAAGATCAAGGACGCGCTTTTAGAAGCAAAGTTTCAGTATAAAACAATTAGTGTCGCATCACCAGGCTATCCTGCATTTCCTCCACAGTTTTATGCAATTTCAGGTGTTTCATTTTTAATCTTTAGACTTTAACTGCAGTTCAGCAGTTCACTTTCATTCAGCATATTTTCATTCAGGATTTTTAATGAAATTTGATACAGCATGGCGAACGGAAAGAAAAACATCTGCCTTTCGGGACTCGCGTGATCCTTTGAAGTAATCAAAAATCACTGCTTACATCATAGACTCTTAGTCAGTATTATCTTAATCATAAAAGCTGAGTATTGGTGTCTGTGTAAATTTACTGTAGTGAAAGTGGCAGTTGAAGTCGCAAGCTGTCAAAGACAGCCCTATTTTCTGCCTTTAAGCTGCTTCAATGAGCCCTCACATTTCATAAGTTTCACATGTTTCCCCCCTACACGCAACTTTTTTTAAGCGTCTGCTTCACGTTGCTGTGTCAGAATCCTTGTTTGTAAATGACAGCCATACTTTAGAACGCTTGGTTTAAGCAAATTTGATGAATGCGATCGTGCTTGTTGATGAATCTGAAGAGATCCCTCGCTTACCGCATGTGCTGTTGTCTGTGTGTTCGTAGTCCACTTAGAATCCAACATGGAAATCATTTTTGTTTGTTATTGGCATTAATTATTTTGAAATTCAAATGGAACTTAAATGCCTGTGTTTTCATTTCTGTAATAAATACGGTGTTTCGTAATGAATCATGATTAATTATGTTTTTTTAATAATGTACATATATATATATATATATATATATATATATATATATACTTCCAATATACACTTCTAAAGACTGCAAATGTGGCCAGACATACTGTATTGTTGCATTTCATCTTTAAAACCAACCCTAGATGACGCTGTTCCTTTTTACGCTTACTAGCTGACCGCTTATCTCCATATGGATGGCTTTTCCACTGTTACCAGTTTGTCCAGTTTGCTCTTGAAAACACTATTGGTTGGGTTTTGGGAAGAAGGAGGGTGGGTCAGTTGATCGGTCAGTCAGTCAGTTTTTTAATCAGTCGACAGCAACCTCTGGTGGATTGACGCGAGAACAAAAAAATCCAAAAAAGCGTACCTCCTGGGACGTATTTGGCACTCTCCAGAAATGGATATATAGTGTTATAGAAATGGTAGCGTACATTTTCAGAATGGGCCTGGGTTGAACGATTCACACAAGGCTTAAGCTTCAAAAAGGCAATCATCATAGCTGCATCAGCCAATGAAATTAAACTACAACTGTCTAATGTCTGAGCTGGTATATGCATTAAAGGGCACCTAGGTTACCCCTTTTTTCAGATTTAATACAAGTCTTTTGCATCTCTAGAATGTGTATATAAAGTTTCAGATCAAAATACCCATCAGATTTTTCGTTATACCTTTTACAAGATGCTGTTTTATACTGATTTCCAGCAGGGGGTGGTTTTGTCGTACTGCGCCTTTAAGACGAGTCTTTCCCGCCCACTATTTCTACATGCCTCCTCCCTCAGCTGCGTCAGACAACAGACAGACTTAAAGGAAGAAGATCTCACGCAGCGTTTGTGAGATACTACAGTAAGAACTAACCTTTACCAATCAGTATTGTGAAGTTGCATTGATGAGTCACACACAATTTTGTTACAAAGTTAACGCGCGCGCCCGCGCACACACACACACACACACACAACGCAGATGACACACACACACACACGCACACACACACACACACACACACACACACACACACACACACACACCGCAGATGACACACACACACACACAGGCAGGCAGGCTGACAGACAGAGCGCGCTTAGCTTAGTTAAGGCTAACCTCCAGTACTGTGTGGATATCTGTTATGCTAATGTACAAAATAAACCTGATTTAACTTCCACAAACCGGGATTGAAGCGTCTTCTTTTATAATTGTTCGGACACGCGGCTGTGCTGATGAAGTAAAGCTGAAGTAAAACGCTGTAATTAATTACACACATACTCTGTTTTAAAACACTTTAAACATGTGAAACTTACTCTTAATCACATTTGATGATGATTGCTGATCCTAGCGAACAGAACAGACCTTTTATTCCCGGTTGCTTTGCGTATGTCTGTCTGGTCTTGTTGACATATACACGCGACTACTGGAACATGTTAATGCGCGCAGCTGTCAATCAATTCGGTGGGCGGGGGGATCGCACACCTACGTAATGGTGCGATCGATTTGAAAACAGCTCCAATTGGCCGACCCTTTTTTTTGTAGTTAAATTGAAAAAAAAGGACTGGGTGTGTTCATATCACCCCAGTATGACGGTCTATACACTATACCAACACACAGCTGTCCAAACAGCTTGAAAAGTTGATTTTTTACCATAGGTGCCCTTTAAGTAATCCGTTAAAAAGTTAAGAAATTCCCAACTTCTGAAGCAAGTTCCACAGACAGATCCACAATTTAGTTCAGCAATGCTTGAAATAATTAATTTAACATGAACGGGAAGCATTGACACTGACGCCACATGGGAATCTGGCCACATGTGAGTCAAAAAATACTTCTAGGGGTAATTTCTGTGGTTAAAAATTAGCATACAGTCTAAAAACTTTTTTGCACCTACCAAAACCACATAAAGTAATTAAGTAGATATCTGATACAATTTAAATAATTTAAAATATTGAATCAATGCACTCTATGGCAGCTTTA
The DNA here is from genome assembly GCF_052040795.2 of Danio rerio. Classification (NCBI taxonomy): domain Eukaryota; kingdom Metazoa; phylum Chordata; class Actinopteri; order Cypriniformes; family Danionidae; genus Danio; species Danio rerio. The sequence continues at coordinate 24,185,565 of NC_141040.1, forward strand.
AATATAAACCAATCATCACAGCTTCCATCCTTATATGCAAATTTTTTATCAGTTTCTGTTGGCATAATAAAGTATGTGTAATATAGGAAGGAATGTATAACTGAATTGAGGTGCATACAGACAAACAAACATTTTGCAATAAGAGAGAAGGAAATACATTAACATGACTAGAGTGATGATTTGTGAGTCTTTATAAAAATCTCAATGATTTCTTAACTACTGCTTTGTCTCCCCTGTCATTTTAGAAGCATGTTTATATTGTAATTGAGAGGAAAATGATCAGCACATATTTACATCTGTCAGGATTCTCACTAATAGAAAACGCTCAGTTTTTTTTCAAATATTTTTTTGCATCAGGCTTTGTAATGTTTACATTCTTAAATAGGATGTATTCTGATAGTCTGTATGTTTTACTGATGTTGATAAAAATGATTTCTAAAAGTGATTTCAATTATATAATTTACCTGATGTGGTTGTCATAGTTGTGTTTTTTTATTCTTTAATCTTTAAGATAATCTACTTCTTTATATCATCCTTACCCTTGGCTATTGTGCTTGTCCTGTGAATGCCGTCAATACGGTCACAAAAATATAACAATTATTAAAAAATTACACAGTAGTTACAGAAATCTTTACAGTTATCATCCTCTTTGTATACAGGCCAACGATTGCTAAATACCCAGCGACATCATGACAGCAACCCTATCATTCTCATTAAACCATCAAGAACATCAGGCGCTCAGCCATAAACAATGGGATAATTTCTAGTGAAGCAAGGAGGCTGAACTTATTTTGTTCAAAAACAAGGTAAATTGAACATTTTTACAGAAGTCTGTGTGAAGTTGCTCTGCCAAAACTCTGTCATATAAAATAAAAAAATATGCTTGCGCCGACTCGTTTTGCTTACATTCCATCCTAAACTCTGCATTACAGTCAAATCAAGGGCATTTTATCCAACGTTTAGCATGCACAGATCTAAGAGATAACCGCGCGGTGTGAACAAACTGAAAAAAAAAATCCCCTTTGTAAGACTGGTAAAACCAGCCATGGGGGAAACTAAGGAAAGTCATGCACAAACAGATGCACAAAGCACATAGACAAACACACGCTCTACAAATGCACACATCACAAGCACTTCCATAGACCATCACCTACAGAAATGTTGACACATATCCCACTCCCTACTATCTAGCTGATATTCCCCAAGTCGTCATTAATGCTTGTCAGGCCTTCGTGAAGAATAGCTTCTATTGTGGGCCGGGGCAGGGGCAGGTGCTCTTGTGGCAGCCCCTCAGGCCACAGGTTTAGATGTATTGGGAACATATGGAGGGAAGGGTGGAGGTTGCAGAGAGCTTCTGTGCAGTTGCAGTGGCACAAAAGATTCATTCATGGCCACGCTGTTGGACATGTGGAGATGCCACTAGCTATGAAACAGAGAAGTAGTGATCTGCTGTCTATAACTTGATATCAAGACGTTAAAAAGTAATTCGCCTACAAAATGGAGGACATTGTATTTAGTGACTGAAAAATTATAAATGTTTAAGGTAGCAACTAATAAAAGCAAAGAAATCATTATTTAATTCATTTATGAAATGCTTATTAAATAAAATACTTAAATCTATAATATCGTATAAGGGGCCTTGAAAATGTGATTAATCTTGTATAACAACGAAATTAATAAAAAATAAAAAACTAATTGACTGTCTTTAATTAATTAATTAATAATTCATTAATATATTAAAGAAACAACTTAATAAACAAACAAGCTATTTAATAATATTTTTTAAATAACTAGAAAAAATACAAATAAATAAATAAGAAACAAATCAAACAAATAAATAATTAATTCCTTAAAAACAATAACCAACTAATTAACTAAAACAAACAAACAAATAAATAAACAAATAAACTAGAAACAAACCAAACAAATAAATAATTAACCCTATAAAAACAATAACCCACTAACTAAAATAAATAAATAAATAAATAAACAAATAAATAATTAACACCCTAAAACAATAGCCAACTAACTAAAATAAATGAACAAATAAATAAACTAGAAACAAACCAAATAAATAAATAATTAACTCTTATAAAAACAATAACCTACTAACTAAAATAAATGAATAAATAAATACATTAAAAAAATAATAATAAATAAATAAATAAATAAATCAAACAAATAAATAATTAACTACCTAAAACAATAACCAACTAACTAAAATAAATAAATAAACAAACTATTAAGTCAATGAAAGACATATCTTAACCCACATTTGGGGCTTTGACGGTGAGGTCCATCTTGTATGAAAAATTAAATGATTCATTCATGTAATGAATAAAATAATTAACCAACTAACCAAAATCTAGATAGATAGACAGTCAGATCTTTAAAAAATTTAAAGAAACAAAAATAATAAATAAACAAACTTCTCTGAGAAAAGCTCTAGGGTGTTCTTCTTTATTGTTGTCTGTTTCTGTTTGGGCCATTTTGACCAGTTGACTGGGGCTACTTGTGTTGGATTTGCTTGCATGTGTTTTGGATCATCTGCTGAAGCTCCAGGTATATAAAGGACTTAAAAAGGCAGGAAATTCTCAGCTGAATTCCAGCGCCCAGCCCCCTATGACAAACTGATCATCTCACTCTCTTACACGCAGATTCAGCAGGGAAATCTTGTGCAAAACGAGAATTATATCAAATTTTGGATGTGTGCAAGCTAGTAAGCTTCATTGACATTGATGGATTGTCAAGAACTGCTTCACCTCACAACATTTCATCACACCCTGATTAAAGATACCATCTATGCTAAGAAAAATGAGGAAAATACATGGTAATACTGTTTACAACAAGATCTGTGCAGGTTGGAAATAGGCAATGATTAAGAATTTTGACAGGATAAAAAAGAAGAAGCTGTAAATCATTCACTATTGTCACTAATTGTTTGCAACAGGCAATTTAAACCAATTATCTGCTAACAAAAGCCAAGCCCACAACAGGCAACACATCGCCCAATCTAAATGGGAAATCAAAGAGATAAAGAGAGCACTGTGGGGATTTTACAGCTGCGTGTACTCAGGGTTAAACAGAGGTATAATCTTGATAATTGTAAGGCACCTTAGCGCAGCTTCATGACAGCTATCCTCATCACAGTCCATTTTTGATAGAAATGAGTTCAGATTCACTCAAATTTACTCAAACTTTCTAATTATTTTAAGTTAGTAGAAGATTACATTTGAATTTTGTACCATTACATATTCAAGATGAGTGGTTCTCTCTTTTTTTTTTTTTTTTTTTTTTTAGCTCAGAAGCTTTTATTAGCATGAGCATGTGCAATGCCAAAGAAACTATTGGTAACACTTTATATTAAGTCGCAATTCACGGTATTAACAAACCATTAACTACTAGCTTAATAAACTACTAATTAGCAGTTTATTATACTGTAAAACGCAACAGTCAACTTTATAAAAAGAAATTAGTATAGTTAACTCAAAATTGACTGAAAGTTAATTCTACTCAATTGAAAAGAATTTTGAACTCTGTGTTGAAGGTAATGAGTTAATTAAATACCTCATTACTTCCACTTAAATGGAGTAGGTTCATAGCACTCATATAGATTAGTTTCAAATGGTTTGCAATCAACCCCGGATTAATAAAGGGACTAACCCGACAAGAAAATGAATGAAGGGTTTGTAGCAATAAGTTTCCTTAAACAGTTTGAGTTGCTTTAACTTTTTGTATTTACAGTACTCAGCTGGTTTGAGTTCTCTTCATTTATTGGGTTTTTCTTTGCTCAATTACTTCGTTTACTCAAATAGATTAAGTTCTTATTAGAATTAGTTTTTAAACTTAAATGTTTTTTTGCAATCGGTTTCCTCAAATGGTTTGTGTTACCTTAATTTGGGATTTACAGTGTAGCAGTTGGTAAAAATAAAGCTGGGTTTGGGTTTTAGGTAGGATTAGCGATTTAGAATAAGATAATACTTTATAATGAACAGTTAATATCGTAAAAATATGAGGTTAATAAGCTAGAAGTTAATATAGCAAGAATTGTGACCTGACCTAAAGCTGGAGATCATGCTGTATAGAAAGTCTTAAAGTTTTTCAGCTCATCTTCAACCAAACTTTTCACCACAGTGGTAGCTTGATCGATTTCAGCACAAAAGAAATCTCTGTAAATCAAGTATCCATGTTAATCTTGTGCAAAAACACACTTAATTTCACTTATTTTCCTTTAAGTCTAATGAAAAAGCATGCTGGGGTCTAGAAACTTGCTTTAACTTGATCGATTTAATAAAAATATCAAACAAATAAATGATTAACCCCCTAAAATCAATAACCAACTAACTAAAATAAAAAAATAATAGACAGTTAATATCGTAATAATATGACGTTATTATGCTAGTAGTTAATATAGCATGAATTGTGACCTGACCTATAGCTGAAGTGCATGCAGTATATAAAGTCTTTACATTTTTCAGCTCATCCTCAACCAAACGTTTCACCACAGTGGGAAATTGATCAATTTCAGCACAAAATAAATCTCTTTAAATCAAGTCTTTATGTTAATATTGTGCAAAAACACACTTAATTTTACTTATTTTCCTTTAGGTCTGTAGCAAAGCACGCTGTAATCTAGAAATCCTTGGTTAATTTAACCAAAAAGTGAGTTCCTGCAGTGACTTGTTTTTAAGGTATAATGGCCTTTTTAAATACTTGAGTGAGATTAACTTGTTTCGTTAAATTAATTCTGTTCTCTGTTTTCACAGTGAAACCATCTATAAGTGATACAGTCTAAGCAGTTTATAAAGAGTGGTACCTACATACCTACATGCCGCCATCATTCCAGAGAGCATGTGAATGGAGGGATGTGCACAGAGCTTCTGCCAGGTATTCTGTTTGTGCTGGGTTTAATTTTAGGGATGCAATCACGTCAAGCTCCCCTTTGCTTTTGTGAGAGGCTTCTGGGGCCTCCTGTCAGCTGTTGCGGTTGTTGGCTCCCATACAAACCTTCAGCTTCCAGTAAACAGCATGACAAACTGAAAAAAAGAAAAAGTGCAATCAAGAGGCAGATTGTCAGTGCCTGTCTGACAAATGGACAGATATAAACAGTTGGTGGAGTTGCGGTGCAACATTTGAGATTGGGAAAATGTCTGTTTCTTGGACAACTTGCAAAACAGTTGATGACCAAGTTGCATAACATTATTATTCATAGTTCTTAGTTAAATGTGATTTTTTTAAAAAGTGTATACCTATGACAATAAGCAATGCATTGAAAAAGAGGTTTAATTGTTTAAAAGACGGATCCAACAGATTTCGTACTCTCCAACAGATAAAACATTCCCATATTAATCTGCGACAATTTTATTTGAAATATAAAAATGAACTCAAAACTGTGAAAGAAATTAATGTTAAGTACAAAGAGTGCTGTTGTTCAATTGTACATATGAATTTATTGTGGCAATCATTCAAACATTTTAACTTAAACATAACCATTTGGTAAATAATTCAGTATGGCATGAAACAAAATATTAATACATGAATTCCACCAATAAGTATTACACTTTATTCATTACACTAATTGTTTGATATTTCATTTATTTATTTATTTTAATACATATAGAATAGGTGTGCATGCTGGAACTAAAATTACACTGCAAAACCCAAAAAGTTAAGGTATATTTGGTCCATTTGAGTAAATTAAGCAACTTGAGCACAGAAAAACTCAATAAATTAAGAGAACTCAAACCAACTGAGTACTGTAAAACCCAATAAGTTAAGGCAACTCAAACCATTTGAGGAAACCGATTGCTACAAACCATCTGAGTAAAAAAAATCTATATGAGTACTGCAAACTTACACCATTAAGGGTGAAGTAATGAAGTATTTAATTAACTCGTTACTTTCAAGACTGAGTTTAAAACTCTTTTCAAATTAGTAGAATTAACTTTCAGTATTTTTATTTAGCTCATTACATTTGATAAAGTTGACTGTTGGGTTTAAAAGTGTAGTAATTAAAAACAATAATAATTCGAATTTTTCCATTCATTTCACGTCTATATAAAATATTTTAGATACTGTAAATCAATAATATTTTACATATGCAGTGCGTAATAGCACATCTCCTAGGTCATGACCCTAAACGTGATTCTTTTTACATATAACAATACTGTTACAGCTCCACTCATTCTTCAAGGAAACGCTTGTTTTGGCCTCATGGTAATTGCTGACACCAAATGAAGAGGAATCAGCTGTTGAACCAAATGTTGAACGTGAGAACTGGTGCTCAGTTTTTTTGTGCATATTGACGTAGTGCAGCCTGCATTACCTTGCGCAGGTACCCGCGTCTGCTGCACGCTTGATGGACGTTCCCACCGCAAACATTTATCTTCACATCGCAGTCGCTCCTCCCCGTAGAAGCGGCGAATCAAAACGCGCTCAGGACTTGGAGTCCTTTCCAACGTGGGCTGTGGAGTTAAACTTGTGGTAGAACGGGGGACGCCAGATCTTATCCACTCCACGCAGCGGCCAGATACCTGATCGTGCTTGGATGGAGGGGCGAAACCCGATCGCCTGATGTGCTGCCTGAAACCCAGAGGAGTGACTTATCAGGACGCGTTCAAAATGTCTTCTTCCTCAAGCGAGGTCATTAGTGCCGATGAGATCAAGAGGGAGAGTCGTGGGAGTGTCAAGCTGTCAGTGCTGGACCCCGCGGAGTTGCCGATGGAGAATGCCGAACTTTTGGACTGCTCGCCGGCCTCCCTGGCCTTTTCCCCCGAGCAGGTCGCGTGCGTCTGCGAGGCGCTGATGCAGGGTGGGAACGTGGACCGCCTGGCCAGGTTCCTGTGGTCACTACCGCAGAGTGACCTCCTGCGGGGGAACGAGAGCATCCTGAAGGCGCAAGCGATAGTCGCCTTCCACCATGCCCGCTACCAAGAGCTCTACTGCATCTTGGAGAACCACTCTTTCAGCCCGTCGAACCACTCGTCTCTGCAGGATATGTGGTACAAGGCGCGCTACACCGAGGCGGAGAAGGCGCGAGGCAGACCGCTGGGTGCCGTGGACAAGTATCGCTTACGCAGGAAATATCCGCTGCCTCGGACTATCTGGGACGGAGAAGAGACCGTGTATTGTTTCAAAGAGAGGTCTCGGAACGCGCTGAAGGATATGTACAAGCGGAACCGGTACCCATCTCCAGCCGAGAAGCGAAATCTGGCAAAAATGACAGGACTTTCCTTGACGCAGGTCAGCAACTGGTTCAAAAACAGGAGGCAGAGAGACAGAAATCCATCAGAAGCGCAATCGAAGAGGTAGGACGCTGCCGTAGTTATATTTATATCGTTAACTGAGAATGGAAAGCGTATGAAGGAATGCGCGAGACCGAATGGAGGACACGTTTCAGCAATGTTTTGAAATACGAAGCTTTGAGCGCTTCAATGAGGTGTACTTTTGAAGAACGTGGAGCCGGTGACGCGTTCACTCTTAAAAATAAAGGTTACTCCGTGGGTCTTTTCAGTTATTAAACTTGATCAATGAATCATTTTCGTATCCAAAGACAATTTGAAGGTTTCTTGAGCTGCCTGTATATCCATATAATTAAATGTTATCGATGTTACGTTATATCTATGGCTACTTCACTCGTTAGCTTTTCATAAATTGGAAAATTTAATTAAAATGTTTGCGTTAATTTGATAAGCAAAACAAATACCTGTCAAATATATAGCTGCTTTCAAATACAACCAAAACAGCTCATCTGTTTATTTTAGATATGATCAGCCATTAAATTAGCATAGGCATTGTCTATGTTTGTTTCTGGATTTTAAGGCCATTGTCCCACCCAGATAATCAGTCAGGGAGATCTGCACTCAATCTCCTGACGTGGCCAAAATCCTCTTCACAGCTTGAGGCATCTGAGACAGATAAGCGATTCGGCTATGTAAACTTTAGCTCGCACCTTTATGACATCGCGTTTCCAGCTGCGGTCGACATAACTCATAAGAAAGAAATAATGCACATTGAAGCTCGTAAATACGGAAAAGTCAGGTTTTGGACTGGAGTGGGTCTGTTTTTGATGTTACACTATCACCCTGACATTGATAATTACTCATTGTTTGAACGAGGATGTTAATGAACTCCTTATTCGAGTTTGTTGGATAGGAAAAGACCAACGGCGTGTGGTGTCAATAGATCTTTGTATAGATGCGGCTTGGCTGCTCGAGGGACTGAACGATGCACCCGCAGCTGTCATAGTCTGTAAAGAGACCCACCAAATGCCTTCAAGAGCTCAGATCCTTTTATCTGATTTTTGACCCCCGGGGCCAAGAGGTCCACTTTTGAAATGATGACTGAGATATTTGCAGAAAATGACTTTTAGTAAAGCAGTCTGTTTAGTAGAAGAGCAAGGGTTTACTTTAAAAGCATTACCTAACGGTATTGAAAGAGTTAAGTGCATACTGGTGATAAAGCAGTAGAGTACGCACTTAATACACACCCTTTTGATTTAGACACTTCACTGTATTTTTAATTTGGCGATTAAAAGTGAGAATTAAAAATAAAACTTTTTTGACAATTATAAATAGACATATTTATCAGATAATTATACTACTCGTCTGTTTTTAAAGGGATCATTCGGCAAAAATGAAAATTCTGTCATTGTTCAAAACATGTTTTGAGATTCTTCTTTCTGTTGAACACAAAATAAGATATTTTGAAGAAAGCTGGAAACATCCAGTGTTTATTTATTTATTTATTTTTACTATGGAAGGTTTTTTTTACAACAGGCTTTTAGCTTTCCTCAAAATATCTTCTTTTGTCTTCAACAATATAATGAAACTCATAATGGTTTATAATCACTTGAGAGTAAATAATGAGTATTTTTTTGGGTGAACTTTCCCTATTAAATCAATAAATATAATTAAAAAAATAAACAGACCAAACTAAAAGTACTACTGGTAAAGGTATTTTTGAAACAAATGAAAAAAAGAAATAAATAAAAATAAATACATAAATAAAATTCAAACCAAGCCAAAAAATAATAAATGGTCTGTTTTAAACATTTCTTTTTTTATTTTTCAGTGAGTCGGATGGCAATCACAGTACAGAAGATGAGTCCAGTAAAGGCCAAGAGGACTTGTCACCACGTCCCCTCTCAAGCGGCTCTTCCAGCTCAGTCCCACACGGAACAGCCCCCCCTACAGTTTACTCAGACGGAGGAACAACAGTCATCCAACAAATAGGAGATGTCAAAATGCCCTCACACTCAGGTGGAGGAATGAGTTATAATGGTGACCTTGCGAGCGTCAATGCTCACTACATCAACAGTGGAGCTTATGGTCACTCACACAGCAGCAATGCTCTCCTGAACGGACTTGGCGCCACAGGTGGCCATTTCTTGACCTTTGATCCTCAGAGGGTCTCCCATCACAGTCAGGAAAGGCTGTTAGGTGGGTCTTCCGTGTCTTATGCTCCATTCTCAATGGGAGTTTCTGAAACAGCCTCTGGAAAGATAGATACCATGCAGACTTTAGTTTCCAATGGTGAGGATGGAGTCATTTCTTCAGTGGTGTCCTTTGCTTCGGCCCCCTCCACACCATCCACTACCTCAGGGGGCCTTCATCTCAGCAGTTACAGCGTGGTCAATCTCCCTGGAAATGAATCTACAATGGGTCTTCCTCCTCTAATGCTGCCTCCATCATCAACATCATCCACTCACGGTAGGAAGACCTCATTTACTTAACTTCTTGCTTAAAGAAACAGTCCTCCCAAAATTTGAATGTCATATTGCTCCAAAACCAAAAAATTCCATAAATTTAGTGCATTTTAAAAACTAAGGGGTTCAGTGTTGGTTTGAATGGAATTAACTTTTATTTTATGCATAAAAACAACCTTATTTTTATTCCACAGACTAATAAATGTCAAACTGGTTTTGGAACATGAGTAAATCATGAGTGAATTTTCATTTTTGAGTTGTTTTTAAATGTTTTCCTGCCGCTTTCAGTTCAAAATGTCTGATTTTTACGCCTCTGTGTCTCATGCATGTGTCTTTGAAAATACAATAACAACAGTATCTAAAGTAGTCCGTGCACTTCTAGTGAGCTCATAAGAGCCAGAGTAATTACATCATCACTTTGGAGAATACTATGACTGAACATTTACGAGGTTAGGCTTGCCAAAAGTGACCGCAAAGATTGATGCAAAAGAGCAGAGGTTTTGCAAGAGAGCCTTGTGGGTCACGGGCAGTTGGAGTGTATTGTGGGTGAAATTGTGAGAGGCATGTGGGGGTCCAGGTCAACTGGCTTGAGGATCATACCAAATGCAGGCTCTCAACACGGTCCCCACCTCCCCTCCATGGCCCTAACCACTCACTAATGGTTCTTTCCATGAATATTTTATGGCCACATCAATAACAGCAAGGCTAGCTGTGTTCTGCTCCTCTCTCGCTCGTCTGTTTTATCCTTTAATATGCAGTTTACGAGGCACATAAAAACAAACCCACCCCTGGCTGAACTTTTGATTTAGAAGGAAAACAGTTGAGCCCAAACGGTCCAGCGAGAAAAAAGACGATATTAAAATTGTTTAGCCAAAACCCTGTTTCCTTGTGCCCATATTTTTCAAGTCGATTCAATAAAATATGTCTTCATAAAAACACAAAGTTTGATCTCCAGTGCCTCACAAATACAAAGAAACAACAATAGCAATTTCTTTGCTGCATATGAAATCCAAAATAGTGCAATACAATTTTAGATTTTTATGTTGCCTATAGTGGTCCAGATGACAAAAGAGGATTGAGTTAAATGTCCAAATGAGATGGAAGGAAAATGTGTTTCTGACCCCCTTCACACAACAGCCCTCCACCACAAACAATGTCTGCGGGAAGCTAAAGGAAACTTGTAGAAAACTTTGGTTCTCGTTTCAGAGAGTGAGCGAGTATGAAGCGGGGAAGGAGGGGTTTGGACTCCATGATTATTTATCAGACATTTGTGCAAGCCTAATGGAAGAAAAGTGTCTGGCCAAAAGCCAGAGGCTGTCACTGCAAGAGACATGTGCCAAGAACCACATTCTAGAGTTACAAGGAAATCATAGCGAGTCTAACCGCAAACAGAAAATGAAAAAGGTGTTTCATTTTACAGTTCACTAGAAAAGTTCTGAAGAAAAGAAGAAAGAGAGTACAAAGAGATACTGACTGAAAGAATGGCGGAGCAAGAAAGTAAGAAAGAGAAACAGAAGCAAACCTCCTGAGATGGAGCGACGAAGGAGTGCCATCTGGATAAACAGATCACACGTTCACGCTCTGTCCTTTCTATCTCATCTATTCTCCATTTAATTGTTATAAGCTGTAAGAGCAGCCATTGCAAACTAGAAGAAAAGAACATTGTATTAAATTGGGAACGGTTGACGTCCGGCCAAAATGTTTGGGGTTACCTTGGAGTCACAGCACAAAATGTGAACTGCTCCATCATTAAGAGATCATGTACATTAAATTCATAATTCGCTGCATATAATTATCAACATATTTTTAATTTTACAAGACAAGCTCTTCTCTAAAATTATTATTTCTTGATGAATAACAAGCTGAGCACATTAACTGAGGTAAATGTTATATTAAGTGAAATGTTTATGTTAATATATATCTGTTTTCAGTAGATTATATATTTCAAGTTCAGTATCGTATCTTTCACCATACCTTCTGACATTATTTTAGTTTGCAAACAAATAATGTATCTAAAGCACTCAAAAAGCATTGAAGTATGTGTTTTTTCACTACTTTTTCGAGTGCATTAGACTGATGATTTATTTGCAAACCTTAACAAACCCTATATGCAAAGAGCTTCTCAGGGATGGGTTGCGGCTGGAAGGGCATCCGCTGCGTAAAAACTTGCTGGATAAGTTGGCAGTTCATTCCGCTGTGGCGATCCCAGATAAATAAAGTTACTAAGCCGACAAGAAAATGAATGAATAAATTTGCAAAGAGCACCGATACATTATATACCGCTGAAGCTCCTTTTCTTTGTTTTGAATGTGTTTTTTTTTTTTTTTGCTATAACTTTAAAAAATGTCAGGTTTACATGTAGGGCAGATCGATTAATTTAAAAAGTAAATGTAATCGACATTCAGAATCTATATTCAATCTAATTTTTCCAGGTCAATTTATTCAATTTCTATCCCTACCATGTGTGGAGTCACATGACCCCACTCTGTTATGGTTAATTTATACTCATTATATTATGATTTATACTTATAATATTATTCAGCTATTATATTTCCGTCAAGTGTACACATATGGGCAGCCTTTGCATACCTGTGCACCTCTCAAAAATACTTAACGCAAGAATTGTGATTGGTCTGTTTGGTAGCGCTGACAAGAGTGGGCAGTGTGGAGAGCCTTGTTTGAGGCAATGTGTGTTCTAACTCCAGTTGTTCAGCGTTAATGTTCAACAAAGAATCATTGATAATCGATAGTGTGTTTATTTCAATTGTTTTAAAATCAAGTAATGCACCCTTCATTCAAAAATCTCTCACTTGTAATATGTAAGCATTTTTACTGTACAAAACCTGTCAGTGAACGATTAGGGCAAAAACATTAAATAAATAAAATATTCCTTTATTAATTGTAATCGAATTAAAATGCTAATTTAATCAAAATTTTGATTTTGGCCAAATCGCCAAGCCATATTTATGTGTTCCACTCAATTACAGTAGCAAAACTAGCATTTTTAAAATGTAGAATTTTGTAATTCCTTTGACAGAATCCAAAACATGCAACTTTGTTTTATCGTAACATGTGCTACTTCATGAATTCATTCATTTACTATGATTAGCAGACATAGTGAACTACATTAACTGAACTTGATTATACTTCCTCTTTTATCCCTAACAGGATGTGCTCCTTTGGGCAACGTAGTCAGTGACTCTTCCCAGCACTCAAGCCAAACTCTGCTCTACTCCCAGACTGTAAAGCAGGAGCCCCTGGATGTGCCTGGAAGCTATGCTTATCCTTCTGATATGCCCCTGGACCAAGGTAGCAACCTGGGCTATACAGCCTCCCTTTTCCTCTCGTCGTCCTCCAGTAGTGGTTCTCTTCCCTCTACCATCACAGCTACAGTCACCTCAACCCTCTCCAACTCCGATGTCCACCATGCTCTGAATCAAGCAGGACGTGGCCTCCAAGAGGATGGTGTAGCTCTGTCTTCAGACTACAGGTCTCAAGACATCCATCTGCCCAACAGCCTGCAGGTTGTTTCTAGGGAAGGAGAAGGTCCAGTCAGGGTTGTTTGTGGGGATTTGGATATGGAGGGGAAAGAGCTGGCCAAGCTGCAGACTGTACAGATGGACGATGATGGAAGCGACCTCTGATGATGTCAATAATGCATTTCACTCGTGCTGGACTGGTTTTGTCACGCCGCATTGTGCCCTTATGGACGCTTTAAGCACAAATCATTCTCATATGAACCCTAGCGATGGATGTAAAAATGCGAACAGTGCCTTCCTGTCCTGATATATCCCAACTTGCACTAAGAGGGCTGCAGAACTTACCAGGCAATGCACTGACTTTTGGAAGATTATTTAGCTGCAGTCTTTATACTGTCACCTCAAAAACAAAATACTAAATACCTGTTAAAAAGCACAACTGTGCTCTGAATCAAATAATGCAGCTTTATAGTGATTGTTTTCTTTTAACAGGATTTTATTGATGCACAGATGCATTTTTGTTGTTGTTGTTGTTGTTTATGGTCTTTTTGTATTTAATTTTTTTGTGTGTGAAGATGCAAATGTGATAAAGCTTATTTTGTTATGCTTGACTTGAGGAATTTTATGTTACAGAATTTTTTTAATTCAAACTGACAAGTCTCTTTCTACATATCCAAGCGTGGACTTGTGTGGAAGCTAGATAACAAGCCATTTATTTGAAGGAACTTATCAAGAATTCTGAAGTTTTTATTGATTTGTGTGAGTTGGATGTGTTTTGTAATTTACTGTAGCATTCATTTCTCCTGAATAGTCACATGTAGCAGTTTGGCGAATTTTCATGGGCAAAATGCATTCATTCAAATAAGAATGTGACAAAATTCCACACACATCTTTTGGATTCAAGCCGATCAAAATAATGCAGTTTTAGTTTGACTTTTGTGTGTGTGTGTGTGCGTTGTGCTACACTTTTAAAGGTAACACTTAATTTTGATGGTCTATTTGAGTATTAGTAGACTGTCTGCTTAATGTCTGTAGATACTGCTCCTTCAACAGACATTTAACCAAAGCAATCTCGCAGCAATTCGTATCTTTTTGATTTAGTGGTTAATTGAAAACAAATTTGTACGATCTCATTCGTAATTTAGTATGATTTGCTCATCACCAAGGGGTGGGGTTGGGTGACACGCCTCCTTTTTAAAATCGTACTGAACTCATACGAATTCGTACAAATTAGCCACTAAACTGACAAAACGTAAAATACTTACGTTTCCTCATGAGATCGGGCTGCATTTAACTCACTATAAGACAATTTGCAAGTACATGTCAACTTACACTAAACCTAACCCCAACCTAACAGTCTACTTTTAATCTAATGAGAATTAGTTGGCATGTAGATGATTAAATTCAACGAACGGACCATCAAAATAAAGTGTGACCTTTTTAAATTCCAATTATTACTTTATTTTTGCCATGAAATTTCACTAAGGTTATTACACCTTTCCACCAAACCTCTGTACATACTGCAAGAACCACAAGAAAACTTCAAACGTCAGTCTTGCTTGAAAGAAGCCTATTTTTCTAACCCCTTCTACCCTATTAAATATTTATATTTGTACATATATAATGAATGATCCCAGGGTTGTCTATGTCACTGACACCGGTGTTTCACAATAGAGTCCCAAGTCTGATAACTCAATAAGTAACGGGAATGACATCACTTTCAATGAATCATGGCTTATTGGAAGCACCAGGTAAGATCGGCTATATGTTTTTAACCAATGGCAGGCGTGGACATCCAAGACTCTATCTTTTTAACCAGATCAGGCTACAACTTGGACCCCCTGGATGGCTGGCGGTGATCTCAGACATTACTAATGCATGGTCGTACGCATATGCAGCACGGTGGAGATCAAGCTTGTGTTCTCACCAGAGGCGTCGTCTGTGATCTCTGGCCAAAGCCTGGCAGCTGAATAAGCCCTGCTCACTCTTAAAGTGTCATATGGTACCTGTCATGACATTACTCAAAGTAAAGGTCATCCAAAAAGTCAGAGTATATGAGGAGAAGTTACATATCCTTATTAGATTTCCTGAAACGTCCTCACATGATCTTGTAGGAATAGACTTTTGGCTCGGACTCTAGGGCAAAATGCAGACTCATCGTTTGGTAGATTATTAAAGGGCGATAAGAGATATACTATGTTCTTTGAATAATTAAAAAGGATTTCACTAGGACATTCGTGCACAACAAGATCATTCTTGAAAATAAAAGGTTTCAAAATATATTTCTTTCTACACTGTAAAACCCAACAGTCAACTTTATCAAATGGCATGAGTGTAGTTAACTCATAATTTACTGAAAGTTAATTCTACTCAATTGAAAACTCAGTGTTAGTTATTTATGAGTTAAATACCTCATTACTTTAACTTAACTGGAGCAAATACTTGGTTAGATTTTTTTTTAAACTCAAATGGTTTGTTGCAATCGGTTTCCTCAAACAGTTTGAGCTGACTTAACTTATGAAGCTTTACGGTACTCAGTTGGTTTGAGTTCTCTTCATTTATTGAGTTTTACTGTGCTGGATTAAGATCACAGTACTTATTAGGATTAGTTTTTGAACTTAAATGATTTGTTGCAACTGGTTTGCTCAATTTGTTTGAGTTACCTTAACTTATTTGGATTCACAGTGTAGTGATGCTATATAGAACAATCATATTTGGTTCCTCAGAGTCAGATAACTTTATGTGGACATTTCTTTTGTAGAACATTTTTAAATATTTCTTTACACTATAAAGTATCTTTTTTGTGTGCAATAGAAAAGTTGTTTGGGTGTACTGTAAAAGGTTCTTTGTGAAACCATCAATGCCAACAAAGAACCATTCGTTTTAATGATGTATAATGGACCACAGCAATATATATTTTGATTGACAGGGCTAATATATATGTACATTTTGATTAATTGTCCAATAAAAGATCCCAAAGGGAGTTTTGTGGTGATGTCATTAAGAACATTTTGGTTTCACAAAGAAGCTTTAAGCAGGACTTAAAAGAACCAGTATGATGAATGTTTTAAAAATCTAAAGGAGAGTTTATATATGGAAAAATGCTTTGGGTGTTCTTTCAAGACGCCATAATTCTAAAAGAAAACGTTTAATTTTTAAGACTGGAATGGTAGCATGTAACAAATTATGATCTTTTGACAAGGTCAATTTTGATCACCTAAGAAAGTGTGAAAGTAGTATCTAAAGTCTGTTTACTGCTGTGGGAACGTTTCTGTCTCTTGATGCACAGTTGTCTGCACCAGCCCGTGTGAGTCAGCGCTAATTGAATGGCGCCCAGGTAGGATTTGCTCTATTGCACAAAGGAGGAGAGAAAAAAGCACACTGGGTAAAGAATCTATTGTTACCTGCCCAAAGGTGACCCTGTCGCCTAGGGCACCAGATTAGCTGATTGCCAGGTATCAGATGGCGCCTCCTGGAATACTGTAGGGTAAGAAAGCGCTATTGTCTGGGCCTTTAAGCAAAGAACTGGTGGGCGCAAGAAAGAGGGACATGTGTGTTTCATGTCCCATTTCCCCTTGGCAGACTATATGTCACTGAGCATTTCATGGGAAGCGGTGTTATGTTGCGTTTCTGTATTATTGAAATACAAAATACGTCACTCCATCTCCTCGTAGCATGAATGGGATGGTTTATTGGGGCGACCTTAAAGCTCTTTTCATCTTTTATAACAAAAGGCACAGAAGGGAAAAACACCTTCCTTTTAATTCGCTCTCCAGTTTCACGAAAAGAATGTGCAAGTGCAAGGAACGGTCACTTAGTGTGGGTGAAGTTCACCAAATGTTAAATCTACATATACATGAAGCGACATGAACGAGTAACAATAATTTCACACTCCACAAGGCTTTTGTATGTGTTTTTAAACATGGCGAAGATGTTCATAAATCCGAAGAAAGGCAGGTCATAAAATAGGAGGAACCCTGCAGAAGTGGGCTTATTAAAGAAACTGACCCCTGACTTTTTCTGGAGGTTTCAAAGTGTGACATTTAGTGAAGCACAGCAGACTGTGAAGTACGTGTAACCGGACCCTTGTGCCCACTGCACCACAGCACTATACACTGTGCTAATGTGAGGTCAAGGGGCAACAGGGTCTGAGACCCTGCACTTCTACACCCCCTCTTAAATATAAGTCTTTGTAAATATGTTTGGTTTGGGAAAAAAACTGAGTGAGCATTTTATGTTTTGAAGAAATTATGTCCACAGACAGAAATAACATTTTAAGCACAATAATTATATAAATTGTAATTGTATTTTAATAATAGATCAAATATGAAACATATTTATAATTGCAAAAGTTAACTTTAGTTTACTTTCATTTTTCTATAATTACATTACTATCAATTCAATAATATGTGTATGTTAATTTATTTATCTTATTATTAATATTCTTTTGCAAGTTTCTAAATCTAAAAAATGTCATTTGCAAATCTCTAGACATCCAAGCCAGCAGGGGGCAGTGCTGCTAGTCTTGATTATGTACAATCCATTAAATATAAGGGATGCTGGGTTTAAATGCTTTTTGAGAGTTTTCTGACCCCAGTTTGCTGTGACTTTGCAAAAATCTAAAAATTACTGCTTATGTGGAAAACAAAACTGCTAATGGATTTAGTGGAATAGTAAATGCAAATATTTAAGTCACGCATAAAAAAGGTTAAAAAAATGGTAGAAACACATAAATGTGTTCTGTTACATGCAATGAGTTCAGGGTGTGCAGCAAATTTCTCAAATAACTGCATGGAACTGATCATTATCACTGGTGTTTTAGATTAGAATGAGGAAAAGACAAACAATGTGAGAGAAAAAAATCACATTACAAGTGTTTGATTTCCATGCTCCATTAAGATAGTAAAACACATTCTCTTGCTTTTTTTTCCACAGGGTGATATAGTAAACATAAAAGTACAATGCTAAAATAATAATGTATAAATAGAATGATTTAATGTATTCACAATCTTTGAAAGGTTTCTTTTAAAAAACAACCATAAATAACTTTTTTTTTACATTAATATCTCTTTTAGGACAACTGGTAATACAAAAAATATTGAACAGTTTCATAAAAAATATCTTATTTCATAGGAACATTTTAAAAATGCAGTAGGTAATTAATCTGTACTGTCTCCCCAGCAGATGAAAACTGAGGACCGTCCTCTACTGAGGACAAATGAACAAAAAATCAATGCCTGTCTAGTACAGTAATTCAAACTCTGCTTTCTTTAAAAGAGTAATTAAATCGAATGTAATTTTAAAGTTATAGACATCAATAATATAATATAACCCTACTGTTTTTCTGCATATAGAGGAAGCTGTCATCATGGCCCACACCTTTGGTATTTTAAAAAAATATATATAACAATTATGTATAAATATTTTATACTTTTGTCCAAATAGGATAAAATAAAATTATTTTTTGTATTAACTTTCATCAATAACCCATAAAAACTATTTAAATCATGCATTCACAATTATACTAATTAAAAACATTATAAATAATGGCTTATTAAAATAAGAGAACAGGCCCTGCGCTAACATTATCCATTGTATACTTGCCTTGAAAACTGGTTGTAATAAATTATCTTTAAAAGGCAATTTGTTTAATATTTTATCAGAACTATACTAAAATAATATTTATTTATTTAGCTAACTATCTTGCTTCATCTGATAAAAGTATGTTCCACTATCCTGAACAACCCATCAGCGGGTGTAGCACATAGGCCTACAATGTCAAATATTATATACCTTCGACTTTAAGGTTTATCCCATTCTTACTACGACATTTCAGTCCAAGAAAAAAGACTGCTATACCACAACTAATCATGGCGCAACATAAACTTCATTATGAAAAAAGCAGATTTTTTTTAAGTAAAGGCAGGATTAATTCTCCCTCGTTTTTATTTTTACATTAGCCAAAGCTTCAGACTTGAACTACCTTTGACTCTCTCCTTGACAGCAATTTATTTTTGTTTCTATTTAATCGTCGTATTTATGTTATGCGCATTTACTGATGTAATTAAGCTATACTTCTGTGCGTGCTGTTTCACTAGCTCTTTCAACACTGAAAAATAAGAACCTGTTTACATTAGCCTAGTTGGACATTCTGCTTTACCATATCAATTTATTAATTCAGCTATTTCCATTTAATGCGTGTGGAGAGTTATGGACGTGACTGAAACTTTAAGAGAATGACCTCATTGTTGTTCAATGTATACAGCCTACCGTGATGCTTTTTTTGCGGGAAGCGGTTTATGGTGTGTTTACCATTGGTATGTGTGCAGGAGTTCGCGTCGACCTTGCCAACCCTCGCCTTTAGGCCATAAAAGAGCACATCTTGAAATGATCAAGGCCTGAGAACGGGCACGGCCTTTCGATTTCTGAGGTTTAAGGAGGGGGCGCGCCGCAATGTGGTGGAGACATTACGACAACCCGAGCGCCGTCAATCACAGACCCGTGTGCTGTTACACCGAAGCTGATACTCGACCCTACTGACGAATTGACCTAAATGTCGTTAAATTCAATAAAGTCTGCAGTCACACACAGCAACGGAAAATTGTTTGAGAATTAGGAAACCACCGTTGCCATCTTATGAAACTTAATTTAATCCGATGACAAATAAATCAATGTAGAAGACAAAATAATTGGCCTAATAGCTCTGTTAAAAATAAAGAGCGAAACTATACATTGTTTTCGTATTGCAGCTAAATATTGTGATCTTCTTACATTTACAAAAGTAGATTAAATAATTGAACAAATAACATTGTATTGCCTTTAATTAAAAATGTTTTGCCAACAAACATTTATTTTTAATTTCATTTTTCAAGTCCAGAAACGAAATAGGCACATCTTGAGTCTTTATATGTTCCCATATTTCTTGTGCCTTGAGTGATCTTTCGGGACAGATGGATGGGGCAGCTTTCATTAGCCTGCTCCTCTCTGACCCCTCAGAGACAGTGGGTAAAAAGTTGTTTTCACAGGTGTACGGATTGGCTGCTAAAACCGATTAAGTCTTCGTTTTATCCCAACGTCTTGCGGCTTGCAAGATCATTTTAGCCCCATATCTGGTGGAAGCTTCATAAGTATAATCTGCATTAATGGGCCAGTGCATAAAGAGCGTCTTAAAAATGAACGCCGCATCTCAAATTAAATTAAAAGAGGTGCTCCATTCTGGGTGAGTGATTGTGAGTTTTGCGTCGCCGTGGTGTCAGGTTGCAGATTTCGACGAAGATAAAGAAACGCGATCTATGCCTTAAAACAGCGTCTGGATGGCAAAGACCTCGACGAACACAGAACTCATTTACTAATGCACTGGTTTTAGATTTCACTGTACAGGGAAGAGAGAGAGAGAGAGAGAGAGAGAGAGAGAGAGAGAGAGAGAGAGAGAGAGAGAGAGAGAGAGAGAGAGCTGGGAAGGATGCATTTTTTTCTGTGTAAAGAATACAAATCATTTTGCTAAAGGCTTTGTTTCATGTTTTGATTTCAATAAAAGGAAGGTAAAACTATAAATATTAGCCCTACATTTTATTCTAAATTGCATTTCTATTATAAAGCTTATTTAATATTATATTTGGTCGATTTTGTGGGACTGAATCAAAATTAGACTAGTCTACTTATTATCTTATAGGGATTGTTTTCTCGTAAACAAATGCTTCAGTCTTATAACGCCATTAGAGGGAGTTTTGCACGTACAGTCAAATAGTATGAAAAAGCCAGCGGCGCTGCTTATCTAGAGACCAGCATTAGGTTATCTTACCAGCTCGAGAGGCTGATTGTTTTTAATGGAGCTCCAAATATCTCTGCGTTAATCTAGACCTCGCGCGCAGCGTGTGCCCCTGACAATGGCGCAAGCCAAGCAGAGTGAAAATAATTATGTAGCAATCAACTGCATATGACTATTTTTTTTCTGAGCAGAATTATCTAATGCTCAAAGCATACATTTTTTGTCATAACTGTATTAATGAAGACAATACCGTTAATCCGACTTTATTGATAAAATATTGTTTAATCAATTTCTAATGCAATGTGGTAAAATAAACGTGCTCAAAAACTGCAGAAGCTTTGGCTGCAATAAGAGCGTGCGTTGCCTTCAGACAGTTGCTATAATTGATTAGTATCGAGGTGCCCGGCTCCCTCAGGTAGAACTGGAGACGGGGGATCCAGTTTCAGACCACCGAGTCCCCGTGGGAGGAAATGGAAGCAGAGCTCCTCTCGCACTGCTGCTGGGGATAGGGCAACTGGAGAGCCAATCAGCAGTCGCGCAGTACTCTTTTAGCGCGACATGAGTCGACAGTGAGCAAACTGTCTCCAACAATCACCCAAAACTTCACGGCGCGCGCAGAGGACATCTCCAACCCCAAAAAAACTTGTCAAGCGACTTGGTCGCTCTCATTAATCGAAGGCAAACGGGGTGTCGCCCATTCCGCTTCCTTCGTAGCATCCAGAGGAGAGCGGTTTGGTAGCGGGAGTCAGGCGTCATGTCAATGTTGCCTTCTTTCGGGTTTACGCAGGAGCAAGTCGCGTGTGTGTGTGAGGTGCTTCAACAAGGGGGGAACCTCGAGCGTCTCGGACGATTTCTGTGGTCTCTCCCGGCTTGCGATCATCTCCACAAAAACGAAAGCGTCCTCAAAGCCAAGGCTGTCGTCGCCTTCCATCGTGGAAACTTCAGGGAACTTTATAAGATACTAGAGAGCCACCAGTTCTCTCCGCACAATCACCCGAAGCTGCAGCAGCTGTGGCTTAAGGCCCATTACATTGAGGCTGAGAAGCTGAGGGGGCGACCGCTGGGAGCCGTGGGGAAATACCGAGTGCGCAGGAAATTTCCTCTGCCTCGCACAATATGGGACGGAGAGGAGACCAGCTACTGTTTTAAGGAGAAGTCCCGCGGGGTGCTGCGAGAGTGGTACACGCACAACCCCTATCCATCTCCTCGGGAAAAGAGGGAGCTGGCCGAGGCCACAGGACTGACTACCACACAAGTGAGCAACTGGTTTAAAAACAGACGGCAGAGGGATCGCGCAGCGGAGGCGAAAGAAAGGTAATTAAGCGCCTTTCAAATCATCTGTGATCAAAATAAAAATGCGTCACCTAAACCTATTTAAGATGCTCATAACGCTTCTCATCTGACTGTTGTTGGCGCAGCGCTGATGATGTGCTTGTTGACATCTTGGTTCCAAGAGCGCCGTTTTATTTTAGACAGACCTGTTGGTATATTATTAGACAGACTTTTATAGAGATTCCAGTCGCATCAGCGTAAAACTGTTACTTAAGGATTTATTTCTGATTTAACCTTTACCGTAGGTTATATTTCATTTCGATTTCCACAAAAAATAATGCTAACTGTCATATAAAAGGCTAATCTATTTGTTAACTAAAAAACAAATTAATTTATGGTACCAGATAGATTTTTTTTAGACTTCTACCTTACATTTTATTTTAATTATTTATTTTATTTAGTGAGGAGTAGCCTACTAATTAAGAGAACATGTCTGATTAAAAAGAAAATGTTGGTGACCATGCCGAAAATGTTAAATTGCAGCATATGTTTTAAGAATTTATCAAAGTTCTGTTATCCGTCATGGATTTAGATTCGCAAAGCCTACAGATTTATATTTTGCACAACATATTGTATCCAAAACATACAGTGATAACCTCTCATCTTATTTGACAGGGAAAACAGCGAGAACAACAACACGGGCGCTAACAAACAGAACCAGCTGTCACCGCTGGACGGCGGGAAGTCCCTGATGTCAAGCTCGGAGGACGAATTCTCGCCCCCGCAGAGTCCTGACCAGAACTCCGTGCTCCTGCTCCAGGGTAATATGAGCCACCCCGGCGCGTCCGCGTACTCCATGACCGGTCTCGGCGCCGCACAGTCGGTACACGGCATGCAAGGACACCCACATCAGCTCCAGGATTCATTACTGGGACCTTTAACTTCAAGTCTAGTGGACCTAGGCTCTTAAGTGATTGCGACTAAGCTTTTATTTATTTTTGTTTATTTTGTACCAAATATAGACTATGATCTGCCACTTTTACTGTATATATAAGGGAAAATGAACATTAAAATATAAGTAAAAATCCTAGTTTTTCTCTGGTTTTCAGAGAAATACTCAGTGGTACACTTTACCGTGGTAGACTATTACGGACTGACATTTGCCAAGTCGTTAAACTGGTCAGAAGACAAACCAAAAAGCAGTTAATAAAACTATTCTTTCCTTCAAACTCATAACACGTTCTTCTAGCATTTATCATGCTGTTTTGCACCAATAAAATCCAAAGATGAGTCCTTGAAAAACCTTTTCTATTTAAATGCAATTTCGAGATGATCATTTTCGCCAAACATCTTCGATGAAAAGAATATTTACATGAAGCGTCATGTCTTTTAATTTCAATATATAGGCTACATAATTTACAATACACCATTGCATTTAAATGTGGGTTTATGTAATGTTTATGTTGCCTTCTTTTAAATGAAGACAAAAAAAAAAAACAAGAAGAAAGACCGCAATCTATTATTTTGGTAATTAAATATATAATCTATCTAAAATAACATAAAACATCATTGCAGCCAGGAGGCCAAATAATGAATCTACCGTGTTTTTCCCGCTTTTCATCTAAATCTAATTTAGACAATAACATTAAACCAAACGCTAAAGAACGATATAAGTTGTATTATAAATTGATTATAAATTGTTCTAATAGTTTGTAAAATATAACTAAGAAAATACTTAGAAATAAATAAGAAATAGGCCTACATTAAATTAAATAAATGAAAATATATGGTACTATTACAGTGCGGTAATATTTTGTTAGAATAAAACCCCTTTATCCAGCTCATCCCTATATAATATACTCATGTCACAAACGTCCACTTAATAATGTGGGTCAACAAAAAGCCGGGAGTTGTTGATTTTCCTTTAGCCTCAGGAGGCGCGTGTTGCTTTTGTGGTCGCAGTGCATCGTTGGGTTTGTAGTGGGGTGTTTACTTTGCGCTCTCCCAATGTTTGTTCTGGTGGTTCTGGGCCAAAGAGAAGACATACCAGCTGCGGGAGGCAAACTCACGTGGCTTCATTCATAAGTTTCTTTTGAGCAAAAACGCAAACATGGGTTTCAGGGCCAGCTGACCTATGTTCTTGTTGTCTCATAGACAAGATTTAAAAAACTTAAGACAACAACAATGATAATGTTAATAATGATGTCTTCTATCATTCGTAACACTCACAAAATAACATTATTTATCACTGCTCAGCATTAAAATACGGTCATATTGAAAGAAAAAAAAAAAAAAACTTTTACAAGGACCCCTGAACGTTAGCCCAGCGAAATGTTAAGTAACTATTCTGCCTCCCACCCATCTTCCACGCACGCATGTCAAGGTAATTGTTTTTAACAGAGAGTACCGAGGATTTCCGGCCGCTAATCGGAACCAGTTGCTTGCGCTATAGGTCCGCAATGTAGAGCATTGGAGGCACAGAACCGCCCATAGAGGGGCACTTCAATTCTGCCCCAAGGGTACCAAAACGTGCACTTTTGACGTTGAATGCAACATTTTTTGACAGCCGTGGGGACCATTTTTCTTTCTTTTATTCGATTCTATCGCGCATTATCTTTGTTTTAGCAATTAGATAATCAAGAAACTACACATGCTTAATAAAATTAATATATTATTTCGATTGAATGCATTTGCTGTAAAAAACTGTTTTAAATCTTAGATTTAAATTTTAACAATCCAACAATGTTCAGGTTAATTATGCATTTTTTACAGGGTGATTGTGGGAAAAAAAACACTATACTGAATAAAAGTGCAAAAACTGATACCTTAAAGTATTAATTTTACATCTGACCAAATTTAAATATGCTTTATATGAGAACAATTGTGGAATGTAGAGATTGAAAAAAGTGAAATCATAAACATTATAAAAAGATCTGCATTATAAAAGCATATATAAAATACATACAGTGCTCAGTAAAATTTAGTACAGCCCATTTTGAAAATTCATATTTTTATCAATTTCTCAGTGAATATATAGGCTATGTATTTTGGTGCATTTAAACAAAACAGATTTATTAAACAGATATATTTATTAAAATTATATTTTAGTCACCAAACATATATAGAAATTGAAAGACAATACAAATCAATTCAAGCTAAATATAGCAGAAAACAATTACAACCTACAAAATTTCAACTAAATATTTCAATTTATTTTGCTTCTCTTGATTTTTCCTTTTTTAAAATGTATATTTAATATTGTTCTATAACACATAAATTTGGCTGTTGTTTTCGGACCGCTATTGTAGGTTAGATAAACTCCAGATTTGGCTTCAGTACTGAGTAATCTATATACACAAGTGTAATATATAGCTTTTGAGGGGTGTACTTAGATATGCTGTGCACTGTACATATACAAAATTTGTAGTTCACCAACATCCCTGCCCCATCCCACAAATTTAAAAAATGTGAATTAAAAAAATTACCCTCATGCTGCTCCAAACTTACTTTTATGTGGAAAACAAAAGACAACATGATCAACATTTTTCCAAATATCTCCATAGTTTTCTGCAATTTTTAGTTTTTATGTAAAGCTACACAGCTATTTATTTATTATTATTAAAATTATATTATTATTACTTTAAATCCTGCAGGATTTGGGCTACATAAAAAAAAAAAAAAAAAAAAAAATATATATATATATATATATATATATATATATATATATATATATATATATATATATATATATATATATATATATATATATATATATATATATACAATTAATTATTATGGGACACCTCTCACAAAATTATATATATATATATATATATATATATATATAATTTTGTGAGAGCTGTCCCATAATAATTAATTGTATTGAAATGGAACGGACAAAATAAAAATATCCAGTGCTCTATATCAGGCTTTCCTCGATATACCACAACCATTAACAGTAGAGCAAAAAAACAAATGTGGCCTATGCTTTTAAAATAAATGTTCTGTTTTTTAGCGTAAAGAGCAGGCGAGTTGGGAAAGAGAGTTTGGAGCTCAACTGGGCCAAGGCTGCTTTTTTAAAGGGTTCAGGTTTCCAGTCCCTCATTCCCTCTCGGAGTAAGAGCTCTACAGCACTGTAAACCAAGGTGAGCACACAAAGCCGAGGCCTGTGCTGAACGTAAATGAGACAAATAGAGTGTTTCTCATGTGGGAAGAAAAGGGTTCGGCTGTAATGTGAGCAGCCTTTGTGGGGTTTAGGAGGGGGAATGACTGAGTGCTATTTTCTTCACAGATAATAGTTGAGACTTTTGGGAGTTGTTAAGGGGGGGTAAAGGAGAACAGGTGGGCTTCATGGCTCCCTGCCCTTCCCCGTATTACCTTTTGTCACCTGAGCTCAGGTCATCCCTCGCCTCAAGGTTCGGCTCAGTGAGGCATCATGGGATTACGGGACAGGGACAAACAAACAAAACACACATAGGCCAAAATGTTTGGAAGCTGTACAGACCGAAAAGGTTATATCTGTGTGACCACAGTATCTATGACAAATTAAGATGCAGATGGTTGAGAAAAAATAGACGTAAACTGTTTGAATGAGTGCTAGAATTTAAAAGATTAAGACGGTTTTGTGTTGGAGGCAAATGTTAGTTTGTGCTAACAGCTTATAATAAATCACCCGAGTGTTCAGGAGCGGCTGAGCATCCGCGATGATATGTGAAAGTAGTTTTCCATATGGCTGTATGTCAAAGACTATGGGTTTAAATATGTTGAGAATCCTTTATTAACTCTAGGGGACTCTGAATGGCCAATCAAACATTTATTATAATGTAGAATCCTTTTTTTCTTTTAAAAATAGACAGTATTTATCAGTTTTATTATATAATATTCAACTTTCTTTTTTTAATTATCATAGGATTTATCACAGCAAACACAACGGATTGCATTACTTTCTTTCCAGAGACCAAAAAAAGAGAGAGAAAGAGATTCAAGACTATCTTTTTTTTTAAATCTTGTGTTCTACAGTTTCTTTTAAAAACAAACAAACAAGTAATACAATTGGCAGATCCCCTAGTACCTCAAAAATATGCCAATTTGTCAACTGTAGAAAACCTAATGGAGGATTTAAATGTATTACAACCAAGAATTATATGAAATATAAAGATAAGATCCATCAATATTATTTAATATTTTTATCTATGTTATTAAAAGTGACTTCTCATCATGTCCAAAACTGTATGATTTTATTTCTTCGACTTGATTACAAAAGAAGATATTTTGAAGAATGCTGTTATCAATACAATGGAAGACTTGGGGCTCAAAATTAAACTGGACCAAACTGACTTTCATCAAATAGACAAAAAGAATGAAAAAAAAGTAAAAAAAAAGATATATTCAAGAAAAGAAAAATATTTGTGATTTAGGCAAAATGTAATTATCGTGGTATTGAGTAAAATGACAGAATATTAATTACACAAATAAAAAAACATTCAATATTGATGGATGCCAGTTGTCTCTTAAAGAATTTAGCCTTGAAGAGATGCAGAAAACTAAAAACATATTGGGTTGTTTCAACAAAAATTTGAGCAAGAAAAACATTGCAACAGAAGGGTTAAAAATTACTTTACAAAATAAATTGAAAGATTGGGTCCACATTTTACTCAAATTTGGATTGCAAAAATTATCAATTTTTAGACAGAATATTAACTGTAGAGAACACAAAAAAAAAACAAATAGAACATTTATTACAATTATTATTAATCAAACTAGATACAACACTACACTATTAACACTAATAAAGGGATATATCACACACCCCCCCGCCTCCAAAAAAAAAACAATCCTCTTCACATTCACATGTATTATTAATATTAGATATTTTGAAAACTGTTCTGTTCTTAATATCCTTTTTAGTCTTCCAAAATTTTTCCACAAACTAAAACTGGTTTGGTAATCCGAAATTAGTGTAACACTTTGTTTTAGCCTCTTCATTCTCCCCAAAACATCCTAACCAAAACAATGAGACAAGACGAACAAGTGCGTTACATTGTCTCATCTTACAGGAAGTCATGTCTAATGGCATCACCACAGTGACTGTGCGTTTCTCAGACTGTCAATCGACCAGCATTGTGTTCTCTTACAAAATCACCTCAACGTTAACACTAACAATACGTGTATAATTGTTGCAATTATCTCCTGTAACTGGGAGTGGAAAAAATAACAGAGTTTTAAACTGTGCTACCCTAAAAGTACAATAAAGGGAACTAACTGTCAATGCAGAAAAAGTACAAACCGATGCCATGTTCCCTTATGCATTGACAAACGCTCACATTTGAGCAAACACACGTCATAAAAAGGTGGACTAAAGCCTGTGCTGCACACCTGCCTGTGCGTCATCTCCATGTACAGCTGATTTCAGATCAGCTTCTTCTCTGGGAAAGCATTTGTCTCTTATCCCCCTTTACTTACAATCATGGTTTGTGGAAAATCCATTCTAAAGAACAGAAACAAATCATTTTAGACAAGGTTGCGCAACAAATAATACATTTACTCAGTGAAAACTAGCGAGAGATAGGTTTAGCTTTTTTCTATATCTGTTAGGAAGATTATGTTACCTTTGGTATTTGGTATTTTAATTTGCTGTTAGTATCACAATCTAACTCTGGCCAAAGCACTTTCTGGTTCAGATAATTTTTTTTAAGTATTCCCTACAGCAGTGGTTCTCAAAGTGGGTTCGGGACCCCCCCGAGGGGTCATGGGACAATGAAGGGGGGTCAACTGGTGATTTCTAAAAGTATATTTATATTTATTAAACCACAATAATGACCATATTTTATCCATAACCCACTGAAGCGAAAAAAATAGTTGTTTATAGTTACTATAGTAGCTTATAGTTACAAGTTCTATTGGATTGTGACCCCTGGGGTAATTACATTATATTAAAGACACAGCAATAGCACCAGATGCAGCAGATTGATTTTATAACACTAGGTTAAACTTTCTGGCTCATTTACAGCACTGACATGCATAAAAAAATAAAACAAAGAAAAGATTTGGGTCTATTGGTGTGTGTACGCCATTGCATTCAAGGTTTCTGTATTCATGAGTCACTGGCATTGTCATTTTGGGGGTCGCAGCCTGTGCCTACACAGTACAGTAAATAAATACTATAAAACATATGGTGAAAAAAAAACTGGCAGCTGTGGTTGGCAGAATTTTACCATTACAAAAACCAGTAAAAATCAAAAAGATTTTTTAATAATTACATTAAACTACCACATTTCAGTAGTTTACAGTTATACACCAATGTTTTGAAGTACTAGATTTGTTATATGGACAAAAACACATCCAAAAGCATTTGGGGATGAGAAAGTCTTATAATGAACCAATGCTTAATCCCAAACAGTGAAACATACTAATATATAGACGATGCTCAATGTCATTCACACAACTACTAAACACCATCATGCACTCAAAAAATATTTAGGCCTAACAAATTAAATGTATGTATACTGATACTCCATTTGGATTACATTCAACGTAATTGAACTAACAAACCTGTGATTGATATTTGTTAGTTAAGCATAAATGAAACAAATTAAAACTAAATTAATGCAATAATATGAATAAATCCAATGCATTTTAAATGCTTCTTATTAAGTCATCTATTGTCTGGATTATGGATCTGCATCAATTTTGTCCCCATATATTAAGTAATCCAATCTCACATAATTGGAACTGCCTTTTTCTACAGTTAAATATATTTATATGTCATATTATATAATATATACAAAAAAATGTGCTACTTGTTGAAACTACTTACCTAAAAATGAGCTCCAACAACATAATTCTTGAGATTTTGTTGAGACAACTTAATTGTTTTATGTTCAATCCACTTACATTTGTAAAAACTAAAAAACTTACTTAAATCCTTCATGTTGTCCCAATATATAATATTCATATCTTTAAGCTGATTAAATTTAATAGCATTGTTTTAAAAGATGTAGATTGATTCTAAGAAATCACAAAAAAACTTACAAATGAAATTAAATCAAAAGGGTACAAACAGTTAATAATAGACTTCATTGTGATTTTTTTTTGAGTGTGGTACACAGATACAATTAAAGTAATGCAATAAACATTATTTATCAAAATTAGAGGTAACACTTTATTTTGAGGGTCCATTTGAGTATTAGTAGATTGTCTGCTTAATATCTGCTGATACTGCTCCTTCAAGGGACATTTAACTCACTATAAGAAACTTTGCAAGTACATGTCAACCTTGACTAACCCCAACCTAACAGTCTACTTATAATATAATGAGAATTAGTTGGCATGTAGATGCAATGTAACTTAAATTCAACAAATGGACCATAAAAATAAAGTGGGACCAAATTAGATGTAAAATGACATATCAACACATTACTGAACCAGAGCACTGTTAACAAATAAGCATAAAAAGTCAAGTGTCATGCAGAGACAGACATTTTACGGTTATAAATCATATATTAAGGAAACGTACTGTTTACCAGGTTCCATATTTTTACTGTAGCATTTTGACTTAATTTATTTTACTGTTGAAATCAATGATATTTTTTAACAGTGTACAGTAATATTCAATATAAATCAGTACTATTGCTTCAGAAGGTTTTTGGGGTCATTTTTGGTCTGCTGAAAAAAGTTATTTACTAATTCTAATAAGTTGCTTGTAAGCATTCAATCGAAGACCTGTGATATTCAGAGCTTAACAGAAGTTACTCCCATTTTTGCTAGAAAGCATCATGGGCTGCAGGAAAAAGGTGGATAGATTTGTCAAAAAGACAGCAAAATTACTCCATCAATTTGGCATTACTTCACGCTTTTATCAGTAAAAAGCCGAAGGTCACACGCTTTTTCCCAGCAGCCTGGACGGTCATGGTCTGTTCTGCGGAGCTGGGTAACGGATTACTTCCAAACGGTCACAGAGGCTCAGGTTTCAAAGCCAAGCCCCACTGATAAACGAGTGGAGGCAGTTGTCACCCAGGCAGGGAGTCCTCCATCAGCAGCGTCTGAAGAGTAAGAGGCCAAGAGTTTTTCACAGACTTGCTGCGAGCCTGGCGTCAGTCGCTCCAGGGTTCATGGAGCAGGTATTTAAGGGTGATGACCATGGAGGAGCCAGCGTGTAGAATGCCCAGGCTCATATAAATGGACATGCGTGTGTGTATTTGTGTTTGTGCACACTCACATTCACACATACAAAACACTGCCATTCTGTTCTTCAGGTATTGTAGACTATGGAAGGTGTGTCAGATTTTTAGCCCATCATTAATTCTGTTTATTTACTTAAGTAAATGTGTGTAAATCTATACTTATTCAGTTTTTAAATTCATTACAGTAATATTATTGACTAATGTGAAAATGTTCATCTGATTTATGTACAATGCATATATACAGTCGTATTTTCTGTCTTTTAGTAGAGATATGAGAGACTTGCTTTGTTTACAAAACAAAGTGAACCTAATTGGATTTGCATTTTAAACATTAAATAAAAGTTTAAAAGATATTATTTTTTATTTCATATATTAAGATTTTAGTTATGGTACTGCCAAAATAATTCTGCAGAAATCTGCAGATTTTTTAACAAAATTTTCAGCAGAAATAGCAAGAAACATCCGCAGATTCCGTCTGACACTAGTGTCATTTCTAATAACCGATTTATTTTATCTTTGCCATGATGCGGTAAATAATATTTGACTAGATATTTTTCAGGATGCTTTTATACAGCTTAAAGTGACATTTAAAGGGTTAACTGGGTCAATTAGGTTAACTAGGCAGGTGAGGGTAATTAGGCAAGTTATTGTATAATGATGGTTTGTTCTGTAGGCTATTGAAAAAATATAGCTAATAATAAGGGGCTAATAATTATGGCTTTTAAAAAAAATTTAAACTGCTTTTATTCTAGCCGAAATAAAACAAATAAGACTTTCTCCAGAAGAAACAATATAATCAGACATAATGTAAAAATTTCCTTGATCTAAACATAATTTGGGAAATATTTAAAAAAGAAAACAAAATTCAAAGGGGAGCTAATAATTCTGACTTCAACTGTATATTGGGCAGCATGGTGGTGCAGTGGGTAGCACAATCACCTTACAGCAAGAAGGTCACTGGTTCAGGTCCCGGCTGGGCATTTCTGTGTGGAGTTTGCATGTTCTCCCCGTGTTCGCGTGTGTTTCTTTCAGATGCACCTATGCACCCAGATGAATTGAACAAACTAATTTGGCCATATTTTTGGTGTGTGGATAAGTGTGTATAAGTGTTTCCCAGCACTGAGTTGCAGCTGGAAGGGCATTCGCAGTGTAAAACATATACTGGGTAAGATGGCGGTTCATTTCGCTGTGGTGACGCCTGATAAATAAGTGACTACATCTGCAGGAGAATGAATGAATGAATGAATGAATGAATGATTGAATGAATGAATGAATATATTAACAGCTTTTCAGGCTTTATGGTTATGTGCTTGAGAAAAATAAATTTTTTGCTTTATTCAGTAAACTTCTCATGACATTTCATCCAAATTTAAAATAAAAATGTTGTCATTTCAGCATATTTATTTGTTTTTTTGTTACATAAAAAATAACAAAGTTGCCTGCCATTCTTTCAGATGCGGTTATCTGAACACAACACCATTATTTTAAGAGTGAAAAAAATGTACATTTTGTGAGATGAAAAATCAACTAAATGACAATGTTATTTAAAGTTTGGAATAACTTTTATCAAAACTTTTACCTTAATATTAAAGAAACAAATCATATTAACATTTTATTCAAATCCATACTGAATAAATCCAGAGAAAGTTTCAAGTGCCTGTTTATTTTTTATGGCTGTAGGATTGAAGCTACCAAACTTAAACTTTACAGCTGTATCCACTGTATGAAAGAGAAAATATATTATACATATACAGTTGAAGTCAAACATTTTAAGGTCAAAAGTATTAGCCCCTTTGAGCTATATTTTTTTTGATAGTTTACAGAACAAACCATCATTATACAATAACTCGCCTAATTACCCTAACCTGCCTAGTTAACCTATTGAAACGTCACTTTAAGCTGTATTGACCTTATTCTAAAATGCGGAAGTGCGCCTGTTTTCGACTAGGAATAATAAACTGCAGAAAACGGTCAAACTACTTTCTCTATAAACAAGTGTTTGCATGACTATATAGACCAAGTAGAATAATATAATAAGGAAATATCAGTTTGCAAAATCAAACAGTGAAATTAGCAGTTTTTAATGTCTAAAAATGAATGGAAGTGAATGAGACTAGAAGTCTCGAGGCAAAAAGATTCAAATGGCTGCGCCCACTCGTCGGTGAAGAATAAGATGAACAGAAGTGTCTTGAAAAATATCTAGTCAAATATTATTTACTGTCATCATGACAAAGATAAAATAAATTAGTTATTAGAAATGAGTTAAAAAAACTATTATGTTTAGAAATGCGTAATATATATGCACAAACAAGTCACTACTCAAAAGTTTGTGGTGATATTAACAAAATGTGACACTACAGACATTTAAAATGCCTTTAGATCATTACAAACATATTTATCAGTACATGATTTCAATGTATCACTGAAGACTGGAGTAATGATGTTGAACCTTCAGATTTGCCACAGCAGGACTAAACTACATTTTTAAATATATTAAATTGTATTTTACATTAAACTGTAAAATCTATTGTTCTCCCTATTCTGTACAGCACGATGCTAACACATGTAGTGTTGAAAGTGCTTTATAATTAAGTTGAGTAAATTAGAAACAATAATTGAACATGTCAATATTATATAAAATAGTTTTACTCTATTTTTAATCTACTAAATGACTTTTAAACAGTAATGTTTAGTTAATGTCAGAATTATTAGCCCCCTGTGTGTTTCTCCTGATTTTTGTTTTATGAAGAAAAGATTTCTTTAACATTTCTAAACATAATAGTTTTAATAACTGATTTATTTTATCTTTGCCATGATGACAGTAAATAATATTTTACTAGATATTTTTAAGACACTTCTATACAGCTTAAAGTGACATTCAATGGCTTAAAGTGACATTTAAAGACTAGTTAAATATGTTAACTAGGCAGGTTAGGGTAATTAGGAAAGTTATTAATGATGATTTTGGTTTTGTTCAGTAGACTATCCCAAAAAAAAAAAATTAGCTTAAAGGGGTTAATAATTTTGACTTCTTACATTAAAAAAATAAATAAAAATAAAAACTACTTTTATTCTATTGTTTTATCTGAAATAAAACAATTCAGACTTTCTCCAGAAGAAAAAATATTATCAGACATACTGTGAAAATTTCCTTGCTTTGTAAAACATAATTTGGGAAATATTTCACTTCTGAAAAAAACTGTATCTCAATATCAAATCTCACAATTAATATGAATTGTTTATTCTGGAAACTATAATGCTGTAATGCCTAAATTCCATATTAGTTTTTTTTTTTAAATATACTGTTTATTTATTGTTAAAGGATAACATAAACACGTCTTTAATTAAAAATTAAAAACATAAGGTTTTTGATATGGTAGGATCAATACTAATCTCAGCAAGTTTAAGGTGGACAACAGAAAACAGAGATCACTCAAGGTGAGGGAGAATAACTGGCAACAAGTCTGAAGCTTTTAAACTAAACAAACCCATGTAGTCATTTCAGACCGCACATTTCCACACCACTTTTTTTTACTTGACTAACACAGAAAGGAGATCCTTCCTGTGAAGTGCAGAGGTGAAGACATGCACAATTACAGAGGTGAAGAGGGGCATTATGGGAGGAGACTCACAGGTGACCAGCGCTGACAGACACACTGTCATAACATCTTCATCTGTATCCAGGACAGAGGTCAATCATTTCAATTTGCATGTTGGTTACTAACAAATATTTAAACTTATCACACCGCTTATGAGACTCTTTTTTTCTACTAGTAAACACAAAAGAAGATATTTTAAACAATGTTGGCAACCAAACTGCTCTAGTATGGAAGTCAATGAGAGCTGGTAGGTTTTGGATATGACCATTCCCCAAAATGTCCTCTCAGGAAAAAAATTAACAAATGCATGCATGTTAGAATGACATAAGGATTAGGTAAGGCCAAAAATGATATTAAACAATTATAACGATTAATGTATTAATATCAACAAGCTGTATGCAATATTCATTATCAATAATAATATAGTAATGGTTGTTTTAATGATGAATGAACTGACATCATGGAGTATGTTGCATAAATTATCCATAAATTATCAGTTTTCTGTATTCTGTAATCATGCTTTTAGTTTTTTTCATTTTTGCTTTTGAATTGTATTATGGGACCTTGATCTCTCTTCTAATAACGTATAACCTAGAAAGATTTGAAAAAGTGACTTTATTTTTAATAGTTTAAAGATATACAAAGAGTTCAGATGCAAATATCTTTAAGTATTGTCTTAAACTTAAAAGTTTTTCTCAGCCTCCTTTGTATATATATTTTACTTTAAAGACCAGGAAAGGGACTTACGCTTCGCCATAAAAGTGATATTACTGAACATACACACAGGAGCCTGATAAAAATACACATTTTAGAGACATTTAGAGGTTTTTGCATCTAAACTCTTCATATTGACTGGGTTGGTATTGTATATTAAAGTACAAAAACCTTGTAAAAAACTGCCAGTCCAATATCTGTCATTTTATAGTCTTATTTATATATTATTTCTTATAATTATTATTATTTAAAACTACTTAAATGTCAATAAATGTAACTATGTTAAACTGTACAGTTTCAACATCAAAAGATGACAGAGTAGAGATCACAGTCCCATAATGTAAATTACAACCGTAACTAAATGGAAAACACTTGTGAATCACAAAATACGGAAACTGTTAATTAAAATATATTTTTTTTCTGTGTAATTAGAACCTAGTTAGAATTACCCTATAATGTTATAATAGCAAAAAACTACAATTATTATTATAAAAATAAAGTTTAAATTACCTGTATTTATAAGACGTATTTAAGTAACATCACAACATCAAGACTGCTGTTTTCTTGAAAACAAGCGCCGAATTATCACAAAAATCTAATAATAGTTTTATACAGTTCTAATAGAATAAATTAACATAAAAAAAACAATAAACAAAAGTTTTTCCTGCTTTGCTAAAGAAAATGCCAAACAAAGCTTGAGTAGAACATTAGTCTTAGAGCAACGATAAGGATAATATATGGTTTGAAGTGAATAATGTGAGAAAATGATTCGTTAATGTGTCATGAATGATGTATCATTCGTTACAATCATCCATTACTTTAAAAAAAAGTCATCATCTGTATTAGCTTGAATGACCTTTAACCCTCTACTGCAGGGTGTTGCCATATGGCAACATGATATTTATGTTAATTTCCCTGCCACTGTTTCTTTAAGATTTTTTTTGTTGTTGTTGTTGAAAAGAGAAGACCTTAATATAGCCAATAATGTGCTTCCGTTAAGTCACATGACTTGCAATGTTTTTTTCTGTGGTGCGATTTCTGACAGACTGGCGTTTATTTTGAGTAGTTGCTGAATGCAAATGAAAACATCAATAAAATCAAAGGATCAAATTATGTTCGATCCTAAAACAACTCTGAAACATCACCTTCAGTAAGTTACGATGACATATTCACAGCTCAAAATATCTTTTATCAATATATTTTTTTGTAAATTGATCAAATGTATGTTGCCAAATGGCAACACTGTTCAATAGTGGAACATGCAACGTTGCAATGAGTTAGCTAGGTCAGCTGTAAACTTTTAAGTTGTAACATTAACAACATGAATGCTAGTAATATAATGTTGATTAGTCATATGTTAATGCATTATGGATAAAATCTAGTTTTATTGGTAATACTACTTTTAAATAGACATGAATACAGGGAACAGTGTATTAGCGAGCACCGCCATGTTCTATGGTAAGTGAAAGAAAAAATGGACAGAACTGGCTCTTCCTGCAGATGAAAGTGAGGATGAGATGGGTTTTACTGACCATGAATGAATGATGCAGATTGGACATTTGATAAGAGCAGTGATGGACACAGTTCAGGTAAGTTAGCTCAGAGGCATATAAGACAGATAGTATAGTATAGTGTAGTATAGTATAGTATAGTATAGTATATCAACATTGTTAGCTATAGCTAAATTATTCTGATGCATCTGGATATACAAGGCTTGTTAATTATTTGTTATAATATTTATTGGAGAAAAATATTTATATTTACTGTATGTTGTAATCATGATAATACAATATTATGATTGCTTCAATTATATTCAGCAAAAAAGAATGGAATAAACGAAACCACCATATCAGTTGTTAGAAAGTATGTTTAAGGTGCCATTTATAAAAGTTTTGTGTTAAAGCTAATAATACTGCAACACCAGTTAAATAAAAAAAAGATTAATTATAAGGAACGTTCTACATTTGAAGTTTCTAAGTTAGATCCACTATTGGACGTTGTTGCCATATAAGTACTTTAAAAATATTTTTTTTTTTTTTCAATTTTTTTACAGCACTTCAAGTTAAGCCATTTTAAGAAAAGAAAAACAGTCAAACATTTGTTTTAAAGATCTATCATAATGCGTGCAGTAGAGGGTTAATTGTTTTTAGATCACAGAGACTTTCAAAATAAACAACAATGGCTCCTAAAGCATTCTTGAAAATACCTGTATTTGCATAAGGAAATCAAATTCAATATGCTTGGAATAATATGGCAATGAATAATACTGAGAGAATTTGTATATCTGAGTGAATTATCCCATAAAAACAGTATCTAGCACCTTGCTTGTATGGGTTCACATGAAATAAGTAGTGTAATAGCAGTTTAAATAAGGAACTGCAGTGTTGAACTTGACCTCCTGCTCTGAAACATCCTGCTCAAGCATATACTGCGCATGAGGGAGCCTTAAGCAAAAAATGAAAAAGAATCATAATGGAAGGGGGCCTGTAAGAGCCCCGCGATCTCTGCTCAAAGAGAGAGTCGTTTGTTCATTGATGGCTAAGTGACTAGCCAGGTAACTCGAGATCCTTCCCCCTCTTCCCCTCCCTTTGCTCAGTGTAACAGGCACTGATAAAACCCTGGATGTTCCCTCAAACATTTCAGGAAATGAAAGTTTGAAACATGATCTGGCTGCGCCAACATCTCCTGCTCTGGGACAAAAGAGGCTCACAACCCCGGCGGATACTGTTCACCTAACAGATGATGGAGGGAAGAGTGAGATGAAGGAAAAAAAGAGAAAGATGCAGGAGAGGTGACTCAGGGAGAAGGTGACAAAGCGAAGGAGGAAAACAATGCATTCAGAGATTTTTGAGTTCTAAAACTCCAACACTTTGCAGTCATGCATTGCAAAAACATTCAAGCATTTCTGTTCTGGTCCCCGCAGCTGTCCTGTTCCCCACTGCTTGGAATGTTTACTGCTGTCTGTCACTGCTCATTGCAGAGCTGGTTATGCTTCAATGAAGCATATCGTGAGAGTTAAACGAGTGACAAAGCATAAACTATAAAAGTGAGACAAACTGGAAACACCTTTAATGTCCTCTTTTGCCAAGACAAGAACGGACGGCTCTGTGTAGGAAATGAATTACTTTCTAGTCCTCCATTGAAATGCAATCTAACAGAAAATATGAGCTAATTAGTTCGTTAGCATCCTAAGCTCAACAGCAAGTATTTATGTTATACTATATTATATTTTTAAACATACTCCAATAAAACTCATTTATAATAACTCATTTCTTTCATCTTTGCCATGATGTCAGTACATTATATTTTACTAGATATTTTTGAAAAAGTACCATTATAAGGCTTGACTAGAGGAATTAGGCAAGTTAGGATAATTAGGCAAATTATTGTATAATGATGGTTTGTTCTGTAGACAATCAAATTGAAAATATTGCTTAAGAGGCTAATAATTTTGACCTTAAATGTTTCTTTTTTTTAATTAAAAACTGAGTTTATAAAGCTAAAATAAAACAAATAATACTTTCTCCAGAAGAAAAAATATCAAAAATACTGTAAAAAAAATCCTTGCTTCTGAAGTGAAGTTTATGTATAAACTAATTTAGAGAGGATCATGTGCTTATGATTGATCACAGCTGGTCCCGCATTAGCCAATTCATGATTCACCAATCAGATGATTTCTAAGTCACCATAAATAATCTAAATTCCATTCCACAGTCATCTTGCTTTGAAGAACCTACTCCTCCTTTCCTAAATGGGTGGCACAGCGGCCGAGTGGTTAACAGTGTTGCCTCAGAGCAAAAACGTCACTGGTTCTAGTCCTTACCAAGTTAGTCGACGTTTCTGTGCAGAGTTTATATGTTCTACCCATGCTTACGTGGGTTTTTCCCGATTTCTTCCCACTATCCAAAAACATGCGAGTTAAGTTAATTAACTAATCCATAGATGAGCTCCTACTAAGTAGCTATCTCTTCATAACAATCCCTAATTGTTCATTAGCTTCAAACAGCAGGGGAGTTCTCGAGAACTTCCCTCCTGCCTTTCAAATGGGAGGGAGTCCCGGGCTCAAGGATCTTATGAGCTCAGGGCTCTCTCCTGGGACAGCATGTCAAACATGCTTCTCTAGAAAAATCCTTTGGAAAATATTTGAAAAAGAAAAAAAAATCCACAGGAGAGCAAATAATTTTGACTTCCACTGTCACTGCATGGGAAAGGACTAATGCCCTTCCCTTTCATCTGAGATATGATTATGAATTATATCCTGATGGGCTAAAAATATTCTGACCAGTGACAGATGAAGGTCAAATATTGATGTCTGGGTGGATTAGGTGGAAGGCAAACCATCAGGGGTGTTCTCCAGAAAGCAAGTTTAACATACTTTCAAAATAATCCTGAACTCTGGATTGATTAACCCAAAACATGCTTAATCAAGTTATGTCAGTTCCAAAAATGGTCCTGGAAGTATATTAAAGAGATCATTCACACAAAAATGTATATTCTGTCAATATTTACTCATCATCATTTCATTTGAAACCTTTAAGACATCTTCAGAACACAAATTAAAATATTTCTGATAAAATTGGAGACATCCCTGATCCTAGAAAGCAACAGTTCATGATTCCAGAAGTGTACACAAATCTATCAAAACAATTATTGTGTCTTCAGTGGCTCAATCAGAATATTATTAAGCTACAAGAATTTTTTTGTATGCACATAAAACAAAAATAATGACTTTAATAACCAGATTCTTCTCCTCAGTGTCAGTTTAGGGTGCACATTCATGAACACTGTTCACATCTGAGATATACATCAACAGTGTGACCGAGCACATCACACATAAAGACTACAGTGCTCTCGTGAATGAGTGCGGAGGAGGAAAACAGTTGAAAAAAGTGGCTCTTTTTGATTTAATATTTCAGTTAAACCACTGAAGGCATAAGGTCTTTTTTTTAAGATGACATTTGTTATTTTTCTGAACTTTGACAATCTCAAGGCCGTTGCTGTCTATGGAGGACAAGGGCGCTCTCAGATTTAATACAAAATATCTTAATTTGCATTTTAAAATGAATGAAGGTCTGAGAGGTTTGGAATGATGAGGGTGAGTAATGACATATTTTTCCTTTTGGGTAAAACAACTCTTTAAGAAACACACTAATGATGCTCAGAGATAAACTGAAACATAACAATAAGCATAAGTCACTATAACTCACATCCCCTTAGAGTTACCTTGCTTTACTGAAATTAAAGCTGAGACTATCTGCTTACATATCCCTAAACTTATCTGGTTATGTCACATAACCTGCTTTCTGGAATACCCCCAGTCTGTGCAATTAACTCCTTGGATGTAGGCGAAAAGGCAGAAGTAAACATCTAAACAACATTAGTAAGGGTCAAATTGTTATATTATAGCAAATTGTTATATTATAGCAATGTGACTGGGTCAGGGTCTCTGAAAGGCCTAGGATTGAGTGTTGCTCCTGTTCAGCTGTGGTGGTGGTGATGGTGAGAATTTACCAGGATGGACAAACCACAATATAGTTGCATGCTGCTGGGCACTCAAGGCTCTTTGATGCATGCTATGATTGAGTCAACAAAAGGTCTACTGTGGTACAAGGCACACTCAATTTTAATGATAGTTATGCATCACACTCTGCTGCATATGAAGCTGCACAACCCCAACAATGGGCATGTGAGTGTTAGAACTGAACCATGGAGCAGTGGAAGAAGGTGTGTACTGGTGTGCCATTTACCTGAATAATTTATGCCACCAGACTGCACTGTGAGATGATGACACGCTGGTAGAAGGGAGTGTAATGCACTGGACAATGTTCTAATGGGAAATCCTGGGTCCAGCCATTCATACAACAGATAATAGACAAAAATGACCACCTAAATATTGCTGCAAACCAGATACAACCCTTCATGACAATGGTGCTCTATGCCAAATAATACCATGCCACACAATACACATCATACATGAAAAAAATGTGGCTCCACCTCGCAACCTACAAGACTTGAAGAGTCTGGTCTTGGAGCTTATTGTTGTCAAGGTGCCTCGCAGAGTTCATGCATTGGAAAGTCTATAAGTTGACCAACAGCATATGACTGTGGGTCATAATATTTTGGCTCATCTGTGTATTATTTCCACTATTTTTCCACTCCATTTGCAGATTACCTGAAAGAGATTCTGCAGGTAGAGACAAACCACAACCTGCTGACAGGTTTTTGGTCACCCAAAATTCGTCAATACATCAGAAGCTATGTGATCCAAGCCTCCAGATTCCCTAAATCTCAGTGCAAATGTGCACCTCCGGGATGTCCTGAATCAACAGGTTTAATCCATGGTGGATGCACTTTTCAACCCACATGATCAGCTGCAAATATTTGTGCAAGTTTTCAGAACAACTTCAGGGGTTTTGTCCAGTTTGGCGTTTCACACCGGTGGTCATAATGTTTTGTCTCATTGCTGTATGCTATTTTTTTTCTTTGGCAACCCCACATCTCATTCAACGTCACCTACAACAGCATCTGTCATACACCACCTGCATCCATCTTATTGTACACTGTATTGACTCCATTTTAATAAAAAATTAGAATCAATATTTATTTTTACATCATGGAATTAAAGAAAATTAATCAATTTGAAATTAAAATACAGTTACACATTTAATCTGACTGGGTTAAATTGTAATTGGCAGTTCATTCCACTGTGGCGACCCTGATAAAGAAGGGAATAAGCCAAAGGAAAGTGAGTGGACTTAAAATACGCCATACGAAAAAAGGTCAACTTCTTCAGTTACTTCCTTATTCGTTGTTCCTCAAATGTCCTCAACATACACTACCTGACATACACTAAGCCTTATCATCAATCCCAGTTGTAAAAGCCACAAATAATAACTTGACTTCTAGCTGATCATTTGGAAATGTGTCAGAAGGTAGAAATTTCAGATGAAAAATCATCACAAATACTGCGGAAGACCTATTGGAACTCACATAGACTGTTTCTTCAGCGGTCTTGCGTCCTCGTGTTCTCGTGCAACGTCATCATCAGCTGCCTAAGTTCAGTTCCAATACTCAAGACCGCAAGTACGGAGGACGCGTGAAACTTCCCGGATGTGTTCTTGATATCGAGGACGCACCGATGCAGACTTGAGCGCCGAACTTGCTCTGGAAGTCCCAGAAGTCATTGCGACTGAAGGTGGGAAGCGCTGCATTTTATCTAGATTTATTATTAAAGTTCATAGATATGAATTATTTGCCTCAGGAGTTTCCCTAAATGAAACGGTGAAAGTAAACATTACCATGGACATCTTAATAAAGGAATAAACACATTAAGGGTGTTTGTTTGCTGAAATTCGTATTAAAATCTGTTTTATTTATGTTGTGCAACATATATTTATAATGTTTTATGCAAAGTATATATTTTGATAAGGGGAAAAACAATAAATCGTTGTATGAAGGCTGTAATGTTTAAATAATTTACCATTTAAAACACGTGAAGGTCATGTGACCATCAGGAAGAACGCAGCATCTCAATTCTCAAAGGACGCGTTCTCTGCCCTCGCGGTCTCCTGAGTTCGTTCTTCCGAGGACACCTGGCAAGACCGTTCTCCACAAGAACACAAGTCCGTTCCCTGCGTTCTTGGAATTGAGAAACAGCCATAGACCCAAGATTCTCAGAGAAATCAGTCAAGTTTGGTGAGGAACATATCATAGTTTGGGGTTACATTCAGAATGAGGATGTGCAAAAGATCTGCAGAGTGGATGGGAGCATCAACAGCCTGAGGTATCAAGACATTTGTGCTGCGCATTACATTACAAACCACAAGAGAGAGTAAACTTTTCAGCAAGATAGCGCTCCTTCTCATACTTCAGCCTCTACATCAAAGTTCCTGAAAGCAAAGAAAGTCAAGGTGCTCCCGGATTGGCCAGCCCAGTCACCAGGCATGAACATTATTGAACATGTCTGGGGTAAGATGAAGGAGGAGGCATTAAAGAAGAATCTGAATAATCTTGATGAACTATGGGAGTCCTGCAAGAATACTTTCTTTGCCATTGCAGATTACTTTGTTAATAAGTTATTTGAGTCATTGCAGAGATGTATGGATGCAGTCCTTCAAGCTCAACAAGCGAACTCTTTTTCCACTGCACCATGACTTTATATTCTATGCTGTACATTATTTCTGTTAAGTGACAAGACTTTTGTCTGAGCAAAGTAAGACCATACTGTCCTTATTAAATAACTAAAAAGGGTCAAATGAGCGTAATCTAGAGACATTTGCCTTCTATAGGCCACTTCTGATACCTAAAAATCAACTAGAAGTCAAGTTATTATTTGTTGTTCCTAAAATGTGGATAGGCGACAAGACTTCTGTCAAGTAGTGTACTCTAAAAATGCACAGGGGCTGAATTTATAGAAGCTTTTCCAAAGCGATAT
Source organism: Danio rerio (assembly GCF_052040795.2). Classification (NCBI taxonomy): domain Eukaryota; kingdom Metazoa; phylum Chordata; class Actinopteri; order Cypriniformes; family Danionidae; genus Danio; species Danio rerio. The sequence goes on from NC_141040.1 coordinate 24,229,719, forward strand.
CGGAACAATGAGACAAAGCTCTGGTGCCCTAGTGAGTGTTCTTCTCTCAGATCCCCACGGAGGAAGCCGCTTTAGCCTCATTAGCACCCTGTCTCATCTAAAGACCCGCCAAGTCCAATGTGCTGGACTGGGATAATAACGAAGAGGACAGAGATTCAAAGGCTCAGTCTGTATCCGCCAACCCTCAACCAGAATTACCGGGTTGCATGAGGGTTTAAGACACCTTAACCAGGATCTGTGTCACATTGCAAGACAATCTTCAGATTTGGAATACAGGAAGACGCCGAAAGTAAACTCAGAACCTGCAAAGAACAACCATACAGCAAAGACAATAAAATAGGTTTCATTTCCAGATCTTTCTACAATGATAATTTGAATCTCCTTTGAATATATTCAAAGGAGATTCAATCTGTGAATCTGTGAATAAGAATCTGTGAATACATTCTTGCCTCTCGGTCACTTTTACATTATAGCAGGATTTTTTCTAGTCTTAAATAAATCCACAAGCTACCCAGCACACCAGGACTCTGTTAGGGTTTTAAGAGTGTTCTCAGAGATACAAGGAGCAGGAATTAACTATGGTGACAGCTGCAGAAACCAGAGACAAGAGTTATTTATAAAACCTCTACTGTAGCACTATAGTCAGCATCCCTCCTCAGACAAGTGACTTATGAACTGGTGCCATTCTACATATTTTGCTCCCCAAACAAAATCAATAACTAAATGAATATAATCAAATTAAAAATACGAACTGCGAAACAATTGGTGCAATACAAGCACAACTAAAATAATAAATAAATAAAATTCTAAATAAAAAGGCATGCAAGATTTCCATTGGTACATCTGCTGTGGGATCAATTTAGTTTTTAGGACAGGACGATGCATCATTTATGTGCTGCCATATACTAACAAAAAGTACTATAAAGTCACATGCCATCTGGACAGCAGGGCTGATATAGGTCTCTAATTAAAAAAACAAAAGAAATAGAGTTTGTGCCCTGGGTCATCTGGACGAGACATTTCATTAGGATCAAAGTTTCAATAAGCATGTGAATAATATAAAGGCTTGTTTGCAGTGAATCATATCATTGGAGAATTCAGATGTGATTCATCTCATCCTGTGAATCAACTGTTTCTTTATTGTGAGCCAATTCCGTAACAACCAGCCATTGTTTTTTTTTATTGTTTTTTTTAATTATTATTAGCCATGACGTGTTCATATTCAGGCATTTGAGATTATCATACGCATCATACATTGTGCATACACAGTTTGGCTGGTCAGTTAAGTCAGTGTGTGCAAAACTAATTATGTAAGTGCTTATTTATTTGAAGGATGAACAGATTCCAAATTTTACATGGGCAAAGGCAGGGGTCACCAATCTCAGTCCTGGAGGGCCAGTGTCCCTGCGGGGTTCAGCTCCAAATTGCCTCAACACACCTGCCTGGATGTTTCAAGTATACCTAATAACCCATTGATTAGCTTGTTCAGGTGTGTTTGATTGGGGTTGGAGCTAAAATCTGCAGGACACCGGCCCTGCAGGAATACGTTTGGTGACCCCTGGGCAAAGGCAACGTGATCTTCCATGATCGCCCAGGACGTCAAATACATGTTTTAGCTTCTCAAATCATTTGGTAGACCTCCATCTTTTGGTCATTTTTGGGCATTGCAAGAGTCAGAGTTTGAGAAGGAAATGCTGCATTTTGTTATATTTGGTTCCCTCTAGTGGACAGTTTAAATGTTGTTGTTTTTTTTACTTGCAATTGGTTCTCTAAAGTGAATAAAAAAAATAAATAAAACATTAATCATCGGAAAACTCAAATACTATATACATATTTGATTAATTATTTAAAAAACTATTAAAATGAATCTAAAAGGAATTATCAAAATAAACTAATTATAATAAAGTATATATATATATATATATATATATATATATATATATATATATATATATATACATATATATATATATATATATATATATATATATATATATATATATATGACATTTAAAGTCTTAACTGGGTTTATTATGTTAACTTGGTACGTAAGGGGAAATTAAGCAAGTTATTGTATAATAAGGGTTTGTTTTGTTGACTATCAGAAAAAAAGATTAGCTTAAAGGGTTTATTAATTTTGTCCCTAAAATGTTTTTTTAAAAATTAAAAACTGCTTTTATTTTAGCCTAAATAAAACAAATAAGACTTTCTCCAGAAGAAAACAATTATCAGACATACTGTGAAAATGTCATTTCTCTGTTAAACATCATTTTGGAAATATTTAAAAATAAAAAAAAAATTCAAAGGGGGGCTAATAATTCTGACTTCAACTATATATATATGCATATATATATCTCCAATTAAAAAATAACAAGAACAACCAGCATGGCTCAATGGCAAAAAATAACTGTCATTTAAAAATGAAAGATATTATACAAGAATGAAAGTTAATGAAAGATAAGTAATTGAAGTCAATATAAAGCAATATTTATGAATAAAGTAATAGGTCAATCAATCTGCAGAATTACAGCTCCCGTTAATTAATCAGCACAGAAAATAAAACTTTTAAGAGCATAAATTTCTTATTGCAAGGAAATCATTCTCCAAATAAAATCCTAAAAAAGAGCAAAATTCTTTTTAAAAACACACTCTGCCCACACACGCACACAAACATGAAGATTGCAAAGGCACTGGCCATGGTGCTGAAATTGTTCAACACAATGGAAAGGGAGTTTTCCAGAAAAGTGATAACACATTGCAGTACAAGGATGGGCAATACCTGTAAATGTAACGACAAATTACATTTAAGTCATTAAAACTTTAAAACTTCATTTAGAATTTTCTAGATAATCTGTATACTGTATCTTTATCACTGAACATGCAAGGTCAGCTTTGCAGAAAAGAGATCAAGAGCTTACAACAGAGAAACTCCAATATATAGGCAAAAAGAAATTGGAAAGAATTGAAAGAACTTGAGAGTGTGTAAATGAATATATGATGATCGAATTTTCAATTCTGGGTGAACAACACAGTAAAAAAAATCCTGGTTGCCTTAAACCAGGGGTCACCAATCTTGGTCCTGGAAGGCTGGTGTACCTGCGGGTTTAGCTCCAGCTTGCCTCAACACACCTGCCTGGGTGTTTCAAGTATACCTAGTAAGACCTTGATTACATTGTTCAGGTGCGTTTGATTAGGGTTGGAGCTAAAATCTGCTGTACACCGGCTCTCTAGGAACAAGTTTGGTGACCACTGTCTTAAACTTTTAAGCTGAATCAAATGAATTTTATGAGTCAATTGAATTTATATTGTGTTAAAGTGATTTAAAACTGCTTGCATAATTTTATAAGTTAGAACATTATTGACCTAGTTAAGTTACAATGACCTAAAACATATGCTGTCAGTACTAATTGATCATATACTTTTTTACAGTGTATACATTTAAGACACACGGATGTAGACTTCAAGCTCTGCACAGTGCACACACTCAAAAGATGGTGTTTGCTGTTTGTTAAAACTGCTTACACTTAATGTTGTCGTCTAAGCAATAAAAGTAACTTATAGGAACATTCTCTCGGTAGTAACAGTGGCGCTGTTTCTGAACTCCTGCAGTTTATCGTTTTCTTCGGCAACGAAAAAACAACACGTGTCGAGACCTCGCTAATTTGTGTTGTCGCCATTTCCACGTCTAGTCTACACATGCCAATTCTTTCCCAACTGTTTACAATCACAAAGATAATCAACATTCTGCGAAATTAGTTTAATACTTACGGAACATGCCGTATAACAGTCCGCTTCCGGTGCTTTCAGAAAACTACTAAATGGTTTGAACTCGCATTTTATTAAAGCACGTTTAGAAACCAACGCGCTTCAATGGTTCCGACCTTGTTTGGTTAAGGAGAACCGCTCATTTGAATTTAAACTTCCAACAAACATTTTCAGCATAAACGAAAAAATACTACAGTTTTTTAATAGTAAATACTAGCGTTTTTGAACCATAAAGTACTTGGATGAAACTATTTTGGTAGCTAATTAGTTGCTTAATGTACTGCAACCGATTTTCTACAACTACAGTACATTATTCTAAAATACACGCCAATTTAATATTAAAGCCAATATATATATATATATATATATATATATATATATATATATATATATATATATATATATATATATATGAAAATATTATTATATAAATATACAGTATATGTTTATTAGAAAATATTAAGGTTTTGTTATGTAGGTATATATTAGTAGTCATATAAAGATTTGCTATCTGAGGCAAAGTTATTATGCAACAACTATATATATATATATATATATATATATATATATATATATATATATATATATATATATATATATATATATATGTGTGTGTGTGTGTGTGTGTGTATATATATGTGTGAGTGTGTGTGTGTGTGTGTGTGTGTGTGTGTGTGTGTCTATATACACACACACACACATATACACATATATACATATATATATATATATATATATATATATATATATATATATATATATATATATATATAGATATATAGATATATAGATATATATATAGATATATATAGATATATATATAGATATATATTAAATGACTGAATTAAGTAAAAAACTAAATTCATGGCAACACATTTTTCCCTTACAGAAATAATTTCACAATTGCTGCTCAGAAAAAGGTATGAAATGTAAAAATATAGTGTCATAAAAGATTTTACCCCCAGAGGGCGTCTTGTACACATTTATTTGCTGTCAAATAAAATAACAGCTTATTTGCGGTGAAGGTTGCAATCTTGCTGATATTCAAGCTCTCACTGGTTTATGTAACGTCCTACTACAAGTAAATAATGCAAAGTTGACCATGCAACCACAGGTTTGTGCAGCGTATCTAAACGCAAAACTGCACAATAACTTCATAACAAAATTTAAAAAGCTAACATTTTACATATAGGTGATTTTGAAAAGTAGGTGCAAACATGCTGAGAAAAGAAAAAAAGAGAGAAACTGCATAACTATTAAAAACCAGTACACTTATATTGCATTTTATATTTAGTGGTTTTAAACGTATTAAGTTCAACCAAAACTGAAAATTCTGTCATCATTTACTCAAGATATTGTCACAATCCCGTTCGAGTTTCTTAATTTCTTTTTAACCACAAAATAAGTTGTTTTTTAAAAAAAAATAAAAAACGGTAACCATAGACTACCATATTTTTTGTTTTCCTTATGAGAGTTGATGGGTGCCAGCAATCAGCATTCTTCAAAATAGCTTCTTTTGTGTTTACCAGAATAAAGAAAATCATATCCGTTAGTAAAGAACTGAGAATAACTAAAAAGTGAGTAGATTTACATTTCTGGTGAACTATCCCTTTACATGCCACAAATTACCATTGCAATTCCCGTTATACCCATTAAAGGTATTACAAATGTTATTTTGGTTTCTATGATACTTCATATTTTTTCGGCAGCAGCATATACTGGCATCCGTGATGGGTGTTTTAAATCGTGCATAAACGTACAAAGCTGACAATTCTACAAAACCACTATACTTTAGAATAAATAAATAAATACATACATAGATAGCCTTTAGATCTAGGCCTATATTGCACGGTCTACAGTGACTGTTACCCACATGCATGCCACATCTAAAATAAAAATGTTCTCAATAATAAAAAACCTTTTAATTTCAGCGCAACACTCTCAAAAATAATGGTACAAAATCTGTCACTGGGGCGTTACCTTTTCAAAAGTTACACTGTTGTACTTTACAGCTGCATATTACCTTTATGCTACATTATTGTACCTTTAAGTTTCACTTTTGTACATTTAAATTACTATGAGGAACAGATTTGTAATTATTAGCTATTAAAATTGAACAATTTTTTTTTTTTTGAAAAGGTAGCTTCCCAGTGTGACAGATTTTATACATTTATTTCTGAGAGTGAATAACAAACTTATTTTACATCTATATCACTTGTATCTATATGAGGCTGTGATCACAATACAAAAAGTATAAAGCTTTAGGCTAAATAAAGCAAAATAAGCGAAAACTCGGAGGTATTTTAATGGCTCTAATAACCGAACCAGCCAAATTATTTTGTTTGTAATCTGTGCCATGATGTGTATAGGAAGTTTAATAAACGAGTACTAACTGAAGAGGGCGCTCAGCTCTAACAAAGCACAACATCATGACTCCACTTGTCTGTCTCCGTGTTTATCAGTTTGTCATTAAAAAAAGAGACCTTTCATTGAGCATTCAACATGTCATTACAATTTATCCAAGATTTAACCCAGTAGAAATTATCGTATATCTTACAACACATGGAAAATATAGCAACGTTATACAAAAATATACTGTAAATATACATGGGAAAATACTGTATACCGTATATATACAATAAATATATATGGGAATTATACTATGTTATTAAAACGTTGTAGGCCTACTGTTTTAGATTGATCGTCTCCATTTTTCATAAAGCAATAACGATAATTCTAAGAAAAATAAGTAATTATGCATGATTTGTGCGTGTAATTGTCAACGCGAAAACTGCTAAGTATTTTTTCCACATTAACAACCAATAGATAGATAGATAGATAGATAGATAGATAGATAGATAGATAGATAGATAGATAGATAGATAGATAGATAGATAGATAGATAGATAGATAGATAGATAGATAGATAGATAGATAGAATGTGCATTCAATACTCCAACATAACACGGACAATTCTTCATAAGCTTGGAATATTTGGAAAATAGGATCATGCAATTTCTACACAAACAACAAAATGAGCCTGAATTAGTGAAACCAAACAAAGCGAATATTATGCAGTAAGGACATCCCATTGTTTATAACTCTGTAAAATGACCATCACTTTGTTATATGCTTGTTTATAAATCAGATGTATTTGTGTAGGCTATTTGTTAGTCATGCAGGCTGTTGGAAATCATCGTGATCAGTTTTCGGAGGAGTCGTGGGTTTATTTTACTCATCTTATACAGACAGATGCACTATAGAGACATTCGCTTTTCAAATCCTTAATTTCAGTAAACCATTTTAGTGGCTGTGGTTGGCAGTACATTGTTTGGCTGACTTGCAATGATAATGTTTTTTTTTATATTTTGAGCTCAAAATTACGGAGAACGTGATGACATTATTATAAAATATATTTTTGCTCTGGATGTGGCCTTGAGCACGACAAATTTGCAGTTGTGCTATTGTTAGGTAGCCTACCATTAGGTACCAAGAATTGTGAAAAACCTCAAAGACCTAATTTTATTTCAGTCCTTCCTCACTTATAATAATGGTATTTAGACAATGTAGTACATTGGAGCCAGTCAGCGACATTATTATAATAATAATAATAATAATAATAATAATAGCTAATAATAATAATAATAATAATAATAATTATTATTATTATTATTATTATTATTATTATTATTATTATTATGCTGGTAACAGTAATTATGCACATTCATTTTTTTGTTAGCCTACTTTATTGGTTTGACTTCCAGTGATAAAGAATCCTAACCACAGTCCTATTCACGCATTATTTTACAGTATATTTTTCAATATTGCAATAATGCCCTGAAAAGGGGATTCTTGAAGCTCGTTGGGAGAAATAACCCCCTTAACCCCAACAGAGCTTTGAAGAGCTTACTATTGTTCCAGTTGGGTTTGAGAACCGGTCATTACCGCTGATTAGCGCTGAAGAGTTTGACAACCTTATTGACTGTCAGAAACACTCTTTTCACCTAATCTTTCTGCTTTTGTCCCTTTGCAAACTCAATAGGCTGCTCTCATTTCCCTTGCCACATTTATGCTTCGTTTTCCCCCACTAACAAATCGTTAGCCAAGCATTATTAACAGACTTAAACGTACAGTTTGTCCCTCTGAACGAAACAAAAGTGACTGAAGGAATAAATGTGTGATGAGAAACTAAATAAATAACAAAAAACAATGTCAATAGCTAGCATGTTTATATTAATTAAAATAATAAAATGTACACTTAAATATGAATGAAGCCGATTTTCAAATTCAGTGTTAAAAATAAAACATATTGATCGGTTAGGCAATATATTAAAACATTTTTTAAGTTTTCAGCAAATTATCAGATTCTAAGTATTTCTCTAAGCAATTAAACCATTAATAAACCAATCAGCTGCGTATTTCGTAAGTTTTGAGGAGCCTTTCTTATCTAGCTTCCTCGTTTCGAAACCAAGGCTTTCGCCCTCTCGTTGACCTTCTCCTGTCAGAAAGCATTACAGGACAGCAAAGCCAATCACACGGGGCGGTTAACGCGTCTGGACACGCAGTAAGCTATCAGGTTAAACACACCACTATAGCCTACATTTACCGATTACTGGCTGTGCATGAACCTCACACCATTTATTCCAGGAATACTGAGGCAAAAGTTCAAGTGGTTTTAAGGGTGAATGCAGACAAAATACATGCATGCTAATGCTATAAGGCTACTACAGACAGGCTGTCCGGGACGGGACAAGATGACATCCAAACCGTTTTGAAATGTAATAATAATAATAATAATAATAATTAGTAGCTTATTAACTAAATGAGTAGGCTATCAGATATAAACACGAATGGATTCAAATTGATCATTGATGAGAGTAAGTCTGAAGGGTTACTTGATCAACATTTTATTAGCGGTAAGTCTTTCATTCACTAATATCTTCACTATCGGCGCACATACTCTAAAAGTCGACTGTCAACACCGAAAATGACCATACTTGAAATGACCAAACAATTGAAAATCAGATTCTATAAGAGCAATTTAATGCGTAAACACTTAGAAAACCTGCAGGTAAACGGTTTCACCACCATGAAGTCCTTTTCAAAACAATAATAAAAAAGAAAAAGTGTTCCGTCGGGGAGCCTATTTGCTTGAGGCAACCGAGTTTGTTTACAAAAGTAGTTTTAATACAGATAGCATCTTTTTTTTCTGATGTCATTTGTTCGTGTTTCCCCCACTTTGCTCTCACAAAAACATAAATACATTTTAAAGATAAAGCATTCCATGAATCCCAAGATTCCGGCTGGTGTAACAGCCTCCAAATAAAAAAAGAAAATAAAACAAAAACACGGCCTCTGATACGTTAAGGCAGGCACTAATGTGCTTGTTTATCTTGCTGATTGTCTGTCTCGATTTCCTTCGTATGTGTTAATTTTCTCATAGTCTTCCCGTATAGCCCGCGGGGCGGTTCGTGGTGCGATGTTAGATGTCACATTCGCTGTCACTTGAAGTGATGGAGATCGCCGACGCAGCGGCTTTGCTGGACAGGCTCGCTTCAGGGCTTGACGCATTCCCCAGTCGGTCTACAGCACCATCCTCTCCACTTAAGGACCGAACCGAGCCGTTCGACAACACCTGCTGTTGTAACCTTTAAAAACGAAAAACAATGGGTGTTGGACAAAGGTCTTCTGTTAAAACTTAATTTATTTAAACTTAAATTAAATAGCTGTTTCACAGATGTCCACTTTTGTGTTCAATATAATCGAAAAAAAAAACATTTGCCTTAACATTATAAATTACAAGTCCTGGAATGTGTGGACATGTTATGAAATGATGCTGCGCTTATTCCAGGCTCCAGATTCAGCGTAACGGAATGCCCCGGAAGAACACAGATCAGTTGCCTACATGCAATTCTAGGATATTCTACATGTATTAGCCTATAAGGTGAATATAAAATAAAAATAAAAAGAGGGTTGGCAAAAACATCAAATAACCTACTTCTTAACAAAAGTGTTTTAATTTTCAGTAATAAAATATTAGGCTATAAATAAACCTTATGTTTTAATAATTTGTTTTTTAAACGGCAAAATATTTAGGCTAAACTGAACGATTGTTAGCCTATACCAGTAGCTCCTAAATGTAAATTTTAAACAAATAGAAAAAAACATTTGACACAGGTCGCCTAAATTGTTGTTGTGAGAAACGGTCCTAGCATCACTCCAGCGATTTATTTAGCTACACCACGATATAATTTCCTTAGGTCTCGTGTAGGCTTAAATCTGTCAAAACGAAGAAAATGTAGTTGTCGGGTTTAAAAAAGAATCCTAGCACGCTGTAATCTTTTGACAGTTGTTATATCAAATAGGCTATCCTAAAGGACTTTTAACGAGTGATGCAGACTAGGCCCAAGCCATAGCTAATACAAGCACAAAAGCTATCCAATTTTTTTTTTTTTTTTTTGCTTAAAAATAGAAAAGGCTATTTTGTACATTTAAACACTGTTGTAGTGTTGTTGATTTTTCTTTACGCATCGAAAATAAAATAAAGTACATTTATTCTACGCGAATTTGTGCTTTAATAATAAGAAGAACAAAACACATTATTGGTCAGGTTGCAAAATACATTTTTAAATAATAACCGGTCTATTTGGTTGATTAATCTGCTCACAGTTTTTCCATAAAAAATAGGCCTACTGTTCTTATTTATCTACTGTTTTTTGTTTGTTTGTTTATCTGATTTGGACAATTATCAACCGAACACAATGTTTAGCTTAGCATTTCTATAATTAAATATGCAGACTTTGTCAAATTTTTTTCTACATAACCAAGTCAATAGCCATTTTATAGCTAAATTTCACTCGTATAATCGGTCACATAATGTAAATCTGGAAAACGCACCTGTTTTTTGCGGCCGCGGCTCTGTCCCTTTGTCTTCGATTTTTAAACCAATTCCCCACTTGAGTGGGAGTGAGTCCTGTAGCTTGTGCAAGCTCTCTTTTTTTACTTGGGTTCGGATAAGGATCCTGAAGATACCATTCTCGAAGTAAATGCCGGGTCCTTTCTTTAAAGCAGTGCGTCTTTTGTTCTCCATCCCAAATAGTTTTAGGCAGGGGGAACTTCTTCCGTACCCGGTATTTGTCCACTGGTCCTAGCGGGCGGCCTCGGAGCTTCTCTGCCTCCTGGTAGTGTGACTCCAGCCAAAGTGCTTGCAGTTTGGAGTGGGACTCTTTGGTGAACTTGTGGTTCTCAAGAATGTGGTACAGCTCACGGAAATTCCCAGTGTGGAAGGCTACGATGGCTCGAGCCCGCAGCACAGACTCATTTCGGTTCAGCACCTCGCAGGCAGCGGGCGCGACGGGGAGCGACCAAAGGAATCGGCCGAGACGCTCGATGTCTCCGCTCTCTTCCAAAGTCTCGCATACCCCCGCTACCTGCTGGGGACTAAAATTCAAAATTGGCAACTGAAACATGAAGGCTTCTGTTTCCCCCTCGCAGTCCTGTTTACCTCTAGCACGGTTTCGTGCTTTCTGTGGCTTTTCTCTCGCTCCCCAGCCGAATCCAGACAAAAAGGCAATTCCAGAGTCAGCTGATGAATGTTAGACGATGCAGAGAAATGGAGATGTCGCTCTGTCGGTCTGACGCTGCCTCGGTTGGAGACACCGAGAGTTCGAGGGCAGGAGATTATAGCACAAGAATGAAGATATTTTTTTGAGGAGGGAAAAGACGTGCTGCCCGCTTCTGTGTTTCTATTGGACTTGGCAGATTGGTTGCGTAGTTTCCACGGACGCCTGTCAATCACTGTCAAGCGTGCCAATCACGCGGAACGGAGCTTGAGTAGATTTCAGCACCTCCCAGACCTCGACAGCGCCTTTTAGAATGTAAACATCAGCGACCTCTGTGTTTACTGAATCCCCGCGAGTTAATTACGCTCGATTGCGTGTTTCACGCTCATCCTAAACGAAGTTTCTCTAACATAAACTTTAAAATATAAAGACATTTTTAAGTCTAATAAAGCGTTTAATCTACCACAAAGCGTTCTGTTTGTGATGTCAATCGGAAGACCTTCGAATCAAAGAACACAACTGGCTTATCCTTCCACATACTTGCGCACAGACGTTTCCCTTATAGTGTGTCGCGACAAGCGAATGTTTCGGATTAAAATGACAAATGACATTAAATAAGATCATCCGTGTGCTATGTGGATTTTCAGTGAAAAGTCATTCGTCAGTTCCCGATTCTCGCTTCGTAAGAATAACGGCCGCTGACATAAAAAGGAAACAAATTAGGAAAAATTCGTTTAGTTAGGCATTCAGCTATATGATCTCGTAGACATCTGACAGCTCAGCGCAACAGTCATTGGCCTGTCAAATTTAATATCGTGCGGTTCTGAAACTAACGAGTCTTAACTGGACAAACCATTCCGCCTTCCAGCCGCACGTGGATATGAGTCTGGTTATGCTGATTTTTCGTTTGCCTATACCAGTAGACCAAAGACTATTAACAGCTTACATAAGTATAGTTATAATCAAGCATTTTAAAAGACATCACTGAATGCGACTTTTAAGCAATCTTTTTTTTTGTGTCATGTGTAATTTGATTATCTGTTTTTATTTATTTAAATCAGTGGCTACCATAGGCTACCATAGTTATTTTTTGCTCAGGAGGAGTACCAGTGAATAAACCTGTCAACCGTGCGGTTTGTGGAGATGCCATATCATGAAAAACTGATATAGTATCAACTACAGCTCGCAATAAATAAGAAGGCGGATGGATAGCGCAGATGGTTTGAAGTGTCGGGTCAGATTATTTCACGGCTGGCTACAGAGGAAAAGTTCATTCTGACGGAAAGCCCCTGATATTATTCTCACAGACCCACACAGTTCATTTGAAGAAAACCCTTCGGGCCCTTTTTGCATGATGTATGAGCGGCCCGTAGCTCCGATTATAGAACTACCGTCTGCATATATACGGGAAGCTGCTCATTTTTATGCAGTCGGAGACCGATCCTGTTTTTCACCGTCAAAAACAAAATCTGTGGGCTAACACTGCCTCGAACCCAATTTAGCAACAAGTTACACCTGAAATTATCATTATTGAAACAATTGTAACAATACAAAAAATTAGGCCTATATAACAAACTATAGCTAGATATTATTTATTATATAAAGTGCAATAAGCAGCAAAAAGGGCATACATAATATTTAAGGGCAAAAAACTATACATTTTCAAAACATTTCAATTTAATTCATTCATTGCTCGATAGTTCATCATTATTTCAACTTTTGTAACAAGAGAAAATAGATAAGAGAAGCCAGTTTCTTTTACCATTTCGCTAGCTTATTTTTGTCTGGAAAACATTCATCAGAGACATGTTGGCTATTTTACAGTGGGCTTAGAGATCGTCCCGTTCTCCGCGCTGCGGGCCGTACGAGCATATGAAACAGGAAAAACGTTGTTTTAGTGGCCTAACATGTTTCAGGCTTCAAACATTCAAAGGCCGTTTAATATTTAATATTCTGTCTTGTAAGTTTGAAACAGCCGAACAATTCCATTGTGCTGCTCTTGTCTTGAAGAATGAGGAAAAAAGCGACCTCGTGGCCTATATCTGACGTTCATGATTAAAACAATTTCAGATGTTCCTACAATAATTTGGAAATTATTATATTCATTTTCAATTGTCAAAAAAAATATACTTTTACTGCTTCATATTTTGTTGAACTCTTTAGGTAAACGATTCATCAAATGTTTAAGTCCATTATTAAAATTGCTTAACATTTAAATCGATGTACATTTCTGCATTACTAATTGTCTTATTGTAAATGACTGAAAATCACATGACTTTAAATAGACACGTATTGCTTTTATGCATGCACGGAGTTGATTGACATTGTTAGCATGTTTTACTTTGTAATACGTTTTGCATAAAGATATGATGTAATATGTAATATTAATATTACTATAAATTATTAAGCACATTAAAACATGTTTTCTATATTGAACTGATCATATTAATTAATATATATTTTTTAAGATTTTCAATATATTACAGCTGACCATTATTATTATTATTATTATTATTATTATTATTATTATTATTATTGTTGTTTTTGTCATGGTTATAGCTGTGTTTTTTTTACTTTTTTTTCCTACCTTTTTAACCACAAAGGTCTAATGAGAGAGATCCTTGCTTTATGTCTTCAACCTTTTTCTTGTGAGACAGTTAAAGTCATCGGTTGTGGACTACAGATTCCCACGGTGTGGGGTCACAGCATGCCCCACAACATAAAAAAATGGAGCAAAAGAGAGAGAAGGAGTGAGAGAGCAGAAATAGTGGGTGAGGGGCCATTAGATGCCCCAGATTCCTCTGGATGTGCACAGACTATTGGAGAGCAGGCTGCTCTCATTTCTCTCTCTCTCTTTCTCTCTCTGTCTCTCTCTCTCTCTCTCTCTCTCTCTCTCTCTCTCTCTCTACCAATGTTTGCCTCTTTCTAAATCCATCCTAAACATGCCTTTCACAAACTGCCTTTTCATGCCTCCAGCTAGTGCCACAGTATCATGCTTTTGTTGTTCGAATGGCCTACAGAGCATATCAGGCTTTGGATTATCGCTCACCAAACATGCTGGATCAGTGACCATTAGATTGTGAATTTTGAAAAATCCATAAGGAAGCAGATTAAGCAAACACAGGCCTAATTTTGTCACGGTACTACCAAATTTCCAGAAAGCAGTCTACAACCTCTGAGGCCAGAGAGCAATTGCTCTGGCTGGATTATATTGTAATTAAGGTATCATGCCAGCAGTCATATTAACAACCCCTCTGGTGGTCTAAATATGCAATGGTTAAGCTGTAAATGGGCATTTAGAGTGACAGGGATCCCAGGATCAGTTGGACAGTTGAGGATAATGTAGTGGATAAATCTGTTGCTCTGGAATGTGCCATAGAGCATTAGGACAGCTGACTTCTGTCTTTAGATAAACCATAATCTACGGATGTACAGTAATAGAGAATATCTAATATCCACAGGCCATCAGACACACGTTCGTCATCACACAAACACACACAGGCTCAAGCTTATAGCAGCATTCATGGTCGTTCTGTTTGCTCAGTCTGTTAAATGTTAATAATAATAATATTTTCTTTCCGTTCAAAGAGTGTATTGTGTGATACAAATTGTCCAATTTTTGTTAAGCCACATTATTATTTACCTTTTTATTTGTTGGTATTTTTTAAACTTAGTAGTTTTTTTTTTATTTCAGTGTATGCCCTTGTCACAATCTACTTTTTTAAATATAATTGTTTTTGTCTTATTTAATTTTTACTGTAATTTGCTAAAATGATAAAGAAATAATAATAATAATATGAATAATTATTTGTTTTGTACAAAAATATACAAAATATTACTGCTTATTATTTTAATTGTTAATATTAATATCTATGAATACACATATAAATTATACATTTTGTAATTTACACACAATGTATTTAATAATCCTTTAACGTGTATTCTTAAGAAAATGTTTTAAACCGCTTTGTTTATTGACATTGTGACACCATCCTAAACAATATTAAAGATATGGACAACCAGGCAATTATGAAGTTATGATACCTTTTAAAATGTTAAGATGTTCTTGTTTGCATTGCAAGCGGTAAAACTGTATGGTTTATGTCACATGAGTTTTAGAGCCATTAAGTTTTTCAAAATAGTATTAAAAACAAAAAGTATACCATTAAATCCAAATATGTATTTCTGTCAGTCAATCAGAACTAATGCTGCACAATGTGAAAATATTGTGTGGAGATACTCATTTATGATACATATCGTGACATATTAGGCCTGCTCCATATAGGAAAAATCAGAAATTGCAATATTTTATTTTTCTGCTGTAAATATCGCAATATGCAAACAGTTTTACAAGATAGTTTAAATAGCACTATTTGGTGATTTGCGAGGAGACTAAAAGTATTCAGCTACAGAAATTGGATAATCAAAATGCAAAAAATGCTTTTCCTCCTTTAAAGTTTTCTCATTTCAAGTCCAAATATCTCAAAATTCTCAGAACAAGTAAAAATATTGTTTTGTTTTCACCTTGACTTAACAAGAAGTAAGTCAAAGTTAAGAGTTTTCATTAAAACAAGGAAAGTTATCTGTTAGTAAGTAAAATAATCTTGTTTTTGCTTTGAATTCGCTTTGAACCAAATTCTAAGTATGAAGGTTTTTTTTTTTTTTTTTTTGCAAAAATTGTGTAAATTCTGCATAATACAGTATTAAAATACAATTCTGTAGCTCCTGGTCAGCTATAATTCAGACTCAGCATTGCATATCTTGCGATATGACTGTTGTGGATGCACATGTTGCAGTATCACTGCTGACAGTCCTATGACAAATTATTGTAGATGATTTTGTTAGCCAAAATGAGACAAAAAAAAAAAAAAACAAGTAAACTCTAAATAAACCTCAACAAATTCATTTAAAATATAACAAAGGCTGTAGTAATTGCAAAGTTATTATTTTGATAAGTCTCAACTTTTGTTTCAGGTCTAATTAACTTGATTGTGTAGCTTTTTACTGTATGCTTTTGTTTTATTGATCAATGCTGACAATTTAGTGAGAAAAAAATATAAACATTTTGATACTCATTTCCACTAATGAGTAGAACTAATGAGTAGCCACAAATTTTGACATGACAATCAACATTTTGATGGAATATTCGGTAATGCAATAATAGTAAATCAAATCAGCTATTTTGTCAGTAATTTAAGACTTTTGAAGACTTAAAGGCTTATTTATTTTCAAACATTAACATTTTCATGTTAATCTGGCTTACAACATTGGAAATCAACTGACTTTTCTATGCCTTTTGTTTGGCAACTCTTTAGAGCAAGGTTCCATCTGTTAACAGCTAATTAAAGCAAATGTAATGAAAACTTCAAAAGCATGCATTTATCAATCTTAGGTGATATTAGGTTCTTGGGTATTGCCTAATAAAAAAGTCATAATCATTCTATTAAAAGGAGTTAATTACAAAAAATAATTTGTAATTTTATTAACTTTGATTTTACATTTCATTTTTTTCTAATTAAACTTTATTGTAAAATGTTACCTTTTGTACTTTAATTAAACTTTGACATTTGATTAAAATATTTCTTTACTCTGAATATGAATATACAATAAAGGAACACATTAAATATTTTTTGTTATTACACTCGTAAAGCAATCCTTTAATTTCCAGCTTAGGTTAATACAATGAAAATACCATAAACCGTGATAAAAAAAATTATTTTCACGATAAATTTTTTTTGCCGCAACAATAAAAATAGATTCTGGCAGTCTACAAGTTGGTGAGGAAAATAGGAGTTCCCAGAAGTCTGTGCATGATGGACTACATAACATTTTAAATGTTATGATACAAGACACAAGAGAGCTCAGTGTTTCCTCCGGCTAATTGGCTTATTGGGAATGAATGTAAATCGGCTCTCAAGGCGGGTGCAGTTGTAAATATGACTTGTTTGGCTGGAGGGTCGAGTTATTTTTCTGTTCAAGATAAATCTTGTTTCTCTTCTGGTTGTTCTGAAGTGATGATGGGATCAGTCGAGACCTGGGTGTTCTTTTGCATAAGACTTACTTATGTTCAATGGTTTTGTGTTGAGAAAAATCTGTCCTTTCCACTGTTTCTATCTATTGTTTCTGATAACTCATCATTGTGTTTTTGTACATTCATTTATTTTAATGTCTTTGATTTGCAGTTCATATGCAATGACAAAAGCTTTTTTCATGACAGGTATTGGAATGTGTGTGTGTGTGTTTGTCTTTGTTAGTCCATCTGGTAAAGTAGTTTTGATGTACAACACAATTGCAGAGGCTGCTCAGCTATTATTTTTGTTTCTGTTGCATTAATGGACACATGCATATTTCACACTAAAATTAAATGTTCACAGACTTGATCAGCTCGACATGTTTGAATTCACACAGTGCAAAAAATAAGCCTTTAAGGGCTTTTATTTTTTTTTTAATATACTTGATCTACTTGATATATCTTAATAAACTTTAAAAAATACTCTGCTTAATGGTTACATATGTTTGATTCAGGCGATGCGGTGGTGGAATGGGTATTTGGCATGTTCTCCCTGTGTTCACATGGGTTTCCTCTGGGTGCTCCGGTTTCCCCCACAATCCAAAGACGTGGTAGAGATGAATTGGGTAAATTGACCATAGTGTTTGACTGTGTGTGAATGTGTGTATGGATGTTTCCCAGTGATGGGTTACAGCTGGAAGGGCATCATAAAACATATGCTGGATAAATTGGCGGTTTATTCCAATGTGGCGACCCCAGATTAACAAAAGGGACTAAGCCGAAAAGAAAATGAATGAATGTTTGATTCATGTGCCATTGCCTGGTTGATCTATCATATTTTTGTTTTGATTTGCTTTTAGTTTTGCTTTGTTCACGTGTTCCATTTGTCCAGAATAGTTGAACTGACATCTGTTCTTCAAAAAAAAAAAAAGGCCTCCAGGTCTTCTACATCCTTTGGTTTTCCAATAGTGATTATAATTTTGATATCATTCTTTTCACATAGCTAGACCATTTAAGGGACTCAAACTTAACTTTCAGGACAAGTGAAAGGTGTTATAAACTGGGTTATCAGGGTAAATAATACTTTGTTATGGAACCTCCAAAAATTATACAGTATTAAATATTACAATAGGCACAATTTTTTTGCATTAAAATATCCCCAAAACAGTGCTACTTAATGCTATAAATTTTACAGTAAATGTGTTGTGTTCAGTTACCCATGGATGACAATTTAACTTTGAAACAAAGAAACAACTACAGATCCCAAACAAATATGAACATATTTGTAGCTTAACAAGCCACTCCTTCATATTGTTTGTAGTGGGTTCTTTCAACGAAAATAACTCCATAAATTTAAAAAAAATAATGGTATTTTAAAAAGCACAAGAAGAAATTTATTAAATTACTTTAAGTAATTAAGTTACTTTTCAGAGAATGTACAGTGCTCAGCATAATTGAGTACAGCCCATTTTGAAAATTAATATTTTATCCATTTCTCAGTGAATATAGAAAATGTATTTTGGTGCATTTAAACAAAACAGATATATTTATTAAAATAATATTTTGGTATATTATTTTATTAAATTTCACAAACATAATATTGTATGGGAGGCAGTGGCGCAGTATAGTGTTGTCGCCTCACAGCAAGAAGGTCGCTGGTTCGAACCTCGACTCAGTTGGCGTTTCTGTGTGGAGTTTGCATGTTCTCCCTGCCTTCGCGTGGGGTTCCTCTGGTTTCTCCCACAGTCCAAAGACATGCGGTACAGGTGAATTGGGAAGGCTAAATTGTCCGTAGTGTATGAATGTGTGTGTGGATATTTCCCAGAGATGGGTTGTGGCTGGAAGGGCATCCGCTGCGTAAAAACTTGCTGGATAAGTTGGCGGTTCATTCCGCTGTGGCGACCCCGGATTAATAAAGGGACTAAGCCGACAAGAAAATAAATGAATGAATGAATGAATATTGTATGGCTTCCTATAAAAAATGAATTTAACAGATAGATTTGTTATGCTGAGCACTGTAATAATGAATTACTTTTTTGAAGTAACCTACGCAACACTGGGTTTATATTTGTTTCAACTTTATCAAAATAGCAACCACACAATTTAGCTTATGTCACAGTCACAAAAGGAATACAAAGATGAATAAATCTTTGAGTGTATTTATTTATGCAATGCAACAACAGCTGAGAGATGAAGCAGGTAAGTGGTGTAGCAAAGGGAGAGCGATCTCACACACAGTTTAAATGGTAAGTTTCAGATCTTCTGTAACACACCAATATAACTTTAGGGCCTACTCACACTATGCCAACCGTACCGTGCCCAGGCCCGTTTCCCGGATCGTTTGAGAAGTGTGAGTGCGCTGAATCGGGCTCAAGCACGGTTCACTTAGCCGGCCCTGGCCCGGTTGGAAGAGGTGTGCCTGAGCGCGGTACACTTGGGCTTTGGCGCGGTACGCTTGTGTGTGAGTGCAAAACGCGCCAAAGCCCGAAATTGAAAGCGATACGTGACTTTTAAGGGGTCGAGAGCTTTATGATTGTTTATGAGCGCCAAAAGTGGCGTATCTGTCCGGTGAAATATCTGACTGCGTGTCACCACATCCCTAAGGTGTGTTTGGCGAAATATTTGACGGCATATGAAACGACTGAAACGATACAGAAATCTCCACTGTGCTGCTGGGTGAGAGCGTATGGCAAGCCGTTTTAGCATTTAAACCTTGTTCTGACTCCATAAATATATTTAGAGATATCTAATTATATTTTGACTAGTCATAATTATAATTCGACTAGTCAGATTGGAGATATCTGCAAATATATTATGACTGACTAGTCATATTCCTCCATAGACTTCCATTGAAAAATATTTGCAGATATCTCTAAATGAGTTTTGACTAGTCACAATTTTAATTAGATATATCTCCAAATGAATTTTGACTAGTCAAAAATCCAATTCAAGATATCTACAACTGTAATTCGACTATTAGTAAATTAATTAGAGATATCTTCAAATATATTTGTAAATATCTCTAAATATGACGAATTAAAGATATCTCCAAATGTATTATGACTAGTAAAAACTCAGACATATCTCTAATTACAATTGTTACTAGTCAAAATTCATTTGGAGATATCTCTAATTACAATTGTGACTAATCAAAACTCATTTAGAGATTTCTGCAAATATTTTTCAATGGAAGTCAATGGAGGAATATGACTAGTCATAATATATTTGCAGATATCTCCAATCTGATTTCGTACTAGTACAATTGTGATTGCAGATATCTCTAATTGTCATTCTGAGTAGTGGAATTATAATTATGACTAGTCAAAATATAATTATAGATATCTCTAAATATATTTATGGAGTCAGAACAAAGATTTAAATGCTAAAATGGCTTGCCATAGAGAGCGCTTCACTGAACAGAGCAGCAGCGATGACGTAAGCGTGCAGAGGCCCGATATGGTGTGAGCGCGGGCCGTCGGGGGAGACGGGAGGGGGGACAAGCGTGCTTTGGCCCGGTTCGAGGCAACTGTACCTAGTGTGAGTACAGCCTAAATTTTCAAATCAAAACAAAATAGCTTTTCTTTTTTGGTAATTGTACTGTCCAGAACCCCACACAATCACACTTAAATATGGCCTGCTTATAGACAAAGTCCTTACACCTCATCAAATCCAACCTCATGCTCACAGATCAGCTCTTAATTGATGTTGTAGTTGTAAAAGTCTAACACACTCTACAAAGCTCTACAAAGCTGCCCTTAAGATTAATGACACACTCGCTTGACCTTGAGCCCGGGACCTTTACAGACCACTGCTATTCACACCAACACAGACAGCTCAGTGTCCACACACAGCCCGCTGATCCAATTGAAGCCCTGAGCGAGCCGAACATGCGCGGTGTGTGCACCAGATCATGCTCTATTTTCAGCTGCTAAGGTGCATGTTCTGAAGAAGAGAGCCTTGTTTCCAAACCTTACAAAGTTACATGTCTTAAATGCTGCGAGCAGACAGGATTAGAAATATAACTAGACCATGAGGATTCCTAGAAAGATGATAGGTGGTGTAAACAGCTTTTGGAAAACAGCCTGTTGTGCTTAACTATAAATATCACCTGGATAAAGCACATTTTACACATTGTTAATATTGTAAGTTAATGCCGGTTTATTAAAAAAAGATTTTAACAGCACACAGTACACAATTGTTAAATAAGATTTTTAGTAAAAAAAATAATAATAAAATAAATTTGTTTTAGTATTAATTCTGCTTTTAAATGACAGAACAAAATATTGTGTTTGGTTTATTGTATATATATATATATATATATATATATATATATATATATATATATATATATATATATATATTGTTGAGTTTTTGAACAGTGTTGCTTCTTTAAATAGATCAGCCCAAATTCCAAGTATAGGTCAGGATTTGAGAGTCTCGGCTAATAAGATTTAAGTCATCTATTTTGAAACAGAGGAGATCCTCACGCTATACAGTATATCGAAGGGCATGTGTTTACACCAAGAATGATAAGTCACACCAAGAATTAGTAAGTCACTTTGGATGAGAGTGTCTGCTGACTAAAAGTAAACGTATTAAACTGTGGTATGTTTTTTTAATACTTAGAAGTCTGTAATTCCCTGTTCCAAGCAGAGGTTTTTGACAGAACGGATGGATCAATGCGTGCTGGTCATCATTTTAAAGGGACAATTTATCACCCTGAAGTAGTTCTAAAGCTTGAATAAACACAGGGTAAAAAGCATTTTTTTAGTAATGTTTTTTGGAACCTGATTGATTCTGAAAACTAAACTAATATTTAAATCTTATAAGACAAAAAAGAGTTTAGTACAGTCTCAACAGGCTCAAAGACTCAACAAAATAACAATAATAATATATACACACTATTTATTTATTTATACATCAATCCTGTCTGGTTTACAGATCACGCCTTCCACCAGTGCTTATATACAGCCATATCACACTGCTACTCGTGTAATAGCCTGATCTCACGAGGAAACGTAAGTATTTTGCGTTTTGTCAGTTTAGTGGCTAATTCATACAAATTTGTACGAGTTCAGTTTTACAAAAATGTACGATTTTAAAAAGGAGGCGTGGCACCTAACCCCACCCCTAAACCTAACCGTCATTGTGGGATGAGCAAATTCTACTAAATTGTACAAATTAGATCGTACGAATTCATATGAATTAGCCACTAAATCAAAAAGTTACTATATATATATATATATATATATATATATATATATATATATATATATATATATATATATATATATATATACACACACACACACACAGAATTATTAGCCGCCCTTTTATTTTTTTTATTTTTTAATTATTTCCCTATCCTGCCTATCCTGTTTACGTCTTTAAATGTCACTTTAAGCTGTATAGAAGTGTCTTGAAAAATATTTAGTAAAATATTATTTACTGTCATCATGGCTAAGGTAAAATAAATCAGTTATTAGAGAAAAAAATCTGTCTGTTAAACAGAAATTGGGGAAAAAATAAGCAGGGGGGACTAATAATTCTAACTTCAACTGTATATATAAAATTATGCAACAGTTCTGTCTGGTTCTTAAATCTGATTGACTGATAGCCGTGTGATATTGTGCAATATCAGAACTTCTACAGCCTCTTCAGTTTCTCCGCCCACATAGAGTTTATAGTTTGACAAATATTGCAGCTGTTGGACAACATAATGTACGTTTGAGGCTATTTTAGAATGTAGCTTTTTAGATTGCATCTACGCAGTTTATTTATAAGGATAGTGCCTACTATAAATACTTAGAATTTCTAAGATGCAGTGCGTCGGTGGTTATTAACCTGTCATTGAGCAGAGCAAAGAAGGTTGATGTGGTCCAACCTCAAGATGGCGACAAAGACCACATAAGAAGCCCTTAAAGGAGAAAAGACTGCATATTTTCAAACTACAGCTAATCAAAATATTATAAAATTGGTGATCTCTCTCTTTTGTATGTTGTAGTGCTGTATTTATAGCATAGTAATTGTAGTGTATTGAGTGTGAGATGGGACTGAAATATCAAGAATGTATGTACTTTGTGTGGGCCACTCTTTTTATAACCCTGAGTTACTTTTTGGTTGGCCATGTGTTTGTTTGATGAGTCTCCTGTTTTCATTACCACAGACTAATTTCATAGAAAAAAAGAAGGAAGAAATGCCCGCATGTGTTTAGCGTTTTTCTTTATTTCTTTATATGCCATTCAGCATTATATATTATAATTATATTAAAATGTCAGCAAAATCATCTGTTTTGTCATCATTTAGACATTATGCTAAAGAATTATTCAAATACTAGCTCTAAGTGACGTTAGTGAAGTAGCAACAGATTCTGCTGTTCTGACGTCAGCTGCAGATGTGAAAGAATGGCGGAAGAAAGCAGTTCCTCTTACAAAAAGATTTTTAGACTCTGCTTTTGATTTTTTTTTCTATATACATGATTATGCCAACGAACTGTTTGCAACATGTTTGCAACATGAATTTGCAACATGATTGAGGTACAGTCACAGGTAAACATTGTTTTCCTGATTGAGTCCTTGTAAGATGTAGAATAAAGTGCCCGGTGCATATAGAGAGAAGAGTGTTTCTACAGGTGGTTTATCAAACCAGTTTGTACAGCAGTTCTGTTTGTCCTTCTCAGTAAAGTCAATGGCGTACATGACTATACTGTACAAGTTGTGAACATGATACTTTGGTGCCATCTGTGTTAAATACCCATTTTTTAAATGTTTTATCTTGTATTGTTAACATTGGGCACCTCCATTGTATGTTTTCCCAACTTGTGTAATAGAGTGTTACATCACAACGCAATGCATTGCTGGTATAAACTTTATAGCACACGCAGTTAGAGCAAAAATATTACACTACATTATAATAAAGGGATAGTTTACCACAAAATGACAACCTTTTTAAACCTTTAAGGAATTCTTTACCAAAGTAGGAGAAAAAAAATTTATGAAGGATGTGAAGCTTGCACAATTTTTATTTTGGGAGAACTATCATTATTATTATGTATTCATTCATTTTCCTTTGGCTCAGTCCCTTATTTTTCATGGGTCGCCACAGTGGAATGAACCGCCAACTACTCCAACATATGTTTTACACAGCGGATCCCCTTCGAGCTGCAACCCAACACTAGGAAACATCCATACACACACACACACACATTCACAAACGCCGGTAAATTTTGTTTTACCGAATTCACTTAAACAGCATATCTTTGGATTCTCGGGGAAACCGGAGCACCCGGAAACCCACACGAACATGGGGATAACTTGCAAACTCCACACAGAAATGCCAACTGATCCAACCAGGACTCGAACGAGCGACATTCTTGCTGTGAGGCGACAGTGCTAACCACTGAGCAACCGTGCTTATTTCCCATATACAATAAATAACGTTCCCTCAAAAGATGAAGATGAACTGCAGTGAATGTGAGGTGGCTTATGGCAGTGGTTCTCAAACGTTTTTCATCAAGTACCACCTCAGAAAAAAATTGTCTCTCCAAGTACCACCAAAATGAGCAGTATTGAAATACAGTAGCGCAGTAGGCCCATGAAGCAGCCACAACGCTGCACAGTTAAAAAATGTGGCAAATTACATCAGAAATATAGGCTATATGTCATATATGACACATTATATACATCATTTTTTGATCATTTTTGAAATGTGTGTAGCACGTACATGACATATTTCATTCCTCCGCGTACCACTAGAAGGAAGCCTGCGTACCACTAGTGGTACACGTACCACAGTTTGAGAACCACTGGCTTATGGAAAGCCTCTCTTTGGGAGCGCAGCTGCTCAAGACAATTCCGGAAGTTAATAATATTGAATCACTTTGATGACAAACTTTAGCTAAGGGAATTTAGAAAAACCAAAACATAATGTTTGGTCTGCTGGTTTGTCCATTAATGCCATCCCACTAAGACCATTTTTGTTATCACATGATCTGTCGATATCACATGACATTTTCATGCACATACTGGAATTTATTTGGTAGCCTAAATGTGTTTCCATCGTAGTTTATGCCCTTATAGGATAAAAAAAGTTTATCCTACTTAGCTTTTGCGCTTTTGCTTTATATGCATATTTTAAAATGTATGCACATCTTCGCATTTTCATTAAGCATTTTTTTATTTGACATTCCATAAAGTCCAAACTCTGACATTTATAATAAAAAAGGTAAATGGAAACTATAATTAAAAGTGACAAAAAAAAAGATATTTAATCTTATAATTTATTTATTTTAAAAATAAATCTCAGGAATTCCATGACCTGAAACTCTTAAAGGGCCATGTCTTTAAAAATCAAAAAGGGCTTGAAGCACCACTGGAAAGAATAAAGGTTTTATGACATTACCCTGAGAGTGAATCTAAGATACATACTAGATATTTACATTTAAATTTGCAACCATCAATAAAGAATGCTCTATATATTATGGATAGGAGTAGTGTGAATGAACTTGCAGACGTACTACAGTCACTGAGTTGTTACTGTCATGTGACCTCCTAGCATCAGTCGCATGGCTTCACTCCCCATTTATAACTCCTGAAGAATCTTCACAGTAACAAGTCATTAGGGAAGTTTTTGTATGGTTTTAAAGATGAATTTGAAGATTACTAAACTCATTTAGGGCAGCACAGTGTTTAGCACAGTCACCTCACAGTAAGAAGGTCACTGGTTCGAATCCTGGCTGAGCCAGTTTGCACTTCTACAGTAATTGGAGTTTGGATTGCATGTTTGTTTGGGTTTCCTGCAGATGCTCTGGTATCACTATAAGTGAATTGGATAAGCAAAATTGTCATTGGTGTATAGTCATTTAAATAGTCTGGTTTACAAGATCAAAAGCAATGTTAAACAATTAAGCAATTAAACTAAGAAACAGAAGCAGCAAATTTAGAAACTGCATAAAATGTAATGTTAACATTCATTAAATTTGTGGTAATAGTCATGGATAGAGCTATAGACATATATTTTACTTTGATTACTCCAAATATGCCTTCATTTTCTTTCAGCTAAGTCTCTATTTCAGAGGTCATCATAGTAGAATGAACCACCAACTATTCTAGCAAATGTTTTGCACAGTGGATTTCCTTCCAGCTGCAACCCAGTGTTGCCAAACACCCATACACACTTAAACAGCTAAGAACAGGATACTGAGCCTACAATTTGCACAGGTTCACCAAAATTGAACAATAGAAGATCACAATAAAAGATTGGAAAAACGTTGTCTGGTCTGATGAGTCTCGATTTCTGTTGCGACATTCGGATAGTAGGGTCAGAATTTGAGTCAACAGCATAAAAAGCATGGATCCATCCTGCCTTGTATCAACGGTTCAGGCTGGTAATGTAATGGTGTGGGGGATATTTTCTTGGCACACTTTGGGCCAATTAGTACCAAATGACCATTGAGTCAATGCCACAGCTTACCGGTACTGTTGCTGACCATGCCCATCTCTTTATGACCACAGTGTACCCATCTTCTGATGGCTAGTTCCAGCAGGACAACGCGCCATGTCAAAGCGTGAATCATCTTAGACTGGTTTACATGACCATGAGTTCACTGTACTCAAAGAGCCTCCACAATCACCAGATCTCAATCCAATAGAGCACCTTTGGGATGTGGTGGAATGGGATATTCGCATCATGGATGTGCAGCGGACAAATCTGCAGCAACTGTGTGATGCTATCCAGTCAATATGGACCAAAATCTCTGAGGAATATCTCCAGTACCTTGTTGAATCTATGCCACGAAGGATTAAGACAGTTCTGAAGGCAAAATCAGTACTAGTAAGGTGTACCTAATAAAGTGGCCGGTGAATGTTGAGGTTAACTAAGCAATTTAGAGAAGTCATTATGTTCTGTTGTCAATCAAGAGAGAAAAAAACATTCTTAAGGGGATAATATTATATTGACATTTGCAGTATCTTATTCGAGCCAAACTAAAAGAAATACAACTTTTTCCAGAATAATACCAATGTAACAGTAAATACAGTGAAAAAAAGCCTTGCTCTATTACACATCACCTGGCTTAAATATTTAAAACATAATTGCTTTTGTTGTTTCCAAAGAGGGCTATTTATGTTGTTTCTTAATGGCTGTTAATGTTTTCATTATTCTTAAGTTGGGAAAAAAATACTAAATGATTCCAACATCAATCGTTCTATTTGTCGCTTTGTCCATAACATGCCTCCCATTTTTTGACTGATGTTTTATTTCGGGATGGCATTGGCTTAAAATAAAGCTAAATCTTAGGATGCTGAGGATCACTGAAAGCTGTGGTTGTTGTGTGATAGTCTCAGCTCTTCCCCTGCAGTGATCTAGAGTGCCTGTTTAATACAGAGAAGAAAGTGCTGTCACCAAGGTGCTGTGTGTGGATATGAAGCTTCTGAATAATGAAGAGGGCCACTGGCACCCATGCAACTTTCATGATGCCTGCTCTCCATGTCCATGCTCAGAGGGAGCGTGGAGAGCATCTCGCGGGTGTCAGCTTGTCAGACTGAGAGGACGAGTGAACTTTCATTTCTGCCCGAGTGAGCAAAACCCTCTCTCTTTCTGCCCCCATAGAATCTCTCTCCCTCTCTCGGCCACATATACACACACACACCACTTGACTGAAGTCTCAACCTGTTTCCACATTATTTATGTGCTCGCTTGGCTCTTATTCTGCTGTGTGTCATATTCTTAACGAGCTCAGGCTTTACTAAATTATGAATTTAGTTAAAAAAAAATCACCTGGATCTTTTACAGGAAACATATGAAAACAGAAGATGCATACAAAAAAATAAATAAATAAAGATTTTATCCTTTATTTCTATGCGATTGAAATTAAGAATCATATAACATGATAATATATACCATTTTCAAATGTAAGATTTTAGTTTATTTTATTCTGCATATCCTATTCAGTTTTTTAAGCTGACATTCTGCAAGCCAACCCTATTCCTTTTTTAAAGGTATACAAAAAGCCATATAAAGATCATTTTTTAGTAACAAACATCATAAAGTAATAGTTAGCTTTACAATATGAGTTAGGGCTGCACAATATTCCATTTTATTTTGCAATATTTATTGTGATATGAATACAATTTTACCAGTTGATTTAATATCTCTATTTGGAAAGAATGTAGAATGTTAGAACAATTGGGATGATTCTGCAGTGGGAGTACATCTCTTTAAAATCCAATAATTAATCTATCGGCTTGTTAAGTGTGACGTCACACAAAGCGGCTTCTGGGTCCAAGTGCTCTATCAAACTGTATGGGGACACTCATCAAACCATAATAATATGCGTTTACAAAGTGATGTAATACTTTTGAAAATCACTATGGCAATGCATTTATTCATGCCTAATATTTGATGGCCAAAAAGTGATACATTTGTTTTATAAACTGTTAAAAATGTTGGTATTTGTGATGCAGCAAGCCCAGAGACTGATGTGTACACCATGATTTTACATAAAATTCACTTTAATGTGTAATATGACTAAAAAGTGGACATGGACGAATATTTTCTCTATTTAAATGAGTAGCGGCTTGGACCCGGAAACAGTATTTCGTACGTCATCAATACATCACGACTTATCAACTGGATAAATACAATAATAATTTTTTTAAATAAGTTTTTTTTCATTTTCTGTACGGTAATTGAATGATAAAAATAATTAAAGTCATTTTACAATTACAGGCAATAAAAAACACATGCAAATGATAAATTATAATTCAAACTCAACATGGCATATCCTGCGATGTGACTATTACGAGTGATCACATAACAATATCGATGCTGAAACAATATTGTGTCATTACACAATAACTTGCCTAATTGCCCTAACTTGCTTAGTTAATCTAATTAACCCAGTTAAGCCTTTAAATGTCACTTTAAGCTGTATAGAAGTGTCTTGAAAAATATCTAGTCAAATATTATTTACTGCCATCATGGCAAAGATAAAATAAATCAGTTATTAGAAATGAGTTATTAAAACTAAATTGTTAAGAAATGTGTTCAAAAAAAAATTTCTTTCCATTAAACATAAATTTGGTGGAAAAAAAGGGGGGGCTAATAACTCTGACTTCACTGTATACACAGTAGTCAACATCTGATGTAGATCAAAAGTTGTCCTAAAACTACTCAACAAACTTTTTTTTTAATCCACTTCAAATATATATAATATATATATATATATATATATATATATATATATATATATATATATATATACACACACACACACACACACACACACACACACACACACAAAACAGTTCTGTCTGGTTCTCGAATCTGATTGGCTTATAGCCGTGATTAATTTAAGTAATATAATATCAACACCCGTGCAGCCTCTTTACCCTTTGTGTATTACTCCGCCCACATACAGCCAGCAAAAAGCAGACACTACAGATCTAAATTTGCAATCTAAAGATGCTTGCTCAGTGTGTGTGTGTGTGTGTGTGTGTGTGTGTGTGTGCATTAATATAAATAATCTAATCATTCAAAAATAAACTTTATAACATACAAAAACAACACCAAACAGAATTGTTCTTCCCTAATGTTTAAATTAATGTTGCTACATCATGTTTCAGGATCCACAGTATATTTTACTTACATTTAATAAAGAAAATTTGAAATAGACACTATTGTGGCAGAGACTCAATGATGTGTATAATGATTTGTTTTGGGTGGCTGGCTGCCCTTCTGTTAACACTGCACGATTGACCTCGTGTGCGGCACATGTCCAGGCGGACT
Source organism: Danio rerio (assembly GCF_052040795.2). NCBI lineage: Eukaryota > Metazoa > Chordata > Actinopteri > Cypriniformes > Danionidae > Danio > Danio rerio. Next base: position 24,259,842 of record NC_141040.1, read on the forward strand.
ACAGTAATGCCATCTTAGTGCTGCTGAGCCTCTTAAAAACTCACAAAGTTCAGGCCAAAGGGGAGATGTGAATTAGAAAGGAACCTGGTAATCCACACCAGCTAAAATGGCCATTTCAGAATATAGTTAAATATCTGGACACACTCAAAAAAAAAATGCAGGGCTGTTGTAAGTCAATGTAAGGTCAAATATGAACAAACCCAATGTTGTGTTCATTATTTCAATTTAAACTACACATTTATTTTTATTTAACTTATTAATGGTTGAGTTAGGGCAACATGGTGGCTCAGTGGTTAGCACTGTCGCCTCACAGCAAGAAGGTAGCTGGTCCCGATTCCCAGCTGGATCAGTTGACATTTCTCCTGCATGTTCTCCCCGTGTTTGCATGGGTTTCCTCTGGGTGCTCCGGTTTACCCCACAGTCCAAAGACATAGGTTAATTGAATAAACTAAGTGTGCATGGATGTTTCCTAGTACTGGGTTGCAGCTGGAAGGGCGTCCGCTGCATAAAACATATGCTGGATAAGTTCGCAGACCCACGATGAATAAAGGGACTAAGCCGAAGGAAAACGAATGAATGAATGACTGAATGACTGACTGACTGAATGAATGAATACATGAATGAATGAATGAATGAATGACTGACTGAATGAATGAATACATGAATGAATGAATGAATGAATGAATGAATGAATGAATGAATGAATGAATGAATGAATGAATGAATGAATGAATGAATGAATGAATTTTGACTGACCCAATGCTGGGTTACAACAGCCAAGCATTTTTAGAGTGCAGGGTTATACATTAAAATAAAATTCAATATTAATTTAAAAACAGTTTTTAGAATAAAATACAACCAGCATATTATAAAAAAATTACCAGCAGAGTACTCATATAACCAAAATGAATTCCATTTCTTCAACTTTAACTGGAAATTGTCTGTTTACTCTGGTGTGTACAGCGCAGCTTAAAGGTGGATTGTAGGAGTGGAGACTTTACTTGCTAATATGATCAGTGGTTCTTAAGCAGATGTACGAGTGGCTCGGTGCATAAGCGCATAAACGGGGAATTATTGCCTAATCACTTCTGCAGATACATGGGTAAGGATACCAATGCAAGTCACTTACAGCTAGATTATGTTTATCACGATAGATAGATAGATAGATAGATAGATAGATAGATAGATAGATAGATAGATAGATAGATAGATAGATAGATAGATAGATAGATAGATAGATAGATAGATAGATAGATAGATAGATAGATAGATAGATAGATAGATAGATAGATAGATAGATATTTCAAATACATAAAACAAATGTAGAAGTTTTGAAGATTTCAATTAAATATTTACTTATAATTAGTTATAATTACTTGAAAAAGCTATTATGCAATTATGCTATTATGCATTTATTTATTTATTCATTCTTTCATTCATTCATTCCAATATTCACTGTAACAATTTATTAAATGACCACATTATTATTGAGTCTTAAAATGTGTATATATATATATATGTATATATATATATATATATATAAAGAAAATTTGTTAAAAAATGTTTTTTTAACATTAAATATACGGCTATTTTAAAACTGTTGACTATTGTTGACTGGACTAATAAGCACACAAATCCTGCCAATATTATTTTAACTTTAAAGTTGGAGACAAGTTTGGCCTAAGTGCAATAAGTAATTCAAGTAATAATTGAGAAAGAGAAAATGAGTAAATATTGAAGAAAGGAATCCTGTGAAACCACCAAGTAACAGTCTGAAGATGTCTGAGATGTTTCTAGTGCTCGATTTTGTTGTTATTAGAAATGCCAGAGGGGTCAAATTTTAAAACTAAGCAAGTTTTCCCAAAAGAAAATGATATAATATGTGTAAAAACACTTCTCACGGCAGGCAGGGATTTTCTGGGCATGGCGAGGATGGATGTCACACCAGTCTACATCATATCAGGTCACTTATAGGCACTGGTCCAGTCTCGTGTTGCTAGCTGGCACGTCAAGGTTGATTTAGCTGCTCAGATGCTCGCTGTCACCAGACCGGGTGGAGGAGCTTACAGTCCCTCTGGAACCTGTCTGAACGTGGATGTGTAACAGTAAGTGGAGCCAGTGGCGGGAGCTGCTGTTGGCATGCAAATATGAAGACTGGAAGACAGTGATACGCCAGACCTCACGGGGGCAAAGGAATCATTTTGACCTCTGGGATCATCATCCATGGCCTGCATACTAAATCAGTAACCCCATACATGATGCTTTATGTTTGCCCGGGATGTCACTACATCGTATTGTAGGTTGTGGAAAGAGTGTAACTATATTTTAAACATTATTTGTGGGTGTTCTTTTTTTAAAAGGAGGTTAAATGAGTAAAGACCAGTGCAAAAACAAGACAATCACTAAATGTTTCTTGCCACCTTAAGTGATGAATAAATGGATGGCCATTTTGACCACACAGTCATTGCCTTTCGCGAAAGTAGATTATTATATAAGAAAAAAAGACTCCCAATGGCTTCTTTTATCAAAGCAAATTCCATTTTTCTTTTTGATATTTGGCACAGGTTTACCAGGATGTGACGATTTTGTTCTCTTTTACTCATTGGATGGAAATGGTGCTTTATTCACAAATGTTTCAATGGATATTCCAGTTTCAAAACTGCATCGTGGGATGGAAACATAGTTATTCACTCATTTCAAACCAGTTTAATTTTGTTTCCTCTGCTAAACAAGGAAAATATCTTGAAGATTATTGAAAAAATTGGAAAGCCATTGACTTCTATAGTATTTTTGTTCCCACAAGTCTCCCTGAAAACAAAATTACGATGTTTATTTTGCTGGCTCACATTATTACTCTAAGGGTGATTATAATTCATTCATAACTAAAATAAATGATCCATAATCCAAATTAATGTGTAAAAAATGTGTTTGGTTTGGTAATATTCAGTGAAATTGAACATTTGGTTATGCATTTTAAGTGGTTATTGCTTCCATAGTAACTGCATATTATTATCTCACTTAATGCTATTTGGTATTAGGGAATTATGCACAAAAGAAAGCCCCGCCCACTATTATAATATAATGCAATGTAATGTAAAGTGTGTATTTATATAGCGCATTTATCGTATATGTCCATACACTCAAAGTGCTTCACCATCATGATGGGGTCTCTCCACACCACCATCAGTGTGCAGCATCCACTTGGATGATGTGATGGAAGCCACGGGACAACCGCGCTAGTGTGCTCACCACACAACAGCTATAGGTGGGGTGGAGTGACGGTGATACAAACAATTTGGGGATTGGGAGGCCATGATAAGTAAGGGCCAATGGAGGGAATTTGACCAGGACACCGGGGTTACAACCCTACTCTTTTTTTTAGAAGTGCCATGGGATTTTTATTGACCACAGAGTCAAGACCACAGTTTAATGTCTCATCCAAAAGACGGAGCACACTGACAGTACAGTGTCCCCTTCACTTTTACTGGAGCATTAGGACTCACACAGACCACAAGTTGAGCATTCCCTGTTGGCCTCTCTAACACCACTTCCAACAGCAACCTAGTTTTCCCATGTGGTCTCCCATCCAGGTACTGACCAGGCTCAGCCCTGCCTAGCTTTAGAGAGTTCCAGTCTTGGGCTGCAGGGTGGTATGACTATTCAATATTCGCTATTCAATATTCCATTTTAAAAGGAAGTACTTCATCATTAGTGATGTGCGGATCGATACTAAAATATCGATATCTTTGATACCAGCTTTGTTTGTTCTAGAATCAATTATTTTATCAAAATATTGATATTTCAATAATTTGGAGAAAATAGGTATTTTATTGGAAGTAGAAATACTGTGGAAAGTAACCACAATTAACCTAGTTTCTCTGAATAATGCCAACTTTGTCGGACTAGTTCTTTCACCTGCAAAGTCGTGCGTAATATGGCACTGTGCTACTCAGTCCGCTGGCGTGGCACATGCGAAGTTGTGTGGAGATACCTCACTTACACAAGCTCAAACGATGCGGTTTGTGACATGTGTAACAAAACAGTGAGGTACTGTAGTAATACCACAAACCTAATCAAACATCTACATAGAAATCACAAGACAGAATATGACAACGTCATGACTAGGCGGTCAGAAGAGGAGGAAAAGAGAGGCACAGGTGTTGCTAGGCCGAGACAGACATCGCTTTCAGACTCCTTAGTTGCAGGAGGCAGGCACCATCCAGGTACAGAGGGAGAAAATGCGGCGATGTGGCTGTATTAGGGACCTTGGGTTTTTTTTGACAATGATAAAACAACGAAAAAAGGTTCAAAATACTATCATGAGAACCGGATTAACATGTCACTAAATGTAGAAGTGTGAATGTTTTTTTTTTAAGATGTTCAGGCAGGCGTTTTAAGATATACATGCTGAGATGCTGTCAATAAATATGTAAGTTGGCTTTTTTTGTATGATAATTCTTCTTCAATAAACAATAAACAAGAATACCCCCTAATATGGCTTGTATTCAGTATAAAGTGACACTTTTAAATACACTACTTGTTAGTTTAATTTCCTAAACAGTCATTTTTGAGCAGTATCGGAATCTGATCGGTAACGCCGATACTCGCCTTCATTTTACTTTGTTATCGGATCGGATAGGAAATCAGTGGTATCGCACATCACTATTCAACATACTGAAATAAAAGTCACAGAAACTTTCAATTTATGTGTATTTTAATGGCTTCTTTTTCAATATTCTTCAGAATATCTTGTTCTGTGTTCAACAGAAGACTGAAATTTATGTGTGATATCAGTGAACAGCAAAGCCCACCTTCATTGATTTTATTGTCATCTTTGTGATAGATCTCATTACCAGACCAAGCTCAATATTTCACTTTAAAGTGTTTTTGTCATCCTCAGTAATAATAAGCAGCAGCATTACTATGAAATAATGGGTGGTAATTTGACAATTTCTAAAGTCTATGATATTTACGGCGCTGAGTTCTAGTGAGAGCTGTCTGAAAATGCTGGTGAACTGAATAGAATTGATGCTCTGTATCTGACAGTGGTGCTCTGAGATCTCAAACAATGCAAGCCTTAAGATGTGATTTCATGGCATGAGCTTGGAGACAGCTCCACACTGAAGACTGTGAGGTCATGCAGCTCGCAACAACACAACATGTTTCTTTTTTTCAGCGTAAGGAGAGATGACTTAAAATCAGATGTCAAAACTCACGTTCAGCCAAACGTGCTGGAAAACGAGAGGTGGTAATTGCTTAAGCGCACGACCTTTAATCAGAACTCAATGACACATCTGCAATCAAAGCATGCCAAAGAAAGCCTTCATTATTAATCGTTCAGAGAGACCTTACAAAAACATGAACCCCTGTTTAATGTGATGGTATTAAAGGTGTTTACAACTGTTGTGAATTTTCAGATTTTCAAGACTTTTTGCAGTTTTGTGCAGAACCACTTTAATTTTGTTTACCAATAAATGGTGAAAATAAAATAAACACATGAAAATTACCTCTGAATCATTTGGTCAAAATAAATTAATAAATACATAGAAAAGGAAAAAGTAAAAAAAAAAAGAAAAAGTTTACAAAAAGTTTGTATTTATGTATATTGGATTAAATATGCATTGACAGTTTCTACATGTATTTTATATTTTGCCATTTTGACATCACATTCTACACTGCAAAGAAGTATATAATCGATTAGTCCATATGTTTTTAGGTCATTGTAATATATTAAACTAAGTTAATCATGTTCTAACTTAATTTTATAAGTTATGCATGCGGTTTTAGGTCCGATTAACATAAGTTCAATGGATTCATAAAGTTAATTTGATTCAGTTTAAAAATTTAAGGCAACCAGGATTTTTTTTCAGTGTATGAATGTATATCATGAACCAAGGTGCATTGTTGACTGTATTATTCAGAGCTAATTCCCTCTTAAAGTTTTGATCAATAACTTAATAAATATGTTATAATAAATATCAGAAAATGGACATGATTTGCATATTTTGCGTAATTTACCTTGCAAAAATGCTTGATTGTTTCAACCTTAAATTGCGTACAATATAGACAAACCCTATGGTTTGCTTAGAAACAAAAAAGATAACCAAGTGGTTGTGTAAAATTAAAACTAATTCTGTGTGTGTGTGTGTGTGTGTGTGTGTGTGTGTGTGCGTGCGTGCGTGCGTGCGTGCGTGTGTGTGTGTGAGAGAGAGAGACAATAATTCACAGAGAGTGTAAAAAGTACAATATGTTATTATAATGAATTGAAATAAAATAGGGCATCATTGTGGGGCAGTGGTTAGCACGATCGCCTCACAGCCAGAAGGTCGCACGTTCGAGCTTAGTTGGCTTTTCTGTGTGGAGTTTGCATATCCTATCCATGTTCGTATTGGTTTCCTCTGGGTGCTCCGGTTTCCTGCACAAGTCCAAAGACAAGTGGTATAGGTAAACTTAATAAGCTAAAAAAAGAGTGTGTATGGGTGTTTCCCAGTGTTGGATTGCGGCTGGAAGGGCATCCGCTGCATAAAAAATATGCTGGATAAGTTGGCAATTGATTCCGCTGTTGTGACCCCTGATTAATAAAAGGACTAAGCTGAAGGAAAACGAATGAATGAATGAATGAATGAAAGAATTAAATATATTATAAAATTATTTTACAGAAAATACAGTGATGCTAAGCTAATTTTCTTGGTAGTTCAGTGAGTTTAATAAAATGATTGAATGAATGAATGAAACTATATAATAAATATCAGAGAGTTGATCATTTTTTCAACCCAAATGAGTAACCTTTGAGCAACTCTTGACCATTTTTTTTTCTTGGTTGACTATTTTAAATTTAACTCAGCAATTTAATAGTTTTTTTTACATTCTACCTCAATTTGGGTTGAAACTAAATACAGATTTTTCAGAAGATGCTACTTTATGTTGCTATCAGCGTTTCCAATCATTAAGCTGAAACTATTAATTAAACATGTTAAACAATAGATTCAGGGTAGAACAGGGTCATTCCCATTACAACAACACTGAGCACAAAGAACTGGACCAGCAAAAGACAGTGAACATAAACACTCAAACATTATGAGACGAGCAATTGGTGGTGCATTGTGCTGAAATATAGCGTTCTATTAGTTATCGGTATAGGCAGAGTTTTTGTTCAATAGCCTTCTGAGAATCACTCTATAGGGCACAAATAGCGCAAGACAATTTTTCCCCCTCTCTGGGAACTCTTTATTTCAGTAAGTGGCGTAGTATAAGGACAGGATACGACAAGGAAGAGAGAGAGAGAGAGACGAGGGTATGAAAAAAGCAAAAAAAAAAAAAAAAAAAAAAGCAATCTGACTATCTGGGAGCAGAACGGAGAATTGAACAGCACATAAAGGAGAGGAAAAAGACGGACACGCAGCGGTTGTTAGTCACCTAGCAACAAGTCTTCCATCAGCACCCCCCTCGTCCCCTCAGCAGCTCCTCCAAAGTCTTCCCACTGTGCTCCTTAATTCAGCAAATGTGCTACGGATGTACTCCACCTCCTCCCCTCGGCCCCTGCTTCCCTTCAGCCCCGACAAAGCACACTCCGAGGTGCCTGAAGGACGCGAGCCTCCACCTCACACACAACCACTCAGCCACCCCATTGACCGCTGAGGCCTTTCTCCCGGAGCACAAAGGCCCAAGGCACAAAGCCCTGAAAAGAGGGGCAGGCCCAACAGGGAAAACATTTGCTTCTAATTGTGATTGACTGCATAATTAAAATGATGTTCTTTTTTTGTGGGGGGGGCTCTAAATGCTCGAGGAGGGGCAGAAGGATGCTTGTTAAAGCCAGCACTTTGTGGCCAAAGTAATGAGGAGAAAGCATTCCTGCTGGGTAGAGTGGGCAAATATTGAGATTGCGGCTGGAACAACTCGGAGCGCCTCTTCAAGTGTCTGCACAATGAGAGCTGAAAAGCGCCTCACACATGTGCACACGATTACAGCCGGCTTTAAGTAGGCAAGTTGCATGGAAATGTGTATGAAAGCTGGATGCTACAATTGCTAATCTTGAAAATATATTTTTTGTTTGTTTGTTTTACAAGAGTGACACACAGGTGCCAATGTTTATTGCCCAAAGAACATTTTAATGAACAGTTGTTAAAAGACCAACATAAAATCAGAAGAATGTCAAGATAATTTAAACAATTCAAAGAACCTATTTCTGCAATGGAAAAGTAGGCTTTTCCATTCAAATATTTTTAAAAAAAAGCTGGTAGGTACCTACTGACTTCCATAGTATTTTTTCTGCTATAAACGTCACTCGTACTATCAACCAGCCTTTTAAAAAATATTTATTTTTTGTTATATCAGAAGAAAAATGTAAAAGGCTTTTAACAAGTGAGGGGCAAATGAGAAGAGATATAAATTTTGAGCAAACTACATTAAAAAATGATTTGTGCAAAATTGTTGCAAACTATTTATTTGGGTTGAATTTAAACAAATTAAGTTTAGTAACTTTCAACTTAATTTGATTGCTTAAATTCAACCCAAATAAATTGTTTATAACCACTTATATTGAAAAAAAAATGTAAATGCAAGGAATCATCTTGGAATTATATTTTGCAGTGTATAATTTTAAGACCATTTTGTCTTTTTAATTGTCTAATTAAATTGAATTTTATTGTTTATTTTATTTTATTTTATTTTAATAAATAAAATTAATTTCTTTTTGCTTTATTATTTTTTATTGGCATTTTTGTATTTAACCCCCAAATTATGTATTGATATAGATATCAGTTTAATTTGTATACACTCTGAGAAATTTGTATATGCATAAGCTGCTTAGAATTTACTAATAAAGCAACTGTATCATTATGTAAACAAACTATAATTTAGAGTTAAAATGCATTTGTTTTTGTCCATTTTTCTCTGTCTTTAAAGAGCTCCAATGAAGGCTCCAAAATTGAGCAGCAAAGCCATAGGAGAACCAGTTTTGATTTGATTTTAAATTACTAATTTAAGAACTGTTCATTGAAAGGTTCTTTTTGAAAACAAAATTAGTTATTTTACTTTCCCAAAAGAAGTTTAGTTTCAAAAAGAATCCTAAGCTTTTGAAATAATGATTATTATTTTATTAATAATATTCAACAATGTCACAGGATAATAAATACTGTGTGAAACACTAAATGAAATAAATATTTCATATTTTTCTAACACACAAATAATTGTCACAGAAGAAGCTTTTTTTTTTGGTTCCCAGACCTTACTTATTAATCAAAATATTCTATTATTTTTTATTATTATGGAATGAAACACTCTTAAAATGTTTCATCAATGTCAGCAGATGTTTAAAAGCTAAAAAAACATATATTATTCATGGAACAATATTTTACTTACATTCTTAAAAATAAAGTTTCCAAAAAATATTTTGTTGCATATTTTTCTTGTCCTCAAAGAAGCATTTTTTGGCTTTGCAAAATACCTCTATGAACCATTAATAAAAAAAAATTTAAGCAATAAAAAAAAAACTTTTATAAAAAAAGTCATTGAATGTTAAATGCTTTACATGGAATCATCAATATCAATACAGAACTTTATATAATTTTAATAATATAAGAAACCTTTTCCAATCTAGGCATGTGATGATAATTAGTTTACTGCGCTTTTCTGTGATTTGAAAAAGTCATGGTAAGTATTTTTTACGCGTTTTAACTACTATTTTATTTAATTTTTTATGGCAACAGTATCTCCAGTAGCAATGTACTATCTACATAAAAAAACTGGTCAGCCCATAATTCAGCAAAAATCTGCACATCCAATACCTTATGCACCTCTATGCACACTATGAACATGATCAGTGCAGTGGCTCACTTCATATCCAAAGAAAAGAAAGATATCTAAAGATGCCTTTTCAAAAATCTGTCTTTATGAAACTAATTAAGATAGCAGAAGTCAATGATTGAATATTTTATTTGGCCTGACATGTTTCAAAATATATTAAATGAAATATATTGTGTTCAGAAGGGAAAAAAGTTTTTTTTTTTTTTTTTTTTAACCGAACATTAAAAAAGAACATATTTTAGAGCAGTTTTCACTATACTGTGATATTTTTATCCAAGGTTATCTTACCATCAGAATCTTATATCTCATGCCTATTCCAATCTATTCCAATTCAGATCCATATGTTTAGGCACAGATTTTTCCTTACCCTTTTTAACTATACAATTTGTTTATTATTATTTTTTACAGCAGTGCCATAGATAGCAGTATTTTTGGTTTCCAACAATTCTTTAAAAATATGTTTTTTTTCCCCCATGACATGAAGAAAAAAATCTAAAAATAAAAGAAAATTTTCCATCTATGAATACATTTTTGTTAAATGGAAATGTCACAGGCATGTTAAGGGTTCTTCACAGCAGCATAAATGCCAATAAAAAACTTTTACACTTATTAAAAATAAAGGTTCCTTAATAGGGTCTTCACAGAGATGAAATAGAAGAACAAATTTGGGTCCCTATAAGCTATCAGTGAACAGTTCCCAAAAGAACCATTTGTTATGAAACATAAACATCATTATAAAAATTTACGGAATCCCTTTCCACAATCTTTTGTGGAATGAAAAGGTACCATTAATGCTAAAGGCTCCTCATGAAATCCTTGATACCTCCATCTATCGTCTACTAATACCATGCATGTGCCTATACTGAATGTGTAGCATATAGAATGTTGTAAACAGCAGAAATACAAAATGGTTTCTGTCATCAGGAAAGCCACATAGCGATTCAGATTTCTAAACAGGCAAATTGCGGGACATTTGCTATCAGACGTCCCACCCGGGGTGCCACAATAAAGCCATTCAAACACCAACACCCCCCCTCAAAGGTCAACTTGTTTTCACTGCTTTTGAATTTCTGAATCACCTTGGTGACCATTTTCCCCTCACCTCCATCAGTGGCTTGCCAGTGCCGTCTCTTCCCTTTGTCTCCTGCCTCAGCGGGTACATGATGGGTCACGCACTGCAAAGAGAAACAGATGGGAGGGTGGCAAACATGTGGGAGTCCAATAGGAAATCATTTGGAAAAAGTACAGTAAAGTGTACAGATACTGTATACGCTGGCCTCCTTTAACTTTAACTGAATAATTATTTAATTAAGAAGCTATCCTTTGTACACTTCTGTGAAGAGATGATATAATTAACAAGGTTGCAAATATCTCTACTTTAGACAAGTGTAGTTGAAAATGTCAGAGGTCGTAATTTTGAAAGCAATAAGGGCTGCGAAAAGGAAGACCTTTGTGAACAACGAAAAGATTGAGAAATGTATAACCAATTTGGTTTTCTTCCGATTGAAATAGTCCCTTCTTTTGACAGCGCCTTGGTGTTCACATGAAGAAAAACACATGTGACCCACTGGTAATAACTTGGAACCTTATAATACTGAATGTACAAATTGATTTAATGGTTTAATCAATTTCATTTTACAGGTAGGTTTCAGGAACCAAAGAAAGGACGTTGACGATATTTTAGTAATTCTCAGTAGATGGTGCCATTTGTGCCCAAATTTACTTTTGTATATAGAGCCTACTTTAATTTAAAAAGGTTAGCCGCTACTGAACATTAACTTAGATTTCACCACCACAAAAGATAAAATAAAAAGAAGGATGAAGGTCAAAATTAGTTTGTTTTTTTATTTGGAGGTGAAAAGTGAACTAATTAAGGCTTTTAACTAGAAAAAAAGAAACTGCCGCACAAGAGTCAAGACCACAACATAATTTACATTTAATATGATTTGCTATGATGTACTTTAATTAGAGCATTAGATTCTAATAGTATTGGATTTGACAAGAGAAACATAAGTGTAATGACGCTAAAACATTAATAGAATGATAAAAGAAAATGCCTTATTTAATTTTAATTATAATTGTAATTACAATTTAATTACAATTTTAACTGCATAATGAGAAATAATGAGACACAAATTCATAAAAAGTAATATGTTTAAGTAATATAAGTAATAATGTATTTTTAAAAGGCAAAAAAGGCATCCATAGGGTGAACTTCAAATTTTATAATCTACACCTAATTAGAATATAAAGACAATAAATACAGTTTTGGTGAAACCGTGGCTCAGTTGTTAAGGTTGTCGCATTACAGTAGGTCAGTAGGCATTTCTGTGTGGAGTTTGCATGTTCTCCCCGTGTTTGCATGGGTTTTACAGTTAAAAGACATGTGCTATAGGTGAATTGACTAAAATAAATTGGCCGTAGTGTATGTTAGTGGATGTTTCCCAGTTGGGTTGCAGCTGGAAGGGCATCCGCTGTGTAAAACATATGCAGGATAAGTTGGCAGTTCCTTCTGCTGTGGCAACCCCTAATGAATAAAGGGACTAAGCTGAAGGAAAATGACTGGATGAATAATACAGTGAAACACAGGTGAACAGAACACAGTAATGAGTCCTAAAATAAACAATAATCCAAACATGTAGCAGCAAGAACACAAACCAGGAGACAAATCATATTGAACTAAAGCGAACAGACTTGAAGATAGGGATGCTGAGACTTTCGTCCATGCATTGGTCTCATCACGCATTGATTACTGTAATGCCCTTTTCATTGGTCTGCCTGGCAGCCTCATCTATAGATTACAATATATTTAAAACTCTGCGGCTAGAATTCTCATACCAAACGTTTTTTTCATATAACACCAGTGGTGTAAAGTAACTAATTTCAAATACTCAAATTACTGTAATTCAGTAGTTTTTCTCAGGAATTGTAATTAAGTGAGTAGTTTTAAAAAAGTGTACTTTTACTCTCCCTTGAATACGTTTTCAGTGCTGTATCTGTACTTTTACTCCACTACTTTTCTTCAACCTGCAGTCACTACTTTATTTTTTCTTGTCTAAGGGGATTAGAAAGTTCAGTCCTGTGATTCCTGTCCGGTCAGATTGCACATAGAATGTAAATCGCATCATAATGAACTACCTCAAGACATGGGCACTTTATAAATGCAGCAAACTGTTTGAAAGCACTAAAAGTGTTCAAGAAGATGTCCAAAATCTTTAAACGCATTGACTCAGAGATTGTTTAGATGCATGTCACTGATGAGAAGATGATAGATGTTTACTGTATGATGACAGCCAGCAAACACAAGATGTCAACATGATGTCAAATTGATGTTGTACCCTAACATCGTGGGGACATTGCATTTTGTTTGAATATGAAAATCATGTTGACGTCAGAACTTAAGATCAGGCCAATGTCCAACCTAAAACCAACCAAATATCAACGTCTAATGATGTCACAGCTTGACGTTGTTGAAGTTACCACAATGTATATCACACATTGGATTTTGGTTGCCATACCTGACGAATAAATGTATTTGACATCAATATGATGTTGGTTTAAGACAGTGGTCATCAAACTTGTTCCTGGAGGGCCGGTGTCCTGCAGATTTTAGCTCCAACCCTAATCAAACACACCTGAACAAGCTAATCAAGGTCTTACTAGGTATACTTGAAGCATTCAGACAGGTGTGTTGAGGCAAGTTGAAGCAAAACCCTGCAGGGACACCGGCCCCCCAGGACCGAGATTGGTGACCCCTGGTTTAAGATGTTGGCTCAACGTTGGATGTTGGTCACTTGACATCACAACCTATATCTAACCTAATAATAACATCTTATGACATTGTGTACATGCTGGGCAATAACTAAATGCACTACAGAATGTTACGTATACACACATCTACAAATTACATGTAAATGCATTAGCTTTTCACAGCGTAATACTCACTACTCTAAAGTACTTTAGAAAGGGCTTCTTTTTACTCATACTTTAAGTAATATTTACAACAGATACTTCTACTCTACTTACACTACATTTTTAGGCAAGTAATGGTACTTTTACTTGAGTATGACTTTTCAGTACTCTTTCCACAACTGTATAACACCAATCGTGTATGACCTCCATTGACTCCCAGTAGCATACCATGATAAATAAAAAAATGGCCTAGCTCCCTCTTATCTTTGCAACATGCTTGTCCCCTATATCGCAACTTGCTCACTACGTTCCTCTGACTCTGGCCTACTTGCTGTGCCTCGGTACTGCCTCTCTTCTATGGGGGCAGATTATTTAGTGTCATTGCACCCAAACTTTAAAACTCTCTACCATGCTCACTCTGTTCTGTTAATAATACCTCAGAATTTAGTAATCTTTACCTAAACTCACTTGTTTTCTGAACGTTACACTTCTGATTTGATAAACTGACCACCTTGTTTGATCAACCTATATTCTGCATATTTGTCTCTAACGTCTTTTTTTGTATTTCCAGTTTGTTATATTTGACTTCTTGTATTTTTGTGAACCTAATGTTGAGTCTCTGCTTGATTATTGTTTCTTTCAATGTCTGTTTGTACTATCTCTTTTTCTCACATTAATTGTTAAGTGTCCTTGAGCTCTGTAGTTCCAGGTGCATTGTAGTGATCGTTTCCACAACAAGTTTATTTTTGGTGTGCTCTGGATATGTAAAGTTGTTTTTTTTGTATGCAAAACGAACATAATTACTCATTTGAATTAATAAGTGTCATCATCTATGCATAATTAAAATCTAATAATATGTTCTATAGTTGCTAAAGATCATGAAAAAAATAAGTGAAAAATAAAAACAAGGGAAAATAAAATGGCATGCACAAATAACAACATGAATCCAGTATTATGAGCGCGAAATTCAAGAGAGCATCACGTAGGAGATAAGTGCAAAGATTTAATAAGTCCAAAGTCAAGCAATAATCCAAACAAGAACACAAACCAGAAGACAAATCACATCTAACTAAAGTACACAGACTAGGAAACACGTGGGAGATTACAATGAAGACTTACAATACCAGACAATGGAAAGCACAGGACTTAAACACACAGACTAATGAACTTAAAGACCATTGATTCAAATAAAGAGTAACAAAGAAACACTAAAACAGTCAGAAAACACACCAAAACACGTCTAAAACTGTGACAGTTATGCAAGTTGGTTAATATAATAAACATAAAAATTCCAATATTTGTTTTAATTTATATTTTTGCCAACAGTAGAGTTTGTTGCAGGCATTCTTGCAACAATATGGTTTACAATTTATCATAATTATAATACCTAATAAATTTGCAGTTTTACTACATCATTTCACAAGAACCAAACTGGGATTGTAGCCTATCAGCAACTGTACATTAAACATCCTGAAATAATGAGCCTGAGCTTGAGCATGACTTTGCTTTCCAACACAACATGGAGGTGAGTTTCCAGGCAGGCAGAATTTTAGTTTGAGGCCTTCACGTCAGCTTTAATTTTTAAATGATATGACAAAGAGCAGGGACTCATCATCTAACACAAACTCAAGAAAGGAAGGCCCAGTCACAGATGCCCTTTTAGCATAGCAATAGTAGTTATCAAAAAAAAAAAGGGGTCACAATGACTTGCTGTCCTCCCAGAGCTTCTTGATGTGTCTCTCGGCTGCAGAGACTCTAAGCTGACACCAATTAAAGAGATTACATCTCAGTTTACAAGTAAAGCTGAAGTCCTCCATGTTGGTGATCTTATCTGACAAGGTTACCAGATGCCAGGCAGAGAGGGCATGACCTTCAAGGCTTTCAAGTGGCCTCTTAAGAGTGTCTTCACCACTCAAAACGTCAGTACCCACAGGCCAGTGTCTGAATTACATCCCAGACAATGAGATTTTTGCATGTGTGAATGTTGCTTGTAGTGGTACACATTTCTTTACTGTCACATGCGACCAGTGTCAATGCGAGTTCAGGATTGGTGGTGGTGGTGGTAAATAACAATCACTAGAAATCTACAAGTACAAGGCAAATAAAGTGCCCTTTGGGAAGCTTCCGGATCCTTTCATTTGAAAGACACTCCAACACATTAAAACATACAATGTGCTTTTTTCACAGCAGCGCAATATTGTTGTCAGTCCTGGAGTCATTAATGTGTTTACGAGCATATCGGTTGTTTAAAAGAGCGACATTTTCAGGTCATTTTCACACCTGGCTCATTTAGAGTGATGGTTTCAGGCGTTTTCTCATTTAGTTTGCTTCAATTTGGTAGCACAGCAATCACATCTTAGTTTTTTTTTTTTTTTTTTTTTTGGCGAATATATACACATTTTGGCCAATACCAATAACTTTTCATATTTGGAAGCTGAAAACCAAAATATAGGCAAATCAATATAAATCTCAATCAGGGCTCGACAATTAGGAATGCCCGATGGCCTCAGGCCAGCATGAGAGACGCTCAGGACAGTACACAGCACACTGGCCCAATCAGGCCATGTTTTCACACCTAGACGTCCTGTCTTATTTGCCCAGTTAGCGTGGTTTATTTGACATAAGAATCCTGCAAACATGGGTATCCGGGATCTACGCCAAATCAATCGGTCCGAGATCTCGGCTCTATTGAAACAAACTCTGGAGCTGATCGATTGTAGTGAAAAAGAAAACAATCCAACGAACTAAGGAACCAGACTACATCACAGTGTATTAAGGTTGTGTAATAGCTATATACAGTTATATGAAGAGAGATTTATGAGTAGAGTGGGATGTCATTCCTAACAGTAAATGTAAAAGTGAACGCATGCTGAAATATAAGAGTGCTGTTTACCCGTTTGGAAAATTGACATAAATTACATTGTTTTCATATTTTATTCTTATAATATTTTATTGGGCCTATTGTTTTGTTCATTTCTGCACTGACACATCGAGGAAAAAAAAAGATCAATGAGAAAAGTCTGACCACTCTGATTTATATATGACGTCTGTGGGTGTCAATATATATATATATATATATATATATATATATATATATATATATATATATATATATATATATATATATATATATATATATATATATATATATATATATATATATTTATTTATTTATTTATTTATTTATTTAGTTACATGACAATTGTAATTTTTCTAAATTATTTATAATAAAGAAAATTTAAAGAACAGTTATGCTGAATCATAAAAAAAATTAACAAATGCAATGAACAACTGTCTTTATATAAAAATGTTAACTACAGTCAACAAGGTAACTAAAGGAAAACATTGAGATCTGCTACCATGGTTGGTATCAAAAAAAAACCTGCATCAGCAAAACATGTGCTGGATAAGTTGGCAGTTCATTCCGTTGTGGCGACCCCGAATTAATAAAGGGACTACACCTAAAAGAAAATGAATGAATATTAATGTCTTTTTATTGGCATCAATGGTTCCATGAAGGACCTACGACAACCATAGAATCATTCCATTCTGTGAAAGGTTTTCTAAAGTAGAAAAAGATCTTTAGATCAATAAAATGTTCTTCGCTCTTCTTCTATAGTCTTTGACTGAAACGTTATTCGGAGAATCAAAATGGTTCATATGGCATCACTGTGAAAGTCTTCTGTTGGAACATTTTTATACAGTAAATAATACGGTGGTCAATCTTTAACCCTGCTAATGAAAAAAAGTTTTCTGTAAGAAAAAGTTATTTTTCAAGTTGTCAATATTTTTTTTTCTGTAAAAAATGAACTATTCACATCAACACACGTGTGTGTCACCTTCCTATACAAGTGTTATGAAGAGCTCTTGATTGGTTAACCTTAATCTCGGCTAGTGAACTCGGAGCTCCTTCAGGGTGATTCTTCCCCTCTCTGTGGCCTCGTTCAGTCCACTTGACAGACTTTTGAGGGACCAGCTTTTGTAGGAAGTGTCTCGGTGGCATGATCAGCTTCGCAGCCTTCTGATATGCTTGTCGTTTTATACTGTTATCACTTTAATTCTAATATTTTATTATTTTCTATTATAAAGAATGTACAAGAACATTCCTCTGTGTCTTTATTTGTATATGTACATGTAATTCATCCCCAAAAAGAATAACAACAATAATAATAAAGAATTATTATTACCCTTATTATAATTATTACTAGAAAATAAAATTAAAACAACCTAAGCAAGACTTCTAAAAATGAAAATCATGTTTTGAAATCAAAAACACTGCATACATGGAGTGACTAAAATATTCAAATACTTGCCACAAATGACAAAGTTAAATGTGGCAAGTAGCCCCAATCTCCAAAATTTCAAGCAAAATAAAAAATATGTGCACATTCACGCACAGTATTCACACCTGTCTGCACAAGGTTAAAGTGAGAATCCATACGAGAAATTATTGCTGTGAACCTACTGCCACATTTGAAGCAATTTTTTTTTTGTCATTGTAAGCTTTATAATTCAGCTCGTGAAGGTTTTTTGTCTGTGTTTATTGTCTATGTTTTAATTTACACCAGTCTTTTTTTATTACAGATGTCATTCATATAAAGGTCCAAGTGTCTCTCTGTATTTTGAAGTATTTCATAGTTCTGTCATTCTCAGTCACACGGATGTCACTGAAAGCCACGGAAGAGCCTAATAACAGTTTTTATAGCGAGGGCTTTGTCAGAGAGATGTCATCCAGCTTTTTCACGATTTAAAAAAAAGGAGGTCAGGAAGTTCCTAAAATCAGGAACCGAGGGTGAACAAAACGGTCAGTGAAAGCCTGCCGCTTTATCTGGAGAGGCAGAGAAGACTTCCACTCTGTATTGTTCTACAGGAGGATTCAGAGGATGCTGTTGATTTGTTTGTCTGTTTGAGGCAGCTCAGCTCTTTGTCTGTCTTCCTGCCCTTCACTAAAGAGTAAACTGACCAGCTGCAGAAGTCAAGCCCACCCACCAACCCCGTTTTCCCCCAATCATAGAGAGTGAAGAGCACCGGAATCATCCCGATGCCCAACACACATGAGAAGCAGGTGCAGACGAGGTTTGCTTGTGTGTGTGTGTGTGTGTGTGTGTGTGTGTGTGTGTGTGTGTGTGTGTGTTTGTGTGCAGGTGCAGAGGAACTCGTGTGAATCGGTTTGCTTTCACAGTAGTCTGGGTGACATGATGTCTTTATATGAAATAGGTTAAGGGTTACCTATTCTGTAAAAGCTGCATTTAAGCGGGCTTTGTTTGCAGGAAAAAATGATTAGGTGTAATTTTTCAAAGAAACTGGATTGCAAAACTGGCTTAAATGCAACTGGCATAAATAAATGTGCATTTTCAATCAGCCATCATTTCTTTTCCAATTGCAAATTGACATAAGACGACTGAAGTACAGGCCTTTTGCCAATCTCAAAATAAGCAACCAACAGTCATTGTGCATTAAAAAGGACTCAGTAAATTCATTCCAGAGGTTGAAACTGAAATCGAGGTCAAAACGAGACCATTTCACATTCAAACGTTGACGTGAAAAAAAAAATGATTAGAACTGTTAATGTCACTAATCTTAAAGCTCACAGTGAACTGCAGCACTAATTGCTCTGGAAGGATTGATGATATTGAAGTTACTAAGACATCCCATTGTGTAATTCGCTACTTGTAAAAACAGCAATGTTCAGTTTATTGTTCCTAATTCCTGTTTTAAGACTAATTAAAAAGACTGCATTCGTTTACATTTCAGATCACATTAAAGGTATCTAATTAAGCTATATTTATGAATGAGCACAAGATGTATAAAATCAAATGACACACATTTACTGGAGAGTTTGGCGGTGTTTATTAAACTGAAAAGAGTTTTTTTTTCTTCAATAGCTAATGCGTTTGGACATATAAGTCAATGTGAGGAAACAAGTGCATACATTTGAAAGTCTCTACATGGAGCCTATAGCAAGAATCTATTAAATAAGATCATGCTAATTTTGTTCATTTGTACATTCAAGGTCACCAAGAGTGTTAGAATCACAGCTGTCTCTTCTAGCATATGGTGCAGGAAAAAAAGAAAAGAAAACATTGCTGACCTTGCTGCACCAACATGAAAGGAATCACAGCACATTAATTTGGTTACTTTTTAATCACCCATTAAAAGGGGCTGGGAAATTGTTCATATATTACTTTTTAAAATTATCTCATTAATGCTTTCGGCGACCTTTGCCAAAATAGCGGCGCTTTTCCACAAATACGACGAGAGTCTGTCCAATCAGCCAGTCACTTTAACTCCCATTGTGAATTTAAATGGAACATTCACCATGGCTCTGCTTCCAAACACTATGTTTTTTTTTAGAATAACACTGAATGGGAACACACACTTGCACAGCTGTGTCCTGGTCTGTTAGTGTATATATGTATGCATGTGTGTGTGTGTGTTTGTGTGTGTCAGTGGGTTAGTACGTGTCTGTACAAAGGATCTAGTAAATTGTCCAACCCTAAAGAACAAGAAAAGCCTCTATTTCACTTCTTCCTTTCTTTTTGCTAACATTTGTAAACAGAAAAATACAGCACCTCACATGAGGATGTGTCTTTGGCACATACTGTAGCCCAACCTTGAAAATGCAGACAATAGAAACAGGTACAGAAACCTAGAAAAAGAAATCACACCTGCTATCCCTGCTATTATGTTGACTTAGGCATTCCTTGAAGAAAAACATAGCTAAAATGTATTGATAATATTATTGTTTGGCGATAATGAAGATTGCAGAGTTGCCTTTGTGTCATATAAAGCTGCTGCTCCTTATCTGTTCATGTTTTATATATGTCACTAGTGGTCACAAATTCCCTTGTATCGAAGAAAAGAAAAAAATAAAAGCTATGAAAACAGCGGACTTGAAACTAAAGTCTAGGGCCTTGAGAGAAAAGGTATCTCTGTTGAACTCTCAATACAACCAAGGAACAAAGACTGTACTTATAGCACATACATATATGAAGGTTAAAGGGGAAAATAATCTATCAAAAAAACAAAGGCCAATGGAATGGCAGGGACAAATCTAATTGTTGACACGAACTGAGCGGAAAATAAAAGAGTAAACGGCAGATTCGAGAAAATCAATAGCATATCATACATAAAGAAAGGACAGCATGAAATGAAGTCACATTTTGATAAGGACAGCATTCAAACTCAGCTAAAAGAATCCAGCTGGCTCAATTCAAGGACAATATACATTTATCCAGAATTTGTTGGTGATTGTTTGTTTAAAAAAAAAAGCAACAACATTTATCTTTTGTCATTAGAAACAAAATGAGCACGACGTGGGATGTACACTTTTTCAGATGAGGGATAATGCAGAGGTTATTTAGGGAAAATTACTTGCATGATAATTGATTTATTTTGCCTATTAACTTTGAATGAATGCTGAAAAAAATTGAGTTGAAAATTATGAAAGAAAAGAAAATTGTCCATAGCTATTAAGAAAACAGTTGGCATACCAGCAAGAACACAGCAACTTTAATACATTAATTTAACATCTATGCTCCTCTTAGCTTTTTATAACCCACTTGATAAGACGCAAGATAGTGGCAACTGCACTCGATTCGAAAGAGCGACCTTGAAGTGTGATACATAAGATGGTGATAGTTACGTTTGTATTAAGTGTGATATGAATAACATTAAATTAGTGTCCGTTTCTGAAAATTTAAATGGATGAAAAAAAATACTGTTTTGACAAATAGGTAATTGCAACAGTCTTTTTAAAATGAATTAATTAATTTGAGTTCATATTTTTTAAACATCCAAATAAATGAACGAATCAATGCCTTAGGTGCAGTTTACAATATCTAGTGCATTTTTATTTTAAAATATGCTTTAACAATGAAAATGATCTTCTTCTGGACTAGTATTGTTATTGTATTTCAGAAAAAACAATCCATAAAGAGCCTAAAATGATAAGAGACCAATCATGCTCACTGTACATGCCCTTATGTTGCCGCAATTGGGCCGGTATAAGTTACTGACGGAAATCCTAACCTTGGGTAAATATAACACGGTTTCATGGTATCACGGTATTGTGATTACTGCTCTAAAACATGTTCTTTTTAAATGTCTGGGTTTCCCCCTTTAAACACAATATATTTTGTTTTAGAAAACATTTCTAATTTTTTGAAATAATAAACATGTCAGGCTAAATAATTCAAATAAGTGACATCTGCTGTCTTCATTAGTTTCAATACAACTGATTTCTTTACAACACATAAAAACCCTTAAAAAAAACTTACATACAGTTGAAGTGAGAATTATTAGCCCCCAGAATTATTAGCTCCCATGTTTATTTTCCCCCCAATTTCTGTTAAATTATTTTTAAATACATTTCTAAACATAATAGTTTTAATAACTCATTTCTAATAACTGATTTATTTTTTCTTTGCCATTATGATAGATAAATAATATTTGACTGCATATTTTTCATGACAATTCTATACTGCTTAAAGTGATATTTAAAGACTTAACTAAGTTATTTAGGTTAACTAGGCAGGTTATGGTAATTAGGAAAGTTATTGTATGAGGATGGTTTGTTCTGTAGACTATTGGTAAAAAATTGCTTAAAGAGGCTAATAATTTGGACCTTAAAATGGCTTCTAAAAAATGTAAAACTGCTTTTATTCTAGCCGAAATAAAAAAATAAGAAAAAATATTCTCAGACATACTGTGAAAATCTCTTTGCTCTGTTAAACATTATTTGGGAAATATAGAAAATGATAATAATTCAAAGGGGGGCTAATAATTCTGACTTTAACTGTATACCTTAGGAATGGTAAGACCTTAAATTTTTGCAGTTTTAAAACCTTGAATTTTTCAAACCACTATAAACCTTAAAACCCGATATTGTCCCATGCCTAGCCACAATATGTATACTTGTGCTCTTCTCCTTGTGTAATGGTCATATGAAAGGGGCTTGATGAATCAAAGAACAGAAGACCAGAGAGCAATTGTGAATAGTCGTTGTTTTCAAAAGTTTGCATTTGCAGTCTGTCTACACTAATACGAAACATTTCCAAACTAAAAAATGGTCTTTAGTATTTTCAAAATGCTGCTCAGTTTTCACAGGCTCAGCCATGTGGGCTTCACTTGATTAATTAATGATGGATCAGTTTTTGATACCATCTACACCCTTAGTAATATAACTGACATAATATTTATCTGAAGCATAAAGTAACTGGTGCAAGTCATTTTAAATATTTTACTGACATTCTGTCTAAAAATTTAATATTAAATCTTTACTTATTAAAGGGAGAGTTCACCCAAATTCATTCATTCATTTTCTTTTCGGCTTAGTTCCTTTATGAATGTGGGGTCACCGCAGTGGAATGAACCGCCAACTTATCCAGCATACGTTTTACGCAGTGGATGCCCTTCCAACTGCAACCCATCACTGGGAAACACCCAGACACACTCAATCACACACATACACTACGACCAATTTCAATTCACCTACAGCACGTCTTTGGAGGGAAACCGGAGCACCCGGAGGAAACCCACACGAACACGGTGACAACATGCAAACTCCACACAGAAACGCTAACAGACCCAGCTGAGGCTCGAAGCAGCAACCTTCTTGCTGTGAGGCGATCGTGCTACCCACTGCGCCACCTTGTCCCCATATATTTCCCCTGAGTTCACCCCAAATATTTAAATGTAAAAATTTTTTTTAAGATTTCCTAAAGAATGTTGAAACAAAACAGCCATTGACTTCCATTTAGTATGTTGTGTTCTAACTATGGAGGTGCTGTTTCAACATTTTTCACAATATCTTATTTTGTATATAATGGAAGAAAGAATATCATAAAACCATTTGAGTTTGAGTAAATGGTAAGGAAATTCTCATTTTTTGCTGAGCTATTCCAGACCTGTATATGAGATTGTAAAGTAAATGCATTAAATAACATTAACTAATGAACCTTATTGTAAAGTGTGACCCAAATATGTTTTGTTGCACCTACAACATACTTTGTTCATAGGAATACAAAGAGGTCAGTTCAATCTGAATTCTCCTACTCATGTATTCTTCTTTCATGTGGATGGTTTAAACTTTTGCAGCTATGCAGAAGATGGTTAAAACTATCAACTTTTATCCCATAACTTGGGTTATAATTTTACCTTTTTTGCAACATAAAAACAATGGCATGTACAGTAAGTGAAAAGTCTAAAGCCTGAAGCTGTTTCAAGACTATACTCAAAGTTTTAAAAGATACAGACAAATCAAACAAAGACTAATTTGTATTCAAGAATACGAACAAGTGGGTATTTAAAACGGGACCAGTTTACAACTAATCATGCAGCTCTAATAAATCCCATGAAGTACATTTGAATTTCTTTGCGAACGAGTAAATTTACATTTTTGGGTGAACAATCCATTTAAAGCAGTAGTACTACTAGGGGCAGTAATGTGCATTGCACTTTGAGGAAGCAGGAAAGACTGAAATCTCTTTTCAACAAAGTTTTTGGGATGAATTCTATTGAAAATATTGCAAATGCCAGAATACATTTGGATGGTGAAAAAGATTAGGCCTGTCAAGAATTTTTGCCACAGAAATTGTTGCAATAAGCCATATTACTGTCATTTTGAGATCATTATTTGTCTGATTATTCAACACTTTAATAATGCAAATAACCTTAAACATTTTCAAGAGAAAAAAAACTTTTTTATCCCTAAGGTTATTTAGATGCAGTAATCTGATGTTAAAACAGTAAATGACCTATTATATTTCCTAATAAATGTCCTATTAAGTGAATGTAGAATTATAAACATTGACACCGGTGAGGGAAAATATAAATTAGGACTGCAATATTTAGTTTTTCTGCAATAAATATTACGATATGTATTGATAAGGATTGAATACCTTTTTGTAAAGAATTAAGTATTTCAGAATAGTTAGGGTTAGGGCTGCACGATATTGGACAATTCTAACATTGCGCTTTTATTTTGCAATATATATTTTGATATGAATACAATTTCATCATATGAATTAATATCTCTATTTGGAAAGAATTTATAAGGTTAGATCGATTGGGATGATTCTGCAGTGGGAGTGCATCTCCATGAAATCTAATAAGCAATCTATAACATTTTTGGTAATTAATTTTCGTTGCTGTCTGTGCTACTTGCAGTACGCTTCTGTATTTGTATGTGTTGAGTATTTTTTTTTCCACTAGTTAAGTCAGAGATAGATGAATTGATGTTTACTATTTACATCTCTAAAAAATCCAGGAAACAATCTTTACACTTTATAAAAAAGATACAATTAGAATAAAGCGTTTTATCATTTCCCCGAGTCTAACAGTATTTAATTACACTAACTGAATAATAAAAATATAAATAATTCAATAAAATGAATTGTAGTTAAAGTCACAAATGGTACATTTTCATAAACCTGAACACTTTTAAAATCATTATACAATCGCAGGTATCAAAAACAGATGCAAATGATACATTTTAATACAAACTCAATATGGCATATCCAGTAATGTGATCACATTGCAATATCAGTGCTGAAATTGTATATTGTGCAGCCTTAGTTGGGGTAATTTCATTGGAGAGTGTATATATTATTATAAACTTGAATATTAATATTTGGGGGGGGGGGGGGGGCTTCGGGGGATAAAAATCAGAGGAAAAAAGGAGCTTTATATTTGACTTTTAAGTGTTAATGGCATTTGGAGACAAATATTTTAAAATCTAATGTAAAATTACACTTGGCAGTCTTTACTATACAAATCTTATTAGATTAATCTTAAAGCTACAAATGCTAATGTTTCTTGTGCCTGTATGCTTTTAACTCAATTAAGTAGTGTTTAAAAGAAAAAAAACAAAAATTATGTGAATTATACATTTTAAGTACACAATGATTTGATTTTAAAAAGTTGATTAAAAAAAGTTTGCCATTAATCGACAAGCTCCTGGTCAACACATAATAACACATGCTTGAGATTGAAGATCTTACGATGTGACATTTGCAGATGTGCAAATGGCGATATCGATGCTGAAACGATATATTGTGTGGCCCTAATTTAAATGTCCATATAAAATGGCTTTACTGTTATTTGTGAATTTGTAAATATATATTGAAACACCAACAATTATTGTGGTCCAATTATTGTGCGATATGCAATATATTGATTATTGTGACAGGTCTAAAAGAGATGAGCATAATATTGATTAGGCTTTATTCAGATTCAGAATAAGGGATTTTATATTTTTTATGTGATATTTTTCTGTGAACTATCTGCTGAGATTGCCTTTAATTTTTTAGTTTAGAGATCTCTCAGTTAAGTGAGTGTACATTTGAGTGTACAAAAAAACAGTACTTTACCGACCTTGACATGCAGTCACAAGGCTCTGCAGAAGTGCTCTCCATGAAATGTTTTCATGTTTTATGTTTACAGCATGTTTCTGTGCATTGATTGAACAACATGACTTTTCAAAAGCTTATTTATTTTAATATTTATAATATTTCAGCTAAATTGCTTCACTGCTTTTTTCCCAAATATGATATAGTAAAAGAAAACACCAATTTAACTAACCAGTTTATATTCTTAGGAATGTTAAACCTTCCAAATAGGCTACTTTCTTAATTATGCTACCACAACAGCTAACATTTTCACCTACTTCGTTACTTAAACAGCAAGCTTCATTAAAATTTAGTAATTAAAAACATGCTCATCATATAAAATATATTCAAATATTTTAACATATTTTTTTGTGGGCTGAGAAAAAAATGACATGACAAATCTATTTGTAACAGTCTTGAGCTCTTTCAGACCATGTTATGTGCACCAGGTATGGTGCTCTGCAGGACCTGCAGCTAAATGCATTATTTGTTGCTCAACTCCAGCTCATCAGCGTGCTCAATAAGGCAGCTTTTAACCCTTCGGTGCCCTGTCACTCAAAGCCCGGCTCAAGCGGGCCCAAGCGGGCAGAGCAGACAATGCCAGTCCAACTCCAGATGGACCGCAGCTGTGGTTCAGTGGAGCGTGGACAAACTGCCCTCGTCAGCTGCCTGCATTGCAGCTCTGCCGCATGTTACGCAAGCCGCTCACTCTCTCTCTCTCTCTGTCTATCTCATGCGTGAGGAGGGCTCTTAATGGCACCCCTGTGACTCGGGGGAAACATGGAGCAAGCTCTTTTACCCGGCTAGCACTGTAGCAGACGTCTCCGTTACCATCAGATAGCAAGAGGGCCGTAAGCTGGAAAGCACTTGACACACCGTGTCTGTTCTCCACCGATTCACTGAGAGAAAGTCACAGATCTCAGGAACATTTGATCAAATGTGTTCAAAAGAAAAACAGAAAGAGACGAGGAATTGTGGAAACAATGTGCTCGACTTCATTCAGCCACGTGTAACAGAGGCCATCATCCGGAACAATAGCCGTTGCTAGCCTACAGTCAAACAATAACTAGAAAAAAAGCACGAGCGGAGGACGCTGAAGTGAAATGTAAACGATCAGAGCGTAGAGTACAAGAAACGCAGCCTATGTTTCTGCTGTGCTAAATGAGGTCAACTGACATCAGATATGAACTGGGCAATTTAAACAATCTGGGTGAACCCGCAGGCTGAAATGTGGCAGTTGCATAGAAAAAGCTTGTAAAAGAAAAACATTAGCAGAACCCCGCCAGCTACGGTTTACTCCATGTGGATAATATACATGTTTTGCACAGCGTGCACTACGAGTCACCGCTGCGTTTGGGTGCAATCATAAAATTTTCATTGTCGACCTTGAGTTTGACATTGATAACATTTGGCTTGGAGGCGGGGTGATAGCTGACTGTCAATCAATAGCTATTAGACTCACGAATGCATCTATACGTTAGCAGAAGACACTATAAATGACGCACATACACGTATGCCTTCATCCAGTCCACCATTAAAATGATACGATGTATCCCAAGACTGGAAGTAAACTGCAGGAGAGCGGGCTGACATCAGATCCCTGGGCCTCGGGGTGGAGCAGGCTAACTGCTGCACGGCCGCGTTAGTCACACTTAATGGCCTCAGTGAGATAAACAGAGCATGATGATGACATGGGCTAAATAACACATGCAGCCCCAGCAAGGCCAGTGCTCTGCTGATACGGCTGGTTTTAGAGGATCGCCCCACCAAACTTTCACTTCACCAAGCAGAGGTGCTGCCCTGGCACATGGTTTGGTAATGTCATTTATTTTACAAAGGAAAGCAGTTTGTAGATCATTACAAATAGACAACAACAACACAAAAAGAAAAAATCTCTACAAAATAAAAAAAAGTCAATGCTGTAAATCTATGCAAAATCAGAAAATAACTGCTCTGTAATTCTGTAGATTTATGCTTAAAGAGAATTCACAATAACAACTTAATTTGTTCACAAATTAAGACATTTCAAAGAAAGCTGAAAATCTGAAGAAAAGCTAATTCTAGGACATTCTAAAGATTAACATGACTTAATGTACCAAAAAATAAACCAGAGAAACCCAAATTTCTATCATATGGTACTTGTAATTAACCCCAACTACTGTAAAAAGTCCCAATTCCATTGATAAAGGGAAAAACATCACATTAAGGGTGTTCTCCCCCATTGAAGTCTATTATAAGGAAAAAGCTTAACGTGGCTTAATGTACCTAAACAGCAAGCGAAAAGTCAAATTTCTATCAAATGTTATTCATGACAAACACTTTCTGATGTCAAAAGAATGAGCTCTAATTTTAATCAGTGAAAATGATCACGTTATGCATTTTAAGTCCATTATAAGGAAACAGCTTAACGTGGCTTAATGTACCTTAACATCGACCAGGGAAACCCAAATTTCTGCCAAACTTTACATGTGATTAACACTAACTAGGACGAAGCAGTGGCACAGTAGGTAGTGCTGTCGCCTCACAGCAAGAAGGTCGCTGGTTCAATCCTCGGCTCAGTTGGCATTTCTGTATGGAGTTTGCATGTTCTCCCTGCGTTCGCGTGGGTTTCCTCCGGGTGCTCCGGTTTCCACCTCAGTCCAAAGACATGCAGTATAGGTGAATTGGGTAGGCTAAATTGTCCGTAGTGTATGAGTGTGGGTGGATGTGGTTGTGGATGTTTCCCAGAGATGGGTTGCAGCTGGGAGGGCATCCGTTGTGTAAAAACTTGCTGGATAAGTTGGCGGTTCATTCCATTGTGGCGACCCCGGATTAATAAAGGGACTAAGCCGAAAAGAATATGAATGAAAGAATAACACTAACTATTGTCAAAAGAACAGGCTATGATAAGGAAAGGCTTAACAAACATAACTTTACAACAACTGAGGGAAACCAAATGGTATAAAGGCTGTTTATAAAATCAGAGTTTTAATCACAAGTAAAATTTGATAGAAATGAGATTTTTTCTCACTTTTTGTTTAAGTACATTTTCTCCTTATAATAGATTTCAATGGGGAAGAAAACGCTTAATGTGATGTTTTTCCCTTTATCTATGGAATTGGGACTAGTTCTTTTTACAGTAGTTGGGGTTAATTACAAGTACAAATTGACAGAAATTTGTGTTTCTCTAGTTGATGTTTATAGGTATATTAAGCCACATTAAGCTTTTTTCATGTTAAGGCTTTTAGAATGTCCCGAAATACTATAAAAATGAATGATTTCCAACTTTCTTCAAAATATCTTCTTTTGTATTCAACAGAAGAAAGAAAATCAAACAGGTTTAAAACAAGCAAAGAATAAGTAGATGATGGCAGATGAAGATGCTTACCTTCATTTACTCCAAGGCCTCCAAGAAGATCTCTGAGCCTCTTCTTTTAAAACTAGAAGTGACAATACATTGAACTGAATAGCTGACTCAATGTTGTTATGAATTAGAAACTTCTGGCGTTACAGTCTGATAAAGTTAGCACTGTGGCCACAAAAACAACATTATACACTTGTCAGATGTGTTTCGGGGTGTTTAACTAACGTTCACACACATTTTGGTAAGCACAACAATAAAATGAACTGCAAACACATTAAACACAAACGCACGGCTAATAAATATTTACGGAAGTGACAAACAGAATTTAGCCGATCCTAAATCTGCATAGGGTTTTTGCCCGTTAAGCTAATTGGCTAAATATGTAGCTTATTAAAATGTATTTTAAAATTACCCCACGTGGTGATTAAATACCAAATATGTTTTTGACGGAAATGTTGTCTTACCGGTGGAGCAGCCTGTCAGTTTATGGTCGGTTTTGAGTGACCCAGGAGAAAACGTGAACGTCGTGATGTTTAGGCTCAACGTTGAAAACATGGCGCCTCTATCGAAGACAATTAACGATTTAATAATGAAATCATATCAGACGACATTTTAATCTACATAGTTTTATTTTAATTATATCTATATAAAATGATCTATGTATAGTGTAATATAAAAATATATATGTACGGATAATAAAAATTATGACTGTTTGTAGTCTGCCATCAAAGTGTTAGCCTATGTAATGTAATAGTGGAAATAAAAACAAAAAGATCTAATATCATGCTAATTATTTTTGGAAGTATCACGGATACATAAGTCCTTTTTCCTCTTGCGGTACTTGTGTTATGTATCTTTGTTTAATTCTTTTTTTTCTCTTTTTTTTTTTTTTTTTACTGTTTTATGTGTTTATAATATTATTTATCCTGATCTGTTAAGTTATTATCAATGCTACTATTATTGTCTTTTTTGTGAGTGCGTGTGTAAGATTAGATTTTGTATTATTAAAGTCAATAAAAAAAGGGTTTAATATAAGCAAATTAAAGGAAGCAAAATTAAATTAAATAATTTGATTAAATTCAGTTTAAAAATGCAGGTATTTTGAATTAATAATAAATTGCAGAATTAAATATGTGATAATGAGCATGCACACTCACATTTTTTCTGTAACTCCATTTATTCACACTGCATGAGGACGATATGGAATTCACTCTTTAATTAAGTTTCTTTGGTGTTGTTCTCGGTGGTCATAGTTATTTTAAATGTAACAACATTTTAATAGTTCGAATTTCTATCAAATTAGTTAACTTATTATTACTGTGTTTAGCATATCCGGAATTTTTATGGCTCTAAATAAAATGTATGCAGGTAGTTAAACATTATGTGCACAGACCTGTAAAGTTTGAAAGAAGACATAGCTTATTTATGAAATGGTGACTTAAAAAAACTTTTAAAAATACACAAACAATACAATTTTCCAGTTTGATAAATATTTCCCCAAATATCAGCCTACTCTAAATAGCAAAAAAAAAAAAAAAGTTAATATATAAAAAACGGTTTAAAATTTAAAATTGAAAAAAGATTTACCCTTAAGATCTCTTTTTTGTCAACATGACAAGTGCAAAAATTGCATATAAAAATTCACTTAAGTTTAGTATGCTGAAGTAAAAAAGTTTTTAAAAATTCTAAATGTTTTTTGTATTATTATTATTATTATTTTTGTTGACTTCTTGTTGTTATTATTAGCCTATTATTATTATATATTGTTATGTACAAATATTATTATTAATAATAATTATTATTATTATTAATGTATAATAATAATAATAATAATAATAATAATAATTTTATTATTATTAAATGTTATTATTATATAGATTACAAAATTGTCAAAGACCATATAAGATGGTGGGAAATGACATTAATGTATAGCCAGTAGTTTGGACACATTTAATTATTACAAAAGCTGATTAACCAAGTAAAACAGTGAATAAAAAAATGTGTAGTGTACTTTTCAGTAGACAGATCTTCCAGATGACTGTCATGCCATACATCTACTGGTGAAAATAAAGGAATTTGTCCCAAAACGCTCAGCAGCTAATGAAGGGCCTATGTGGCCTGCTGTATATACGAGCATGCAAGTAGAGTAAACATCAATTATAACGCATTAGCCTCTCTCGCCCACTCTCCTAAACAGCAGTTCAGCGTAATGAGAGTGCTAGCCTTAACTAATCTAATTTGTGTCTCTCCCTCTCAATCCCAAAGTTACCTCTAGGAAAAAAAGCAGTAATGTAATATCTTGATATTTTCATGTTCATCTTTATTGCAAGTGTGTGTATATATTATGCGAAATGTAAATAGGTCTCAGGTTACAAGTCAGCCATCATCCGAGTAAGTGCAATGCTGTATTTGTATTTAAGTTATTGAGGTATTTTTGTAGCAGTCTTCAATAGTGTGCTTTTACGTTAAACAAGGCTGAACATATCTATACAAGTACATAAAACGCCCCTATATTGAATCCCTCCAAGCCATGCAATTACTTAAAAGGAAGGGCCATCTCGATACTGAGGGGAAGAAAATGAAGGAGAGAAGGCAAAAGCGCGGTTTTGTTCTCAATGGTACTCCAGAGGGAATGCTAAAATCAAACACTTTACATGTCAAGGATAAAGTAAAGTTATTTGGAGTAGTCACGGAAAGAGGCAAAAAGCAATTTATGAGCAAGAGTCAGGGTGAAAGGTACAAGAGAGAGGATGAGAAAATCTCTGGCGCCCTCTAGCCATAGTAGATGATGGTTTACAATCTTACATAGTGCTCATATAGTGCTGTTCTGTTTATACAGTGCTTAGCGTTAGTACACCCCACACAAATCGATCTTTTAAATCCACTTTTGTAATAGGAGCTATACAATATTATATTTGTGCATATACATTAGTCAGTACTGAAGTTAAATCTGGAGCTTATCTAACAAAATAACTGTCCAAAAACTAGTACATCCAAATGA
Organism: Danio rerio; assembly: GCF_052040795.2. Taxonomy (NCBI): domain Eukaryota; kingdom Metazoa; phylum Chordata; class Actinopteri; order Cypriniformes; family Danionidae; genus Danio; species Danio rerio. The sequence goes on from NC_141040.1 coordinate 24,292,291, forward strand.
ATATGTTATAGAAAAATATTTAACACAAATTGTTAAAAGTTTGGAAAAATTTTGTATTTTTTATTTATTTAATTGCATTATCTTTCAATTTTTAAATATGTTTGGTGACTAAAATGTTATTTTAATACATGTATGTCTAATAAATCAGTTTTGTTTAAATGCACCAAAATACATTGCCTATATTCACCGAGAAATGGATAAAAATATTCATTTTCAAAATGGGGTGTACTTAATCATACTGAGCACTGTAAATGTGGGTGGAATCAGAATCAGAAAGAGCTTTATTGACAGATAATAAACCGATATATTTTCAAGAGTTCACACTTAGTTGATGATTGATAATAAGGCATGTCTGGCAGAGAGCTCTGAGCTCTTGAACTCCTTGAGTCCGGGGTTCCCTCCTGTTTGCAGGAGAAGAGGGGAGTTTGAGCTATAGGTTTCAGATATGCAAGTATGTGATAGCTATGTACATGCCACATACATTTCAAAATTTATCAAAAAGAGGCTACTACTATATGTTATAAGCTTTACATTTAAGTACAGCAGTTTTCTTTTTACTTTTTAAGAACGGTGTATTTTTTATTAACTTTTAAAAGCACATTTAGTTTAAACGTTGATGTTTTATTTATTTATTTGTTTTACCTTAAGCAAAGTGCAGTTTTAATGTTCAAACTGTTTATAATGTTTAAAGTGTCTGATAATAATAAATATTCATATTCATATTAATAATATGAATTTATCTGCCTTGTTTTTGAACTCTGCAGAGCTGTAGCTGCTAAATTAGCCCTACTACGCTACTGTATTTCAATGCCTGTCATTATGGTAGTACTTGAGACAATTTTTTTCTGAGGTGGTGAGTTTGAGAACCACTGAGTTAAGGCAACTCAAACCGTTTGAGGAAACCGATTGCTCCAAACCATTTGAGTTAAAAAAAACTATATGAACTTCAATACTGAGTTCAAAACTCTTTTCAAATGAGTAGAATTAACTTTCAGTAAATTTGAGGAAACTACACTCATTTCATTTGATAAAGTTGACTGTTGGGTTTTACAGTGTGCAGTATATACAACGTTATATGTGTAGCTGTTATGAACAAATTGGCATGTAAAGTATGTTGTTAAATAAATAAGTGTGAATGTGTATAAAAAGTAGGGTTGTTTGTTTTACAATTGCTATCATAAAGTGTTCATGAGGTGGAATTGCCTGAGGAAAGAAACTGTTTCTGTGACTAAAACGCTGAATGAGAAAAGCTTTCCTTCTTGAACATACAGTACAATGTTGGAAATGTTTATTTAATCTGAAAAAAAAAACTATAAACACATTTGATATTTTGACCAATTTTCACTTTCTGGAAAAAAATGTTTTTAAAATGGCAACATTTTTATTTGAAAGAAGAATCAAATGACAGTGAAATCCTAAAGTTCACCATAAATCACAGTGCACAGGAAAATTTACTCAGTTCAGAGTTTTTGGTCCATCTTTATAATAAGGCAAACAGGTTATTAATAAGAAAAGCTGCTGTTTGTGGAGTTGCTTATTGATCAAGTTGATCTTCTGCTGAGATTTTGAGAGATTCAATATTTGAGCTGATTTCATTTAAGGCTGAGACTGAAGTCAGTTGTAGTTTTGTGTTTCTCTTATGTGTTTCTGTTTATTAACAATAGGTGTTCATCATCTGTCCTCAATCATCACCTAATTAATTCTTTCATTGGCTCATTAACTTGAGTGACATTAACTCAATTTAGAAAGGGACCAAATACAATTTAAACTGAGTAAATTTTGCTGTGTATTAGAATACATTAAAAAATCTATAAAAAAAATGTATTATGTTTTCTGATACTGTAGTATAGCCTACTTTATCCAACTAATTTAAATCCAACACCATCTATAGTAAATAAATAAATCAATAAATTCATGTAAATCTTAAAGTCTCCTGAATGCATCCTTCAGCGCCACCAGATGTGTTTGCATGAGTTTGTTAGTGCCGTTACATGCTCTTTCTCCCTCTCCGATGGCTCCAGGGAAGTGCCAAGTCGATCTAAGCACCCCTCACTAGGCCACCATATGTCTGCCCAGGAGCTCAGGACTCCAGATCGCTCGGTGTATCATGCATGAGTGGCCGGTGAAGCTGCTAATGCTGTAATTAGAGCAGGTCAGCTGATCTGTGCGGTTCAGACTCCTGATGATCTTATGCTCATTAGTGATACTGAAAACAAAGGGGTCCTCTGAGAGAATTAACCCAGGGGCCCCGTTTATACTGTATATCCTAGACTGTGGATATAATGGAAAGCTCATCGATGTCTAAAGCAAATAGTTCACACACAAATCAATGAAAATTTGCTGTTGATTTACTCACCCTCGTGACATTCGTTCATGGTGTAGGTGAATTGTTTTCCTCTTCAGTAGAATGTACAAGATAATTTGATGAAGCTGTGGTGCATTTTATAGGCATTTATAAACGTTTATAAATAGATGTACTACTTCATCTCTTTATTAAATTTTGTGCATTTTGTTTTGATGATTCTTTAAACCTTTGACAGGCCACCTGGTTGACCTTTCATCCATAGGTTATAATTATTATTTTATTTGATTATTACTATTTTTTTGAGTTTTGTCTGTATATTATTCAATGCAAGATGTGGGCCATAAAATGAATGTATTTTTATTTCGGCACTCTTGATATTAAGCTATCCTACACTCTCAGTAATAAAGGTACGCGAGCTGTAACTGGGGTGGTACCTTTTCATAAGGTACACATTTGTACTCAAGGGGGTCCATATTGGTACCTAAACAATTTAAGAGGAATACTTCTGTACTTTTTAGGCACTAATATGTACCCATGAGGTATTAATATTGACCTTTTAGGTACAAATTTGTACCTTATGAAAAGGAACCACCCCAGTGACAGCTCACCTTTATTTCTGAGAGTGTAGTTGAATAATAGTGTTTATTTCTTTAAAAACAAAAAGATACTTTCCAAACACTTTTTAGAAGTGTATAAGTTTACAAACAAATTTTAGTAAGAATAGAAAATACTGAAATGTAGCTTTTTATTCACAGATATATGAATCGTATAACAAAAAAAATTATATTTTATTTCAGAAATCTTAAATGCTGGCAAACTAAGAAGACAATCTATGGAACTTGTGGAGTTGTGCATTGATGGATTTGCTCTTTAGTGTTTGGACTTTGAGCAGTGAAAATTAAGCCACAATGAACTGAACTAAACTGAACTGCAACTCTGAAAACTGAACTGGCACAGTTTTAGTTTACTAGAACTTCTACACTCTCAGAAAAAAAAAATGATGCAATGTTGTACCAAAGAAGGTACAAACCCTTGTCACTGGGGCAGTACCTTTTTATGGAACAGAATTGTACCTTCAGACAAAGAAACAAATTTGTACCATTGCAGTTTGCACCTTTAGGACATGATTTGTACCATAGAAAACCAAAATATACCTTTGGTTTTTATAACCTGCAGATACTATATTGTACCTTCATTAAAGGTAAATCTGATCCATGAAGGTACCACTAAAGTGACAAGACATTTTGTACCTTAACAGTGTCAAATGTGTTTCTTCAAGAACTATTTAAAGGCATTTTGCTACAGTATATCCAAAATGTGTCAATTTATAAATATAAAATTTCAAATACATTTTTAAACAATTAAAATTTCATATTTTAAGAAGTTTATTTCTGTGCAAATGCACCTTTTCCATTTACAACAAAGAATAAAAAAATACTTTAGCATAAATCGAAAGATCTATTTTTGTGCTAAACATTTCACAACACTTTTCACAAAAATGTGAAAACAGAAATACATTCTCAAATGTACAATATAATTAGTTTTCTCCAATTTTCACACAATACCTTTGTAATCATCTAAAAGTTAATTTAATTTACTTAATTTTAAAATAGAAAACAAATTATGCAAAAGTATTGTAATGATATTTGCACAATGTTTGATAAGTTTTAAAATATTAAAAAGTCTACATTAACACTTTGAATATGCAGGATTTTTGCCAGCTCAGGTGCGTAGTGGAAAGCAAATGCCAAAAGGTGCAGATATCAATAATGAAAATGTATTTATCATATAATGTTTACCAAATGTTTATTGAAATGCCTTAAATGTTTAGTTTACAATACCTATAGTTTTGTTTTACCAGTTGTTTTGTATTATAGAACGTTTTCTTCTTGTTTTTATATGGAAATTATTCATAAAATCACTTTGTCTTTGCAGTATTATTTATTTTCATAGATATTGTAATAAAGGAGTTGTCCAAAATTTATTTACATATTTTTATGTGTACCATATCAATTGTACCATAAAAGGTACAGAACACGATCATAAGAGGTCTTTTCTGTACCATATAAGGTACAAAACTGTTCCTTAAGGAGCATTATTTTTTCTGAGAGTGTATGTTAAGTTCTTTGACACAATCTACATTGTAAAGCACTATAAATATAAACATGAATTGAATTGAATAAACATTTTGAAAGAAGATGAAAAAGGAGATTTCAGTTTTGTTCTATAACACTATAAACGTTATAATAGCACTAATAACACTAAAAAACGCATTATAAACACTACGTTATAATGAGACATACATTAATGACTGAACAGTTCTAAACAGTTATTGTGAAATAATCAAACTAATCAAAAACATGTGCATGGTTCTCGAATAAGATTGTGTTTGCACATTTTATTAGCAGGATTTAGACCAGAGGTGCTCAAGGTAAGGCCCACGGGCCAAAGTTGGCCCATTGTAACCTTAGGTTTGGCCCGCCATCCCATCTCAAAAGAGAGAGTGAATGTCTTTGACAGACATTTTGTCATTTAGAATTTTATGTAATTTTTTGTTTCTTTGTTTAAATGAAGAGCTACAAATAACTAAAACAACTAAAACTAAATGTTTAATTTAAATGTTGTAAATTAATTAGACTTTTAAAATGTAAATACTGTCACTTGATAGAAGACAATGCGCAGGACATCGGTGAGCTAGTCAAGGCAAAGGCAGGCAAAGTTAGACTAGTGTATTCAGCATTGAACTTGTGTTATAAATGAGAGTTTATGTTTTTACTATAAAAATTTCATTATAAAACATTTAAAATGATACTGCATCATTAAATAATATATTTCAAAGCAACATATTCTAGTTATTTTTAAATATTAGCAAAAAATTAGGAAATTAGCTATGGCAAATTTAATGTAATATGGTTTGGTTTATTTACCTTCAGCCCACAGCCGATTTTTGACCCTTTATAAGAAAAAGTCATTAAAAAATATTAATTTACTTATTAAATTAATTAATTTAATATTAATTTACAGTAACTCATAATGGCTCTATAAAGGAAAATAAAAATAATAGATGTATACTTTCTTTCTAGTGTCAGGCTCTAGAGCATTTCTGTGTATCTGTCTCTTTCAAACACAAAAAGAAACCCAATACACATGCCAAAAAAAATCGTTGGTCTGCAATTCAGCATTGAATGCCAAATACTGTGGATGCTTTGCTTACTGTAGACAGTGCACCTGCAGGGAAGTAATCCAACATTGTATGTACAATTATTTTATTAGTATTTAAAGAACATCTGAAAGCTTTGTACAGTATCAATCCTCAAACAGATGTGTACATCACCAGCGCACATTCAAAGCAAAGCTGTTTCTATTTTCTGCTCTATGTGTCCGCGACCCTCCTTTGATCCTCAAAGCGAAAGGGTCAGCAAACAGATGCAGTATGATTCCTGTGATGCTCTGAACTGGACCAGCACTCGATACATCTAAAGAGCCAGCCAACAGTTACTGATCAATGTTAATGTAACTGACAACCCAAACAATATGGATTCTGATGAAGAACAAAGTGGGTCAATCAATTATAAATAAATAAATAAATAAATAAACATAAAATACATACCTAAATATTTAAATAAATAAACACACAACAAACAAACAAACAATCAAATGCATACATACAAAAACAATAAATAATAAATAAACACACAAACAAAAATACATACATAAAGTTTAAATTAATAAACACACAATAAAAACAAACAAAAATACAAATATAAACAAATAATTATATAAACACAATAAGTAAACAAACAAACAAAACATACATACATAAACATAAACAATTTAAATAAATAAATAAACACACAAACAAAAATACATTCATAAGGATATAAATAAACAAACGGTAAACAAACAAACAAACAAAACAAAGTCATCAAATACATACATAACGAACAAAGAACCAAATAAACACACAACAAACAAACAAACAAACAATCAAATACATACATACATAAACAAATAAGTATGTAGGTTAAACACAATAAACAAACAAATACATACATTCATAAACAAATAAACATACAAATAAATAAATAAATAAAAATAAGTAAACACACAAAATGCAAAAATAAATCTATAAAAAAATAAACACACAATAAGCAAACAAACAAAAATACACATACACACACACAAGCAAATAAATGTATGAACAAATAAATAAACACACAATAAATAGACAAACAAAACAAAACAATCAAATACATACAAACATAAAAAATAAACATATAAACACACAATAAACAAAAAAACACATAAACAAATAAACGTGAATAAATAAATAAACACAGAACAAATAAACAAAAACATAAACGAATAAATGTAAAGAATTATGCTTGCATTTGGACTGTATGGACTATGAATACACACACATATATATAAATTTTTTATCCTATATTGCACACCTATATTTTATATTTGAGACGTAATTTACTTTTCTGCAGTTTGGTTTTATAGTATTTGACCCAAGGTTGGGTCACAACAACCTAACATTTTTATGTATATTGTATGTATTGTGTGTTTATAAACCTTGGTACCTCATCACCTCTTCACAAGTCCACATTATGTAAAAACAACAAAAACTTGATTGTACACATGGAGTGGGTTCAAGATCTCACAGTGATGCATTGACAAGGTTGATGAAGGGGCCAAAACACTGACTTTTATAAGTGGGAATGTCATTTGCCTGGTCAGTGAATTCTGTTAATTCACCATTTAACAGTCATACAACATATACAAAGTCTATTCAGAAAGCAAGAAAGAAAATGAAGAAGACAGGCATGACTCTAAGGATGTTGTGTCTACAGATATCACCATGTTTAAACAAGAGGGTTAAAGTTTAAAGGATTCAGCCAGTCATAATGTGTTGCATTATTAACCAACAGATGCTGCCGAAGGTTGCAGAATGAATAGGCAGGTCTAAAGGTATTCGGCCATTCATTTATTATTCATCTCTGCTTATAAATCACTGCATCACTGGCCTCCGGAAGGTCAGACATGCAGCAAGAGCAAGGCCAGGAGTTCGCATTCACCTTCCACAATGAAAACAGCATCTGGAGAGCAACTTTATCTACTAAAGACTACATTTGAGTAATGAAATATAAAATGTAAGGATGCTTTTTTAATTATTATAGATAATTATTATAGAACATATTATAGAGCAAAGGAACATTTAGATGTGAAAATAGAGGAAATAAGCATTCACTTTTCAATTTTTAAATCTGACTTACACTAATACACACAAAAATTCTAATATGTTACTGATATATTGTGCATCCCTAGTATTCAGGTATCTCAAGGTCCTGACTGTAGTGAGTCTTCCAAGGAGTGTTCGAATTAATTTTTATATTTTCTCTGTCTATTCTGAATTGAAAAAAGTTTTTGTTTAATTTGTTTTTTGCAAAAAAAAAAAAAAACTATATTAACTTTACTTTAATTGAACTTTATTTCATTTGACAAATTAATTTAATTTAGTTGATAAATAAATTAAATAAATGAAATGACAGTTCGTATATATTAATTTCATTTTATTTCTTAAATAGTATTTGAGTTGTTTTACCTTAAAGGGCACCTATGATGAAAATCATCTTTTGTAAGCTGTTTGGACAGAACTGTGTGTATAGATGTAGTGTGTCCATAGTCATATCGGAGTGATATAAAGACAGTAAGAATTTTTTTTTCCTGACGTTAAAATTACCTTATTAAGAGTGATGTTAAGCAAAGCGGCTTCCAAGTGCTACATCAAACTATATGGGGAGACTCATCAAATGGTAATAATAAATGTTTACAAAGCGATATATTACTTTCGCCTAACCTCTTAAGGCCAAAGGTGTTTTTTAACATGCATTTTTTATTTCTCTTTACTATTTGGGCTTATTGGAACCTTATTAGAATAAAAACTAAGTATCATCTTTTGATACGATGTACTTTTAGAGAAAAGAATGTCCATAAATGTGGACTCGTGGTCCGAATTTACATTAAACACTTTTTCGTGACTTTTTTTTAATGCAAATGACTTTTTTTTATGCAAATATAACATATACATTTTTTTTAACTTGCTTTGACTATCAGAGTAAAAACATTTTTCCCCCATTTTGGACAGTTATAAATAGTGTTTGGGACATTTCATATGCTGTGAAACAGTTGCAGGATGACACTATGTCTATAACAAAATATAAAACATTCAAAGTATTTTAAATAGCCACTTAAAAGCTAAAATGTGCTGTCCACATAAATGGGGGCTAATCCGATGGCCAAACAGAAAGTGATTCATGTTTTATGAATTGTAAAAATGTTGGTCATTGTGATGCAGCAAGTTGTGATAGGACTAAAAAGTGTCCATAAATGAATATTTTCTCTATTCAAATGAGCAGCGTCTTGGACCCGGAAACAGTATTCCATACGTTCATTTTCTTTTTGTCCCGTTTTAGTCCCTTTACTAATCCGGGGTCGCCACAGATGAAAAAAACGCCAACTTATCCATTATATGTTTTAGGCAGTAGATGCCTTTCCAACATTCATACACACTCATACACTACCGACAATTTAGCCTACCTAATTCACCTGTACCGCATGTCTTTGGACTGTGGGGGAAACCTGAGCACTCGGACGAAACCCACGCGAATGCAGGGACAACATGCAAACTCCACACAGAAATACCATCTGAACCAGCCGAGGCTCGAAACAGCGATCTTCTTGCTGTGAGGCGACAGCACTACCTACTTCGCATCGTAATGTAGGGGTGCAGTTTCTCCGCCCACCGAATTGATTGACTGCTGAGTATTAACATGTCTTCGTAGTAGTGTGTAAAATCATATCAACAAGACAAGATGTGCGCAAAGCAACTGGGATTAAAAGATCTATTCAGCTCTCTGTGATCATCAATTTTAATCAAATGTGATCAAGAGTTTTACAAGTTTAAAACGTTTTTAAACCAGTGCATGTTTGTAATGAATTTTATCGTCTTTATCACCACAGCCGCATGTCAGTACAACTATAAAAAAAGGTGCTTCAATCCGGCTTGTAAATGTAAATCAGGTTTATTTTGTACATTAACATAACACAGCAGTGGATATTAACGTGTATCCTGTCACATTTTCCATGCATAAACAGTGCAAAGTTAAACACGTGCACTGTGTGTGTGTGTGTGTGTGTGTGTGCATGAAATTTGCAACAACATTTTGTGTGATTTATCATTGCAGGTATGCTTGAATTAACTTCACAACAAATACATCAACTAATCACTGGGAAAGTTCTTACTGTAGTATTTCTCACAAACTATGTGCGATCTGCTTCCTTCATGTCTGTCACTGTGCTGTTTATCTGATGCAGTCGAAACGGAGATTGAGGCACACTCTGAAAGGCACGTGGGAACGGTGGGCGGGGAGAACTAGCATTAAAGGCACAGGCAACAAAAACAGCTACATGATGTCCAGTGCAGAAAATCCAGATGTTCTAAAAGGTCAAATATATCATCTGAAGGGAGTTCAAACTTTACAGACTCAATCTGAAAACACAGAAGACTTAAATCTTAAATAATTGGTAAAATAGGTGTTCTTTTAAACAAACAAAAAATGGACAAAATATTGGTAAATAAAAATAAAATGTTTATAGAAATATTCCATTTTTATATGTTTAAATTACTATTGTATTTTATTTTAATGGACAACTATATTCTATCTCATTTATGAGTGAGGACAGGTTTGCTAGAAATCGTGATAATGAAAACATTAATAATTATGCGATCTTGACGGTTTCAGTTAGTGCCTAGAAGCCTTGTGTAACCACTTGCCTAAAATAAAGCTTGACCTGATGTGGCAGTGAGCATGACGCACTCAAGTGGCTGTGAAGAGTGTTCAAGGCTCAGTGAGAGAACAACGGAAGAAAAAGAAATATTTAGCTCAACATTATCATCAGTGATGCCGACAATCTGAATCAAAAACCAATAGACCTAAGCAAACAATTATAATCCCACTATATTTATGTATAAATAATCTTCAAAAACACAAGGATGCAGTTACACATAATTAGCTAGTGAGTCATTATACTGAATATAAAACTGACTGTGTGAAGACTCATTGATTGTGACCTTTCCAACAGATGGTGAGTCATGGTGCAGTCTAAGCCTTTCTCAGTGTCAGTATTATCATGCAGCTGATAGAGAGAATGTACAGCTGAAGGCACAGTTATTTGCCCTCCTGTGAATTTATTTTATTTTTTAAATATTTCTCAATTGATGTTTACCAAAGCAAGGAAATTTGTCTTCAGGAAAATGTCTTATTTCTTTAGCTTGGCTGGAATAAAAGCAGTTTTTCAAATGTGCAAATCATTTTTAAGGTCAGTATTATTGGCCCCCTTAAGAAGTTTACCTACCACTGTTGTCCAGTGACTTAGAACCATGGCCAGACAAAATTTCCAGACTTTTTTTTTTTTTTTGCAATTTCGGGGAATAAGTATATATATGTATATAATTTATTAAGAAATATATTATTATATATTTATGTATTTATTTAATAAGGAGTTTTTTTTTTTTTACAGTATTTCCTATCATACTTTTTTGTCTCTTGGAGAAAATCTTGTTTGTTTCATTTTGGTTTTTAAAGCAGTTTTTAAATGTATTAAAATCATTTTAACCTCAATATTATTAGCCCCCTTATTATCTTTTTTTTTTTTTTTTGTCTACAGACCAAACCACTGGTATACAATGATTTGCATTATTACCCTAACTTGCCTAGTTAATCTTAGTGCACTTAGAGCTCTAAGAATATTAGCATCCTGAAAAATATAGTAAACTATTATGTACTGTCACCATTTCAAGATAAAAATAAACCAGCTATTAGAAATTAGTAATTAAAATTATTATGTTTAAAAATATTGAAATAATCCCTCAGAATTTAGGGGAAAAATATAAAAGAATCAAAATTCAACCGGAGGGCTTATAATTCTGACTCTATATATATATATATATATATATATATATATATATATATATATATATATATATATATATATATATATATATATATATATATCTGTAGATTTAATGTGGAATGATTTTGAGTTTCGTTACTAAACTAGTTTAGTTACTAATGACTTGAAATAATTTTTAAAAATACCTTTTTACCTTATGGTTTAGTGCAAACTAGAACCAGTTGTTTGATAAACAAGGCAATTCTCTAAATCTCCTAAAAGACAAAACATTTTACTTTACAAGTTGTAGTGTACACATAAATCATCTAAACATTTGCATATCATTTAGTAATATTACTTAAAATACTATAAATATAAAACAAATATTGTGCAAAATAAATAGTAAAATATTAGGTACTTCGTTGCAAATACAAAAAATATATTTGTTATTAGAAATGAAAACAAGAGTTAAAAACAAAACACTTCCCATTAAATAGCAGTTGGTAAATATAAAAACTAATAAAAAATAAGAGCTAATAATTTTGCTTTCAACTGTATGAGCTAAGACAATCAAACAATCAAAAATTTCAACAATCATATGATATGCTGATTTGCTGCTCATTAATATTTATTATGAAAAAAAAAAAACTTTTTTTTAATTGTGGAAACCATAATAACTTCATTTCAGAATTCCTAATAGAATGGGGGGGATTCTATTAGAAAAACAGGGGTCTGTTGATCAATTTAATGTGTCCAAGCTGTATAGTTATTGATTTACCAATCGATCTTACCACAAACAATTGAACATTGTGTACTTATTATTAAATGTGGTATTTAACACAAGCTTATCAATAAACACTTATGTGGTATTGGCAATCTTCTTTTAGGGTTCATTTACACAACAATGAAGAAAAATGACAAGAAGAAAGACAAACTGAAAAGATTAGCACAAAGGCAAGAATATTGTCAAAATGATCCCCATTCACACAGATCTACAAAAATAACTAAAAAGAAAACTCTGCATATTAGCATTGTTTAAAGTATGAGTTTTAGCAGTGATGCCATAGAGGCAACCTTCCTTAACTTTAGGGAGGGGGTCACAGTTAGGTTCCTTGGGGTCCTCCTGACCCCAAACATTTACAAACCAATTGCATATAAGGAAATATACATTTTGCTACATCATTTATACAGTCACTTTCCGATTTTGCATTTATGCAGTGTTTGTATAGATATTTTGTACTTTTTATCCCAACACAAACAGCAAATAATTTGACTTGTATGAAAAATTCTATTTTTATTAAAAAAATGTTTTTAAGATTTTGGACCTATATTTCATATAAAAGGTACTGGATATTGTTTTTTTTTTTTAATAGGAATATAATTCTGCCATCTGAGGATAGGGAAAAGTTGAGATTTATTGTTAAAAAACAAAATAGAAAATATACACCACCTTTGTTATGCACAAAAACCCCTCTAAAAGCATGTAGAGATTAAAATAAAATATTAGAAATCAATGCTTATCACAAACATTTTTTTACAAGCAAAGAAACATTAATAATTAGGGCTGCACAGTATATTGTTTCAGCATTGATATTCCAATATGCACATCTGCAACAGTCACATCGCAGAATCTGATATGTTGAACTGATATTATTACTGACCAGGAGCTATATTTGAAAACCCTTATGACTTATCATTGCAATGTTTACCATAAAGTTACCAAAACATTTATTATTCCTTTCTGTTTTTGTGGCCTGTCACTGTGAGCATTTTTTTTGAGTCAGTTTAAAGTATCCAGGCTTTAAGAAAGATCATTGATATTTTTGTAAATATATGATGAAAACTACAGAGCGCTATTTTAACTTTGATTTTTAAATGAATATTTCTGAATTTTGCTAGTTGTCTATATAGGTTTTTATTTGTGCAGTATCTTTACTGTATTTATTAATGTTTGTTTTATTATATTTTGTGCAGATGGTCTCCTTTATAAAAATTATGAAACTAAACTAAAATTATGAATTCTTTCTAAATAGACCCCATTTCATCTGGTGAAGTTATTCTCAGCATCACAAGAAATATTGTGGAAAAATAAAATATCACAATGTCAGTTTTTTCCAATATCATGCAGCCCTACTATATCTAGAAATAAACCCTTTCATGATAGCACACATAAAACTAAAGTATTCAATTAACATAATTTACCAACATTATATATGTAACATAAAATTCTATTGTTCTTCACAGACGAGAAATCAAAAACTCAAAAGCAGCATAGTAATCTCAACAAATAGCATAAGAAGGAATGCAGAGAATTCTGGGAAGTCAATTTACTGTTATTCACTGTATATATATAAAGGAAACTTATGGATCTTTACTGTGATATTTTTACAGTTTTTTACTGTTAAAATCATGGCCATTTTTTTTAGTGAAGTAAAAGAAGAATAAACGATGATAGAATTTTCAGTTCTGGGTCAACAATCTCTTTAAAAGAACCTTTAAGTGAGCATTTATAAAAGAACTATTTGTTTAGTATGAAGATCATTTTAATCATCCTTTTGTGAAGGTTTATAATATTATAGGTTCCACTGCCGCCAGTAAAGACCTTTTAAGAGAAAACATGGGGAAAAATGTAATCAGAGCTGATAATTCTTGATTCAAATTCCCTCTAAGCAAACAATAAAGGCAGCATAATGCAAAAACATTATAAATTCTTAAGTAATCTTTAACTCGCTTCTCTCACCAGGGCGAGCATAACGCGGATATTAAAAATTCAGTTTGTTTAGAGGGCAATATGGAGAGGCAGATAAGAGCGTAAAGATTACATCTCATACAAAATGAAAAAGTCTTCACATAACAAGCATGCTATAGTGTTACTCAGACATGATAACGTATACCAGTGGGTCACTCAGCAGAAATTTCTTTCTCAACTGAAGTCACGGTCAATGCATCATTTCAGCACTTGAATTTAATACTTTAGGTATGAGCAAGCTGGAGAGATATTGACATGCTGAAGGTTTGCAACAAACAACAGCGGGCAGTGAGTCACTGTTTCATCATTGCAGGAAGCCTGTTAAATGTTCTCCATGACTCATGGTTTCTGCCTAAAATAAAGATTTTGTGTTGGGCTTTAAAAATGGGTAATTTAGTGGTAAAAGGCTGTTAAAATGCAACGTTTAAAAGTTAATCCGTTGTATGCGATTGTTAGATAGAGAGACTTTCCAGTAACATATTGCTAAATGTTGACTGAAAGTAGAATTCAGTCAAAACATAATGGTCCAAGTGATGTTTCTCTGTGCAGAAAAAAAATATTTTTTTAGCTAAACATTGTGTAATTACAGATACGAATGTTGTTTTGTTTTTACATTTACGTTTTTTTATTGTACAATTATAAATAAATATACACTGAATGATGGAATTTGACAAATATTTTCCACAAAAGCTAATTCAAACATTAAAATAGACACTTGCATTAATGTATATTAATAAAATAACCTTTTGTAAAATTTAGTCAGATGCAGATACCAAAATAGGATGTCTTATCTTTGATCCATATGTTAACGTTTATCACTTTTGGGAAAAAAAAAAAAAAAAAAAAACTGTGACCAACATGACCAGAAAAAAAAAACACAAACGCACAGTTTACAAAAAAACGCCTTGACAATATTTTTTGCCTGATCTCCGGTAGCCGAGAGAGCTTAACATGCTGCAATTTAAGAAAACACATGCATCAAGCAAACATTTTACTAAAACATGCAGCATTTTCTGATCTCACAAGCAAATTTAACTATTTTATGATTTGACTGATTTGTGGCTAATTTGTACAAGTTCAGTCGGACGAAAACGTACGATTTTAAAAAGGGGGCGTGGCACACAACCCTGCGCCTAAACCCAAGCAACACTAGGGATAAGTAAATCATACTAAACTTTATGAATGAGATCATACTAATTAGCAACTAAATCAAAAAGTTACGAATTGCAGTGGGATTGTGTTGTTATTTTACAGCACTTTTGTCTCATTGTCAAAACAATTAAAGAACTACAAAATACATAAATATGTTACAGATATAAATATATGACCTTTTTCTATTTTATTTATTTAATGACAGCAGCTTCACTGCAACAGATTTTTAAAAAATACACAGCATTTTCTCACAACCCAAACAATTTATGAAAATGTGCTGCATTTTCTCACAACACTTTCCACTTTCAAATAGCATGGAACACAATAGAAACGCTTAAAGAAGACCCCGAAGCATGACGGACACGGCTATTTAGATTATGGTTGTTTAGGCTAATAAATACTAAAGACACGGGAATCAGGATATTAAAATAAACAAACAACAAAACTCATCTTTTAAAGTTGTGAGAAAAAGCAGCACGTTTTCCTAAATTTTTTACGCTGTGAGAAAATGCAGCAATAACTCACAAGGAAATGTAACTGCTTTACGATTTGTTAGTTTAGTGGCTAGTTCGTACGAATTTGTACAAGTTCAGTCATATTCAGTTGCATTATATGAATTCATACGAATTAGCCACTAAATCAAAAAGTTATACGTACTGCTGTAAGATTGCATTGATATTTTAGAGCCCTTTTGTCTCATAGTCAAAACAATTATAAATAAAGAAATAAATACTAAATATATAAATAAGTTAGAGATATAAACATATAACATTTCAATTTAATTCATTTAGATTCACTGCAACATTCATCAGACAAAGTCCTAAAAATGAAGAATACAATAAATTGACATGAATAAAACTCACAAACTCTGCATACTTTTCCGTAAATAATTTTATTTGAATCATCTTTGACAGCCAAGAATGACAAGATCACAGTTTGTCTACATTGCTAATACCTGGGTGCTAATGTACAAAAATAAAAACTAAATGAAAGAAGAAGAAGAAAAGAAAAAGTACTGGGTGCTCACCCTCTAATATTGAAATACTTTTCTATGAAACTGTATTTGAAAAATCTTTCAAAATGAGCTTTATAAAACTGTTACCTTCTGAGAGGTAAAATTGAACAAACACAGACACAAACAGTCTGCTGGGTTAAGAAAGGACCGATCATAGATTGTAACCCTTACACATCACCTAACTTGGACCGATCTACTCTGACAGAATAGTAAATAAAGCATAAACGCCATGTGAAGTAGATGAACACATCTGAACACACACATTATTGGTGACACAGATGTATAACAATAAATACATGGAAATCAAAAGAAAGAAAAGCTTTTCATTGCATTAGTAGTGCTTATTTGGCTAAATAAAAAGGAATGCATGGACAGTTTCATTCAAAAGAGGTAAAATACTATAAAGACAATAAATAGTTTAAATAAATAGTGTCCTCTGTTGCTTGTCAGTTTGGACCTGAGAGGTAAAGACAGAAGTGACACACAGGGACCAACAGCAAAACATAGCGCAAGTATATGACAATGAATGGCCCTAGATTAACACTCCGGAAAACACGCTATTAAATGATCCCATCTCGTTTCATTTGCAGTTGGCGGTTGGTAAATCCAATTAACCACAGAAACAGAATTGTATAGGAAAAGAACTACATTTCAATTTGATGTTGCTACAGTGTTAGAAATCAAGGCAATCCCCTATACAATACTACTTTACGGCCCATTTAATGCCTGCTTTGTTTTTACTAAGGCAATAATTCCACCCCATGCTTTACAAATTGGGGTGGTGGGGTTGTGCTTTGTGCAGCAATAACTTCAGATGGATGGTTTTAAATAAACGCTCCACTTTTTTTTGTTTGTTTTTTGGAAAATATGCTTATTTTGCAGCTCCCCTAGGGTGAAACAGTTGGGATTTACCATTTTTAAATGCATTCAGCTAATCTCTAGGTCTAGCAAAGCACTTTTAGCTAAGCATAAAACATTAAAACAAATTAGACCATTAGCATCTCAGTCAATAAAATAAAACAAAAAGAGTTGCTAATGGTCTAATCAGATTCAATTATCTATGCAAAGATAAGCTAAATGTACTCCCGACATACATCTATTGGCTGTGTGCATTCAACATTAATAAAACTCAACTGTTCAATGTTGTAAAATGAGCCTATTTCCAAAAAAAAAAAAGGAGAAGTGTTTCTTAAAATCCCTCTCATGGCACTTTTATTGTCGGGCCAAGTGTGCTCACAAGCTGAAAAAAAAAAAAAAAAAATCAAACAATTCTTAAAATCATGCACGAGTGGACTAATGTTACAAAACAAACAAACGCAGAGTTCATTTGAATGCTACAACTGGCCGTAGACTCACTCATAGGCACAATTAAAGGCTCTCCCAGAAGGACCTGCAGTCACTCTTTGTAGGTAAATAAACTTGTGACTTGTCTCGAGCGTACAAATCTCAGATGTGCTATTATAGAGGAACATAATTAAGGCTAATTTAATAAACAAACAGTGAGGAGATACAACAGCAAACCCAAGCAAAACGAAACAGATATGGTAGAGGAAGGACCTACAATCATTTTAATCTCAAGAGCTCTCTCTCTCTCTCTCTCTCTCTCTCTTAGATCAGGCACGCTTTTGTTTTTCAGTCAATAAAACACATCTTAAAGCTAAAATACATTATCAAAACGCACAGACATGCTAAAAACATAGAGAATATTTTGGTTGCGAGGGAAAGTTTAGATAAATAATAAATATAATAAAATAAAATAAAAAAAACAAGTCCTAACCAGGCGCAACACATTTAAAATAGTAGTGCGATTTTTTTTTTTTTTGCCACACTGAAAATTCACTACACTGCTCAATATATTGACTTGACGCATATTAAACATCAAACACGGATGAGAATAAACTGGTTAAAGTTGTCATCAAAGTACACAACGTTAAATGGAAGTTTAAATGAACTCTCAAACATTTAGGACTTTCAACCACCGAGAAAGGTCAACGAGTTCTAATTAGAATAGTTGAATCTGACTGAGTTAAATTGGACTTTCACAAATATTCAGGAGATTAACTGCCTATAAAAACCACAAAAGACCACCTCCTAGATTCATTTCATAGGACCGGTGATTATAACAAACATTTTTTGTGACAAATAAGACGAGTCACACTAAAGTTAATGTTTTGTCTTTCGACAGTATCTGCATCTAAATATGAGGTCCACAAGACACACAATCCTACTTAAGTGTTTGAGGGAAAGTCAAAATAGACCAATTGAAACCACAGCCTTGCATTATGTGAAAATACTTTAGACTATCTACATAGATAAGTTACAAAAAATTTTAAACATCAAAGGATGTTAAAGTTATCTGAAATGTGATCGTTTTAATTATTTTGTTTTAAAATATTCAGAAGAGTTTGCTGCCAATTCGAATTAATATATGAATTGTACAAGCTTTTGATTTCGCAATATTATACATAAATCAAGAAAGTGATCAGAAGTGGACAAAAAAGGCAGATTTAAAAAAAAGATTGTCTGCTTGTCATCAACCTAAACATATTAGGTGCATTAAGGGCCAAAATAAAAGTACAAGAACAAGGAAACAGTAGGAACTGGTCTGACTGGGTTTTATGATTGCACAGAATTACACCCCTCTCCATAGGCATACTTATACTCACACACACACACACATGAACATACACATATTAAATTCAATAAGAAATAAAACACCAAAGTGATGTTTCTCTAAAAATGGTATTGTTTAAAAACATCAGCTGTTTTAGTTTTAAAAGTCAACAGTAATCAGAGCTTTAATATGTTTCTGAGTTTGCAATGAAGTGCGAATTAAAGGATTAAAGTGTTTAAATTTTCGGTGAACAACCCCTTAAATTAAAATACAAATAAATAGCTTTTTTCTTAAATCATGTTGCGCCAAGTTAGGACCAAAACCCAAGGTTCAAAAATATGAAAATTTAAATGCAATGCTTTCAAGGTTTTGGGTACAGAAGAAGAAAACAAATCCAAATCTTGTTGGGTTTTCAAAAGACATGAAAGCAGATGTACCATTATTGTTCTATAAATGCTAAATCGATGTACCAACAAGGACCTACATCTCAAAAAAAGTGCTGACAGACTGAATCCCACCATATTTAATTACCTTAATTTTCTCTTAATAGTTATATAGACAAACCAGAGGATTGACAAAGTGTCAGTTTGAGGCAACAAGTAGTAAACAACTCGGACAGGATTGTAAAACATTGACACAATCTTTTAAATACTGTGTTCAGTTCACACCGAAACGGTTCCCCAGGGGTTACAAATGTATACTGTACAAAGTATAAAACTTCTGTCAGACCAACTAACTTTTCTAAATAAGATCTATCCCTGTTTTTTTCTTAATGTAGCGTACATGCAGGAGGTGTACACAACTTGTCGTGCTATTGGTACAGTGCATGCTTTCAGTACCACGTGTTCATTAGTTTTAATTTGACTCTTCCAAGCAATTGGAGTTGGGTACCGAGGGCTAACCTATCAATTCTAATCAAGGTAGTCGCTGTAAATTAGGTCTAAGGCAACAATGTTCCATATTACAGAGCAGGAATCATGCAGACTAAAATACTCATAGCTGCTGCTGTAGACACGAATCTGCCCCAGGTACAGTAGTGTCTGCTACAATTTCAGGTAAAATCAGCAGCGAAGGCCTGACATTCTCTATAATTTAGAACTTTTTACTTTTTCAGAAAGATGCAAATGAAACGGGTGCCAGACTTAAACACATGCTCATACAAATGGATGAATACAACTATCTCAAGAACAAACTTTCACAAACAGAACGCAAAACTACACTTTGTATTAATTGTGTTCGAACACATAAACATAGTATATTCTAACTGAGATCGCAAATTTGGTCTCTCTCTTATTAATAGAAGATGCCTTTAAAGAGATAGTTCGCCCAGAAATGAGAGTTCTGTCATGGTTTACTCACCATTGACTTGTTCCAAACCAGTTTGCGTTTTCATTTTGTTCTCTTGAACATAAGATGAAGATATAATGAAGAATGTTGGAAACCACTGACAAATTTGAAAAACAAATACTACGGAAGTCTATATTCTTGAAAATATCTTTTGTGTTCAAAAAAAAAAAAAAAAAAAAACTAAACTAGTTTGGAACTAGTGGTGGATGGCAAGCAGATCTTTACAGAACTTCATTTTTGGCTGAACTGTCCCTTTAAGTATAGCAGCATTTAATGAAAAAGTGCAGAACCAAATATTGGGTTTTTGTCATTCCTTTTTCCTAATCTACAATTGCACTTACTCACCATCACTTAGTAGCTAATAATACGTCAATACAGAAGTGTAATACGCATTGGAGCAGAGGAACGCACTACAGTAAAACCTCTGGTAAAGCTACAAGCTACCTCTAAATTGTGTAAGTGCTTTTCAATATTGGCAATAAATAATCCAAGGCCTCTAATTATCAATATATGCTCAAATATATTCACACCGTGGTGTTTCTCTCTGGTAAAATTTATCCTGAATAGTCCTAACTGTGCTAATACAGTACCAGTGAGTCTTTCCTCTCCAATATGGGGATTCGTTAATTGGAAACTTCAGGTTAGCTGTAACTGGCAAGTGTAAACTGCCATCTAACACACTCACCTAATGAAGTAAGAATGCTCACTTTCTAGACCTCTCTCTTTGTCTTTCTAATACATTTTATTTATTCGTCTTTTTACATGCTCCGCCTTCTCTGTTCTGCAGGTACTTATCTAGCTCCGCCTCTCGCTTCACGGCTTCTGGGTTGATTTTTGGGGCACCAGGAAAACATACCAGCACCACACTCATGTTGTCTCGACTACCCTGTTGACAAACAAGCAAACACAGAAGAAATTAGATTAGATTAATCAACTAAGTTTTAATAGTTCAGCCCAAACTTAGTATACTTTGATTTGTTATGCATGCTAACAATTGAACACACCACCCATTATACTATGCTAAATAGTGTGCAAATACAGATGCACTCAATCTCCATACATTCTGCACTCAATTAAAATTTGAGCAAAAAAAATATGTTCACTCACAAAGATGGTATGGAGTTTAGGGAACACCTTTTTTAAAATTTTAAAAACACATTTTTGTACGAATGACATCACACAAATGTTCAGAAAACTGAAGTATACTTTGGCCCAATCCCAATTCTACCCCTTGGCCCTTCCCCTAACCCCACTCGTCGTTTTATGCATTCACTTAAAGAGGTAGGGTTGTCCCAATTCTCTTTAGCTTGAAAGCGTAGGGCTAAGGAGAAGCACTAGATAGCCCTTGAAACTGAAATTTTCCAGCACCACAAATGACCTAACCAAGAGGTAAGAAATTTCCCAGAATAATTTCTGTAACCCATAATAACTCCTGTATAGTAGTCCCACAACATACTTTCCCATCTGACACTCGAAAATACTCAAAATTACCTTTTTAGTCTCTGGTATGATGTTAATGTTGTTGTTGTGTGTTTACATAGATGGATATGGCCACAGAGTAAATGCACAGTACAGTTACAATTTTACTGCCAAATTATATCGTTGTGATAACATGATAATATATCATTGCCTTCAGTGATTTCTTGAAGATAAATACAAAAAAACTGGAATAACTACAGCAGTCCTAATAATTAATCTCTTATGTTGTAAGAGATCACATTAACATTTGATGACGTGTGCAGGTGTTGTAGTGGTGGCCAATTTCATAGGGGTAAATTTTGAAGCCCTTCCCCTCTGTTTCAAAGGCGTAGGGGAAGGGGTACAAAAATAAAATTGGGATTGGGCCTTTGGGCTCTAAAAATGTTCAAACCATTCTAAAATGTTTAACCATTAATTGAAATTTAATAACATTTTCCTTACACATGTTGAGAGTTAATATAACATCATGTTTTCTAATCAAGGTCCACTTCTTTTTATAAGTTCCTTTTTTATTATTGTTTCAGTATATTGCTTGCACCAGCATAACTTTATTTTGATCTT
Organism: Danio rerio; assembly: GCF_052040795.2. Taxonomy (NCBI): domain Eukaryota; kingdom Metazoa; phylum Chordata; class Actinopteri; order Cypriniformes; family Danionidae; genus Danio; species Danio rerio. Next base: position 24,314,471 of record NC_141040.1, read on the forward strand.
TTTTTAGGGCTGCACAAGACATAATTTCAGCACTGATATCTCAAAGTGACATCAGGAACAGTCACATCGCAAGATATACAATTTTGAGTCTTTATTGTAGTTGACCAGGAGCTACATAATTCAATTTAAATGCTGTGTTTATAAGAATTTAAGTGATTTATACAAAAAAATTTGATTATTTCACTCACCTCTTACTGGCAGATCATTTTACTTGTTAAGGAGTTACTCTGAATTTTGACTTTTTTTTTTGAAGGTCAAGCAAAGCAATATTTTTTATTAGTTTTAAGAAATTTTTTTAAATTTTGGCTAGAAATGGGACAAAACAAAGTAAGTAAAGCATTTGTGATTATTTATTTCTTTATCTAAATACTATAAAGACTCATTAAAAGACTGTTAAACTAACTTCTGAAACTGTATTCATATCGCAATATTTATCACAGACAAGTAAAATATCGCAATACCACATATTTCCAATATCGTGCAGCCCTAATACTTTAAAGGGGTGGTCCACAATGTCATTTTAAGGCTTGGCTGTGTTAATAAGATGCAAAGCAATGTGTGCTCATGTTTCACTTGAAGGAAATCACATTATTTTTTCATATATCTCACTTTGATTATACACAGCCACTCAGCTAACATAAAAACGACTGTCATATTTCCTAGTTCCTCTGAAAGGCCCGCCCTTAAGTGACTCTGATTGGTCATCGTCATAATGTGCTGCTATTCACGGATCGGCTCTACGTCACGCCCGTAAAAGCACATGCTTTTCTGCTGTGTAAACATGCAGTCAACCTCGCGCCCGCTCTCTAAAATAAAATCTGACAAGTATCTGTAATGAGTGAAAATGGGGTGCGACTCCTTTAAGAGTTTGCCATTGTGTGTGCGTCTATGTGTGTGTGTGTGTGTTTGTGTGTGTGAATGTGTGAACTTTCTGTAACAAGCGCATGTGCGCAGGACTTTCTTTTTCTCTGATGCTCGGATTAAGTTATTATCTGTAATATATCGTGACAGAAGAATAAAGCACAAGATGTGGGATGCTACCTGTTGAGCCTTGATTTATTATTCTGCTGCGACCATGAGTCAGGTAAGCTAACCTGTATTTTTTAGACTATGCGTTACACGACGGCTTTCACGTGTATCCGGAATATGCAGGTGTAAGTAATATGAATCATCCACATATATTTTGCGACTTCATTATCTAAGATGTGAAACGCACGTAAAAACTGCCTGAAGACAATCAGTGCAGTCCCGTGCGCGCACACACATAAGAGACACGAACGTGCTGGTGGAGTGTGTGTGTGTGTGTTGAGCAGTTTGACTGATAAATATGAATTGGTAGCTCAATCATTTGCCCACAAAGCAGCATTTCCTATTGTTTACATCATTGCTACAGCATATCGTTAACGCTAGACACTATAACGTTACATATCTCAATCAATTTTAACTAATAAAAACACTTACTGGTTGTATCTTATCGCTTCTGAGGAGATTTAGCCGAATCCAGCACTGAACTGGGAGAGATTCTGGAGCTGTTTTGTCAAATCATGCTTGCTGTGTATTTTATAATTCTCTGGAACATAATTAATATTAAACTGTAAGTACTTCTGTCTTTGTGTCGTGTAGCCCAAATACAGAAACAGATAAAGCTCTGTGGAAACAGCCGCGTTTAGACGCATTTTTGCTTCATCTCTGCTATAACGTAACAGCTCCTCTGGCCACGGCCCTTACCTGCATGCACAGTTTGGATGCGCAGTAACGAACTTTTGTGATCTCACAGGGGGCGGAAGTATTTTTTGTAGTCCCCAAAATTCGTTCATTGTAGGCTTTGCTAAGCTAACTCAGTAAAAACCAAGGTCTCCCTTTGCATTGAACTTAGAACGTTTTACATTCAGAGATGTTGTTAATGTTCACACAGCTACATAACACATCAACTAAAGTTTAAAATATGATATCGTAGTGGACCACCCCTTTAAGCTTCTCATACAATAATAACAACTGAAGAAGTGTTAAAATGTGCTGAAAAAAAGAAATCATGAGGAAAATCTTCTGCTTTTTTTTCTTTGTTTTAATATCTGATATGTTGCATCATCTGGATATTTTCTAATTCAATTATTGCCTCTCCAAAAAGAAAAATCAGAATCCAAAATTTCAAACTATCCCATCGAGCTGTATTTAACTAATTCTCTGAAAGAACCAGGTTTCAAGTATATTTTTGAACAAATCATTAGATGTTAGTAAAAATGTCACATTGGCATGCTTTTCGAAAGGCTTAAAGCTGACCTTACCTTGTACAAACATGTGTCCACAATTTCATTACACACTCTCTCCAGATCCTCAGTCACCTCCAGACGCGAGCGCACGAAATCACACAGTTCTTCATTTGCCATGACATCCCATATACCATCACATGCCAGCACAACAAATTCATCCTCAGCCTCAGAGCGTTCGATCTCATACACTTCTGGCTCCGGGGACACCAGCTGCTCAGTGGGGCCTTTTCCATGCACACACTTATAGTCGAAATCACCCAGAGCACGAGAGACAGCAAGGGAGCCATTGACCCTCTGAATCATAACAGAACCACCTGCGTTCTGGATCCTCTCCTTTTCCAGAGGGTTACTGGGCTTGTGATCCTGGGTGAAGAAGTGAACACGACCCTTGCGGCTCAGCAGGGCCCTGGAGTCACCGCAGTTGATGAAATAGAAATGGTGAGGGGAAATCATCACACCCACTGCTGTGGAACCGCTGCGGTCCGCCCCATGCTTGCGTTCGGACATGGCCCGCATGTGTTCGTCGATCTGCAGGAAGCCTGTGCGGATTCCATTTTTAACACTCTCCACGGAGGGCTCAGTGCCAACTAAGTCGCCACCTATTGAACAGCCTCCCCTAAAGTCTGGGTTGCTGGTAATATGTTCAAGCAGATGCTCACAGCAGTAGCGGGCAACCTGAGAGCCCGCATGGCCATCATAAACTGCGAAAAAGGACCACAGGCCGAGGCCGAATGGAAGCCCCATCACAGCGGTGTGTGCGTCCTCCATCTCCACACGCCATCCCTGCATACTGCTGAGTCCATAACGCAGGCCGTTCCCCTCCCCGTGGGCATTGTGCTTCTCCATCTTTGGCTTGTCTAAGAACGCACCCATTCTTCTTATTATGCTCTGACAAACACAAGCAGAAGACAAACAAAGTGAGGAAAAGGTGCTTCATACTGTGCATGACTCTCATTCACTTAATACTGACAAAATGACAACAAATGAGATTGATAAGACATCAGGATTTATACGATAAGCCACAGGTGCAGCAAGCTCCCAGCAGCAAGTAAACTGTTTAGGTAAATGTTTGTGCCATCACATCAATGCAGTAAACTTATCTACCCACAGACATGCTGTTGTTTACATCTCAGCTTCCTTTTAAATGCGTTTCAGAAACCCAAATAGTGCAGCAAAACGAACTAACCTGTATGACTTTAAAGCAACTGTGATGTTTTACTGATAACGCCACTGCCCTTATCAGCATATGCAAACTGCTGCTGCACAGAGATAGCATTAACAGGCTAGCAGCTTACATTTAACGCGCGTCAGAGTGACATAATATCACTTACCCAGTTTCTTCTTGCTCTTTGCTGGATGAAGAAACAGCGAGGGAGAAAAGCCGCTGGTAAGAGCCTTAATATCAGTGTGCTGGGCCGGATTGCAAACACTAAAAAGCAGCCACAATACACATCAATCGATAGCTAGCCAATTAGCCAGCCAACTAACGTCAAACGTGCCAGAGACCGACTGCGTAAATAAAACAACAACAATAACAAACGTACACATATGAAAAGCATCACATGAGCCCGTTAAGGCAATCCGCTGCTGGGGTGGTGGGGCATTTCTGGCTCCGGTGTTTTTGTTTTCCCGAGGGGGGGCTACCGGAGCCTCGCACTTAGAACATCTCTCTCTCCGCGCGAATGGGCTTGTTTGGGACCCGGATGCTGCAACGGATAGTGCGCGTTCCGCTCTCACTATTACATCATCAGTGCCACGCAATTGAGGGCTGGAAATAGATCCATTGATGAGAAATGAGGAGGGAGACGGAGAGACTGCAGAGAATCTCTCTGGTGCTCAATGGGCTCTATGCACGGCGGCGCGTGACGCATTTCCGGTAAAATTTAAGACCCCGAGCCTACTTCCGCCGATCGTACAGTACAGTGCTACAACAGGAGCGCTACTGATAAAAACGAGTAATGTTTTGGACAGTTGTCTTAATGTTTTATGCCATTATAGCCCACTTATATATGTTTATGTCAGCTACATAAATATGACATCTAAACGTTTAAAAGTGTCATTTCAAAGACGTGAGAACAGTACTTGTAGATACCACTGCTGTGTTCAGCAATGCACAGCATCAAAAATTGAACTCTTACCTTAGTTTCCACACGTTTCCAAAAGACAAAGTCGTGCAGAAGAGGTGGGTTGTTGATATTAAACGTGAGAATTTTACAGAAACAGAAAAAAACAAGAGTGTAGCTGACAATTTCAGTCTAGAAAACTGATCGAGGCTCGAGTGCCAACCGGATGCAGACATTTAAAGAAAGGAGCTTTTATGGCAAATAATAGTTTATTTTCATTGCCTTTGAAGTAAAAAAAAATAACATTAATATACATAAACATTTCTTAAGCTACTTTCTAAGTGCAATTTTTAAATTCAGAATAAAGACTTTTATTTTATTCACTGTACATATAAAATAAAATTCACTGTATGTAATTTGAAATAAAAATTGTCAAAAAAAATGTAACATTTTGAAAAAAATATTTTATTCAGATGAACAGAAAAAATGACATTGAATCAGTTGTTTTCTTGAATCAGGTGCTTCTTCTGTAACTTGTGCATAGAGAGGTATTTGGGCTTATACGTATTAAATAAATAAATAAATCACCTCTCTGTTTCATGGAACTTAACACATAATTGATCCATTCCAAACAATTGTTCATGTGACAACTCACATTACACATTTCAGAGTAATGGGCTGTCTGGAAAAGCAAAGCAACCAAATGTTTGCAAATCCCACTCTCAGCCACACAAGAGCAGGAGCTATAAACTAGCAGACGATGTCATGGATCTTCTGACGGATGTCCGCTCCAGGATGAAGTAACACATAAAATTTTCTAGCTCTGAATCTCATAATGTTACCTAGAAAACAGAAACAAGAATATTAATAGGTTTTTAAAGAGAGTCATTAAAGGCAGTTCACTCAAAACTGAAAATTCTATTTCCTCATCCTTCACTTGTTCCAAACCTGTTTGAGTTTCTTTCTGATGTTTAACACAAACAAAAATACTTTGAAGAAAGCTGGAAACTTGCAACCACTGATATTCATAGTAGCTCTTTTTCCTACTATGGAAGTCAATGGTTACAGGTTTTCAGCTTTCTTCAAAATATCTTCTTTTTAAAGGCATCTGCAGCAATATCATCAGATTAAACTACACAGTAAATCATTAATTTAAATGATTTAAAAGTAGCTCCCTTTAGTCACACTTTAAAATAAGGTTTCATTAATTAATGTATTTGCTCACTATTAAAATAACTATTTAATATTTAACATTGTTAAACTAATTTACTAATGAATAAAAATCCAAAGTCATGCTTGTTAACATTAGCTATTACATTGTGAGTTAACAAGCACAATGAATAAGCAATAAGCAATGTAAAAAACTAATAAATATTGAAATAGACAAATTGTTGATGTGAAATTAACTAATGACACCTTATTGTTTTGGGTCACCCTCCCATTTAATTACAATGTTATCGACTAAATAGAAAGCATGCTATCTACACTGCTACACTGCATCTGTCATCTCCACTGTTTCAGCAATAAATATCAGCATTGACACAGTGCTATTTGTCTGTTGTGGATGGAACGGCATTGTATTATTTTATTCCTAATCTATCTTGCTCAATAATCATGCTTACAAGCTAAGACAGCATCTGTGTTTCTGTGATTATCCGAACTGAACAGTGGTGGTCACTTTAGAACAGTAAAAGTATGAATGGGACAGAATTTCACATGTATGCTGTCCTCCTCTCAGCTGGTGAGGAGACTCCGAATTCTTCATAGATCTATCGGTAGTAATGAGCTCTCACTGAGATCTTATTCCTGCCCTGTTTTTGCCTGACACTTTGAGACAGAATTACGTACACATATGATTATTTTTACTTACGTGATAAAGCTGCAGATGGACGGATCGTAAGAGTATTAACGCTAAAGTTAGCCTTCAGGCTAGCTGAACTTACCTTCATAATTGCACAGGTAGGAAGATGCATACAACTTGAAACCCTTCTCAAGCTTTGCTCTGCGGTGTTGTAGAGCACATCCGGACAATCATTTGCACATCGTTGACCATAATTTACTCGCAAACAGCGAGTAAATATTGACGACTCTGTCATAATACTGTTCACCTCCGCTTAAAGTCACCCAGACCGGAAGCTGGACCGCGGCCTTAGACAAAACGCGGAAGTAATGCGTGCATATAGCCCATTCAATGTGGGACAGTTTTATATAGAGGGTTTTATTGCGTCTAGTCTTTATGGGTTTACAAAGAGCGCTTTGTTGTGTAAATCGGTGTAGAATACAGATACATAAAAGTGATATATCACGCGAAATCAAACATTTTATGTTAGTTTACTCACAGAGACAAAGCATTCAATATGCGAGTGAGCTTTAATATATTAAGATTTTTTAGCTAGAAGTCTAGCCCTTGCTGATTCATAAAAGTAAAGTCAACTCGAAGGTCGATAAACACGTTCAGACAAAACAGAATGGGGTATATTAGGTCCATAGCAAGCATGATGAAAGTGGTTCTTTTTTACTCAAAAAGTGGACGTTTTTTGCAGTCATTCAACTCATTTTGTATTTAATTTTGAGGTTTAAATACTATTTTTCAGTAAGATTAATAAGCGCATTTATTTGCTGAATTAGCTTGTTGAGATTGTGTTGGATGGTCCCACTTTTTGATGTACCAAAAACATTTTTTAAAGATTTAGAATTAAGAAATATTAAGAGTCCTCCTCTTTTTTAGGCTACTTATGATATATCACTATGGGGAAAATAGTTAAATGTAAATATCTGTTAAAGTTTTACATTTAAAACTGTGGCCTATTTCCCAGCTACAGCTGGAAGGGCATCTGCTGTGTAAAACATACGCTGGATAAGTTGGTGGTTCATTCAGCCGTGGTGACCCCTGATTAATAAAGAGACTAAGGCGAAAAGAAAATGAATGAATGAAAGAATGAATGAAACTGTGGCCTATGTGGCCTTACTATAGGTTCTCTTGTAATGAAAGTACATTTGAAAATTCATGGATAACAACAATATAATATGGGCTGCTTTTGGTGCTTCACAATTTTTTATTGTTCATTTTTACTTTCAAAAATAAGGTCCAAGATTTAGAATAAAAGTTACTTATAAAATGTTTTCTCTATAGCAACAATAGACCGTTTCAGTGTGGTAATGCCATTGGACCATGAATATTTCCTTCTTATTATCAAACTTTTTCATATCTGTAACAAGAGGTAATTCAATCCAACTTTATTTGAAAACAGCTATCATAACATTATTTATCAACATGTGGCTCTTTTTTTGATTCTCTGATGCAATGGAAATTAAAAATGTAAAGCAGGAAATACATTGGGAAGATTGTTTTTGTTTACATCCCTCAAAATAGTCTATACAGTGAAAATTGACTTTACTTGCATCAGATTTCGCTTGGTCTTAAAGGGTCCTGAAACCCCCTACTTTTGGTTTAAGTCTACCTCAGCATTTTTTCAAAAAATGCATCCTAATGGGCGTGGAGCTCTAAGATCAGAGGCAGGGGTCGGCGTGGCCAGCAGAGCAGGGAAAAGGAGGGGACAGGGAGCAAACAACTGTTGTCAGTTAGCTCACAAAATGAGACACACAAAGGAGACGCATGATTTTATAGTTTACAAAGTTAAAATGCAAAGAAATAAACAGTAATTTAATGCCCTGCTACATTTGTTATTTGCATTTTCATATACAGATAACCACAACTTATATCATTATAAAGATAATCGTGTTTATATAAACACTAAATGAGGACTTCTACCTCAATCCCTGGGTCTGAATGCAGACTCAGTGAGAGGGGTCTGGATGCAGACCTGGTGCAGTGCAATTTGAACTGCATCCAATGCCTTTTAATGCGCTCACCTAACCCCACCCCTAACCCTACCCATCACAGTGACATCACTCACTCCATTTAGTGCATTGTGTCTGACATTGCATCGTTGAGTGATGCAATCTCAGCTTGCATCATAAAGGCTACATCCAGATACTATTGGACTCAGTGCAGCCGGTCTCTTGCCCTGTCTATTTTAACCATTAGCCCTGCTGTTAATCTGGAGGATTTAGGCGATGTGACTAAATGTGAACGAACTCCATTGATAAAAGACTACGTCCGCCATTCTCCAATTCTTGTGCTACTTTTCCGACAAAAATGCTTGCTGGACACATACAGCTTTGCTGTATCGGCCCTGACAGCATCGCGGGGAAAAACATGCAACAAACCCTCTTAAAAATTAGGTAAGAATTCATAGCTGAGCTTGACACTGGCAGGTCTGCCTTGCCTTCTAAATGAACGCGCAGTCATGAATAATTAAGAAGCTGGTTCTTCTCATAGGTTAAGAAACCTCAGCTATGAATAATAATGAGAAACCGACGCGTCATCTTTGCACTTGCAGTTTTCGGCTACGTCACCGATTTTGATCCCACCCCAAAAATCATTTAAAACCCGGAAGATGAAATTAGCAGACAAAAGCTCAAAATTTTTCCCAGAATTATAGCTAACAGGTGCTAACATTGTCTTAACTGATGCTCAACACACACAAATATGTTAAAACCTAAAAGAAAAAAGTACTCGAGGGTTTCTTAAACCTTTAAAGCCCTTTTTCGATAGGTTATTTTGATAACTTATGATGACATAACAATCATAATAGGACAAATGAGCTCATGTGGGACAAATACTGGAACTTTGTCAGAGGGGGTGGGTCTTTCAAACCATTTTAATTCCATTTACCCCATCATGTCTTTAAAATATGACAATTTATTTTAATATATGACAGTATTTTCATTTCTGCGCTAGCCTGCTATACTGACGGCGCTAGTGGTTACACAGTCTTTCGTCTTGCTTTATGCTTAAACAACTTAATAAATGTTTAAGTCTATTTAAATTAATGTATAGTAATTATGTTACAACATCAATGCTGTAAAAGGAACCTTATGAAATTGAAAATAGCATCATTACGCTTTCCTTTTACAAACTATATTTGCAACATTATTTCCTAATTTACATTAGGCATTAATTTAGTTTGGCCATGTTTTTTGAGTCGAGCTCATTCAGCAAACAATTTTTCGTTAAATAGACGTCTAATAAATATCTAAGCGTAGACAACTTGGCTAAAACAAGGCTTAACTTGAGCTCTCAGTGAAAATCTAATAGACATCTAAGAATAGCCCAAAACTAGACTAGTCGTCAAATAGACAGATAAGACAAATTTTTCATGTGTAGTCATTCATTTCTGTCTATTTGATGACTAGTCTAGTTTTGGCCTATTCTTAGACGTCTATTATATTTTCCCTGACAGCCCAAATTTAGCCCAGTTTTTGGCCAAGACGACTATTTTTAGACATCTATAAGACATCTATTAGACATCTTTTTAAAAACAAAAAATGCTTTTTGGGCTGGTAGCCATTATCTTGCATTTTATGAATCACTAATTTAGTGGTGCTGTGTACATTGTAAGTATAGGCTACATTAATTTATTGGAAATTACTGCATTTCAACAATTCCGGTTCTTTCAAATTTGCACTGTGATTAGCATTAGCATTACACAGGCATTATTAAACAGAGCTAATCTTTCTATTTTATTATCTATCAGTGAAGTGGTTAATGACATGCACAGTACAAAACAAAAGAAAGATTACATACATTCTCTGTGGCCATCCGTTAACATTAGAATATATAGGGGTTTTAAAGGTCACATGACTTGTATCATGGTATATGCAAGGCTACACTGACTTTAATGCTAATGACTGGTGGTAAATAATTCATCCAAGCCTCAAAGTCCAAATTAAAAGCTTCTTACATTAAATATGTGCTGTCTGCAGGGTGACTTAAGTGTGTTGCTCATAATGTGATGTGCACTTAGGCTAAGTAGCTTCTCATTCTAAACACCAAATGCATTAGACCTAAATGACGGAACCTCCAGCTAGATTGCCATTGTGATGCTAAATTGAACATATATCAAAACAAATAAGGCCCTAAAGCTATTTCCAGGCTGTTCAACTGCACTGAAAATGGTTATGCTGAAATGTTTTATGGCTATAGAATAATGCAGTGGTTCTTAAATGGTTTTGCTTTAAGTCACATCCACTCACAGGCCACTTTATTAGGTACATCTTAGGCCTTCAAAACTGCATTAATTATTTGTGGCATAGATTCAGCCAGGTTTTGAAAACACTTTGCAGATATTTTGCTCCATATTGGCATGAGATCATTATGTAGTTGCTGCAGATTTGTTGGCTGCACATCCGTCATATCAATCTCCCATTCCAGCACATCCCAAAGATGCTTTTTTGTATTAAGATCTGGAGAATTGTGGAGGCCATTTGAGTACAGTGAACCTGTTGTTATGTAAAAAAAAACAGTTTTATTTGAGTTATGACATGACACATGACTCTGCTATAAACAGCCATTGTAAATTGCTGTAATAAAAGAATGAACATGATCAGTAGCAATTCTGTGGTAGGTTATAGCATTTTAAGGATGCTCAGTTAGTTCTAATGGAAATCTACCACACACCATTACACATCCATCAGCCTGAAAACCTTGACACAAGGCAGGAATTAGGGTGTATCCATGCTTTTATGCTATTTACACCAAATTCTGTCCCGATAATACAAAATGCCAAATTTTGCAGGAGACATCAAGCAGTTACTGTAATCATCATAGTTCCCTGTTTTGATACTGAGTTTTAACTTTAGCAGATCATATTGATTACATCTACATGCCTGAATGCATTGAGTTGAAGTCATGTGATTGGACAATTAGTTTTTGTGTGTGTGTTAAAGGGACAGTGCATCCAAAACAAAAATTATCAATGTTTTCAGCTTGGAAGGGCTCATCCTAATGCCCTAATCCTTTTGAAAGGTTTATCCTCTGACACCCTCTGCCAATGCATTGATGAAAATAACAGTTGGGTGTGCCAAAACTTTCTTCACCTAAACAAAGAGAAAACTGAAGTAATTGCATTTGGGATTAGAGATGAGGTTTTCAAGCTGAATGCATACCTTGGCTCTAAGGGTCAAACAACAACAAAAAAGGTCAAGAATCTTGGTGTTATTCTGGAGTCAGATATGAGCTTCAGTAGTCAGGTCAAAGCGAAGAGAAACGTGTTCATGCTTTCATCAGCAGCAGGGTAGATTACTTTAATGGACTTCTCACTGGCCTTCCCAAAAACACAGTCAGACAGTTGCAGCTCATCCAGAACGCTGCTGCCAGGATTCTGACCAGAACCAGACAATCTGAGCACATCACACCTGTCCTCAGGTCTTTACACTGGCTTCCAGTTACATTCAGAATAGATTTTAAAGTATTATACTCGTCTATAAATCACTAAATGGCCTAGGACCTAAATACACAACAGATATGGTTACTGAATACAAACCTAACAGATCACTCAGATCTTTAGGATAAAATAAACTAGATATTCCAAGAGTTCAGTCAAAGCAAGGTGAATCGGCTTTTAGCCACTATGCTCCTCGCTGCTGGAATCAGCTTCCAGAAATTATCAGATGTGCTCCAACATTAGGCACATTCAAATCAAGACTGAAAACACATCTGTTTAGCTGTGCCTTTACTAAATGAGCACTGTGCTGCGTCCGATAGCTGCACTATTTATGTCTTTCTTTTCTTTTTTATTCTTTTATAACCAGTTTTAACACATTTTTAATATGTTTTAATCTTTTAATTTTTACTTTCTTGTTTCTTGTATTCTTGTTTATGTAAAGAATCCATTGTGTATGAAATGTGCTATATAAATAAAATTGCCTTGCCACTGAAGTGACAGCTTCAAGAGGATTAGGGTCAGGGGCGCCCCCGGTAAACTCTGGCCATCCCTGTGGCCACCCCAATATGATTTTGCTGTTGATATTATTAACTTAAATGTACGTATGTAAATTCCCAATGTTTCTATAGATAAATAAATAAAGTGCAGTTATTGTTTGTGCCACTAACGTAGCTGATTCACTGCACCTCTCTTCCCCAGTGGCGGATTTGGGCAATATGCCAAATGCCAGGGCGGTGTCGCAAGTCTCTTGCTGGGGGCAGCACGCGGAGATGGTGCAGCAAAAAACATCCCCTAGTAAAAGCATTGGGATACCATTTACTTTATGCACGTGAGTTAACATAGAGGGGCAATCCCAGAATAAAGACATTAAGGGCCGTTCACATCTTTTTCACGCGTTTTCTATGTGCAACAGAAACAACGCTGGTGAAAGCAAACTGACGCATACATGCAGAAAACCATTTCCCGTGCGCCTCACGCACTCGTGTGTGAATCCCGGTTGTTTACATGCACGCTGATAAAAAACGCGCCGCTCATGCGCCGTGAAACCTGAGTAAGCCTTTTGTGAAGAGGTGTCAGCACTCAGTGAGTTTTGAAAGTCGACAAAACTAAAGTTTATATAATATGATGATGATGATACTTTTACTAAGCATGGCTATAAAGCAGAAAGGAGGGATAAAGAGTCAGGGAGGTAAGACTTCATAACATTAATTCTCGGCCATAATTCGGGTCTAAGACCACAGATAATACTATAAGTATAAAACACATATTTTTGTATTCTATAGAATTGTCATAACTAATATTCATGCAAAGGGTTTCCTATGTGATCTTAGCATATCACTCTGTTACATTGTTTTCCAGTAACATTTAGGATTGATGTCTGTTATTTCTTTAGAATAATAATTGTATAATAATCTTAATATTAATTGTATTTATTTAGAATAAATATAAATAAATGTTTATATTTATTGAAAAATAAATGTAACTATTTAAGGAGGGTGGGTATATGGGATGGTTCGCCCAGGGTGTCAACCAAACTGCCCTCCCTGATAGTCATTGACAGCACACACGCACTCTCTCAATAGACAGTAATGGCTATATGATATTTACCTTAAGGTACATCAATAGAAGAAGCCGCATTAATAAAGTGACTCAAAAAGGGATATAGATAAATGATATTATTAGGGTCTGTATAGTGAGTGTGTGTGTGTGTGTGTGTGTGTGTGTGTGTGTGTGTGTGTGTGTGTGTGTTTGTGTGTATATAGTAATGCCTTTTGTTCAGTTTGTTCATTCGTTTGTTTTATTATTTAACTCATTAATCTCCATTAATTTTAGACATGGCATATACTGTGGTATACAATAAATGTATGTAAAAAATAACTGGAAAGTTATTTCTTTATATGAGAAGTGTTTTAAAGCTAAATATTGATTTTTATTTGGTTTGCACATGTACTTGCTGAATTATTTCAAGGAATAAATTGCGATATTTTAAGACTAATTAATTAAAATCACATTATTTAATTTACCAGAAATAAAAATATAACATTACACTGAATTAATTATTTTTTGTGTGCCACCCCAAGATTTGGTGTGGCCTCATCTGGCCACCCCTATGAAACATTTTCTGGGGGCGCCACTGATTAGGGTATAGGGATGAACCCTTCCAAATGGGTCACAGATTGCTACACCAAACAACATTCCAGCAGCGGCTCGAAGTGTCCATCAGTTGAACCCTTAAAAAACCTCCTTTCTGAGGGGCCCTTCAAAGTGCAAAAGTGTTTCGAGCACTTCCGTTTGGAATGAAACTTCAATATAGTAGCCATGATTGTTTTCACTATAAAGTGCCCTTTAGAAGGTGATATCCCTGTTTGGAAAACCCACTAAAGGCATCATTTACCTTTCTACAGTTGAACACAGTGTAAAATATTCAATGTCACTCTACTGGTATCCAATTTTAATAAAAATATTGTCATAAAGGTTTACAACCCTTTGAGGGTGAGTAAAGTAGTGCATACATTTCCATTTTTGGGTGAACTATTCCTTTAAGAAGTGACTGAAATTGTATCTACAGTATAGTGGCTGACACACCAACAGGATATACAAAATTATATATATGAGTTTGGTTTCTTCCATTGTATTTTCAAATGTTTGTGCTTTTGGCATCCATCTACAAAATATTTTTGCTGCTATCTTCACTATGCTTAGCTGCATTTTTTCCACAACACACCTGCTCTCACACATTTTTTATTTGTGACCCATTAGGTAAGAGCCACTGTAATAATTTAGAAAAATGCAGCTCTTGTTGATTCCCTGACCACTTGAAGCATGCCAGATATGAAGCAACTATGCAAATATGAGGGATATGCACAGTCTTGTTGATTTAAATGAAGTCATGAATGTCATAGGCAGAAGTGGATGAACACCAAACACTAAACTGTCAGACTGCTTGCCAAATCACCAACCGCAGGTGAAATATCCAGAGCAAAGTGCCACAACAATGATACCCTCCTTCCAAATTCCAGACGGTGTGTTTGGACTCTGTTGTCTAAAACAATAACAACAACAGCTGCAGTGAACATAAAAATGTGTGAGACAAAGCAAGTGAGGCACAATTTGCTGTCATCGCTCTTTAACAACATCTTCAGTCTCAGGAGATCCTACAAACAAGCAAACAGCTGAAGAGACTTGTTAAAGTAAACAGAGATTCACAGATAAAGGTAATAAGAAGCTAAAAACAAACAACAAATAGATGCAGGCGATATCATTTTTACATGCATGGGCCAGCATTCTAGGTCTTCATTCCCTTCAGGTAATCCGACAAAGGGCTATTTAGGGCAGTGGCATCATATGACACACTAAAATAAACACCATAACACAATAACATAGTAATAATAATAAAATAAAAATACAGACCAAAATGCATCATAATAAATTTCATACATAAACTAATATATATATATATATATATACACAGCAAAATATGGGGACCCAAAACAACTCTTTGGGTGTTAATTTCAACACTTTAAAAGTGTCTCATGGGGTCCACTCAAAACAGACTTAAATCAACACTTTCAAAAGGGTTGGCACATTGACACCAAAGTAAGGGTTAATTTTAACTCAGGGCAGAGTTAAAAAATGTAACTATATTTAACACCACCTGGTGTAATATATTGTTATTTTATTCAACTCTCTTGAGTGTAAATATGGTAAAAAGGTCAAATAGACTGTAAATTACAAAATAAAAAACATTTTATTTGAAAACATTCACCACTTCAACAATTCATTCAGTTTTTAAAATGCAACAATGTCAAATATGCTTTAAATGTTTTATTAGTACAGACAGTATCAACAAAATATGATGTCCAAACTTGATGTTTCATCAGAGCAATTTGAAAGTTCAATATATCGTCACTCATAGTTTTCTTCGGAACGCATAGTTTTCTTCTGAAATTACATTTTAAACAACTTGGCGTGCAAATCTTTCACTTCTGGTGTTTCCTTGGTCCTCCATATCAAACACAGCAGTTTATGAAGGTATAAATGCTGTAAACTTGTGTGAAAACAAACTGGAGCTAGGAAATCTCATCAAGCATGTCCTGTGAAAGATGTGCTTCCCAGCCACAGGATGACCTTTTTATCCATGACAATGTAGCAGCTGCTGATCGCTCGTCTGGTGGTTCCTGATGCACGGATATAGGGTGATGCTCATCTAAGAACTCTTCAAGACTCCAGCATGACTAAGAAAAATGTTTGAAAACAAATTGCAATCAAATTCTATGATATATTTAAAAGAACATTTAAAGTAAATAAAACATTCAAGAAATCTAAACTCACCTTTTGAAAATCTTCATGATGATCCACAACTTGACTCTCCCTGCTGGATGAGGTGACAGGATATGGAAAAGTAGAAAAAACACATACATCACTGTTGGATCTCCAAAAACAATTAGGTTAACCACTATGACTAGAACAGGAAAAACAGGCAGCTGTCTGTCCAGAATCCTCAATTTAACACAACACTTGGAGCAAAATTTAGAGGAGCTTAAAATCTTTTATATCATTTAGTGATGCTGACTTCCCCAAAATATTGGCCACAGTGTAAAAAATATTCATAAACTTACAGTTTTCTGTAAGCGTGTGCGTGCGTGTGTGTGTGTGTGTGTGTGTGCGCGTGTTTCTTTACCAGATTCAACTTGTTAGGCCCTTTCAGGTCCAGTATTGATGCCACCTTTCCTGGAGTCTAGCAGATGTTTCAGGTCCAAATATAATCTAAAATATTAGGATAAGCAGAAGAGAAAAAGTGCAAAGCAAAGAGCAAAACATTATTTAAGTAACAGTTTACCCCCAATACAAAACTTATCACCTTCATGTCATTTGTTATTCTCTAATGCTCTAATACCCTCTCAGCTTATTGTGAAACAAATACAGAACTTTATTAAACATACCTTCATTATTATCACCACATATGACCAAGAAGGTGTGCTTGGTCATTTCACCAATTCTGGAAATACACCATCCGTCTCTAATCAGCCACCGTCACAGGGTCTTGTGTTATTGTACAGAGAACTGTGGCTGTTAAAAAACAACAACACATTAGTATCTAACACATATGCATAACCTTCAGATAAAAAAGAGAGATGAACATCACAAAGTATGCCTCACACATTTTCACATATCTTTTGATTCAGATGTTGATTATTGATAATAAATCTACAAATCAAACCTGTATCATCATTAGGCTGCTCAAATATGAATCAGTTTATTCATTTTACAGACAGGTGGCTGTTTACAACGCACTAATAGAACGGAAATGTTGTGTACAGTACATGCTAAGTTTAGCCTATAGTTTTAAGCACAATATCATACGGGAGAAAAAGCTTGACTAAGATGTTCCTGACAACAGAAATAGCCTAACTTACAAACGTCAGACATCCCGAGTTGGGAAAAGTCATTTTCGGGGGATACAGAGTTGATTTGCGGGAGGTAGCGGGAGAGATGAGTACCGTGAGTTGAGCGCGACGTACCTGAAGAGCGGTGGGGGTGACTTGCGCGCGACATACCTGAAGAGCTGGGAGGGATGCGGTGGAGAGGGGTGTGCAAAGTGTTTAATGACCGGGCGGGAGACGCGCGATTTCCGGGAGATTATCATTCATTTGCGGGCATCTACTTGGGCATCTGGGAGTCTCTGTGCATTTGCGGGATAACGTTAACGTTAGTCCCGCAACTTCCGGGAGACTTCTGTAACGTTAAATGTCTGATAAAGTGCAAACGCGGTCATTTAAAGACATTAATGTTAACATTCCGACTTTAATGGTTGTCAACACTTAATTTAATTCAAGCGTACGTTATCACACGAGTCTAAGTTATGGACTAACGGTATATGGACGGCCACGAACCAGTTTAAAAGGGCCGCGGTGTTTAAAATAACCAAATTAACGTACACGAATAACAAACAATCATTTGTTTCAGTCAGGAAGCCTTTTACAATTAAGCATATGTTCATTTACTCACCAGATATGTTTTAGAAACTCTCCAGAGCTTATGGAAACCGTCCTGTGTTGCCGTTAGCATCCGGGCAGAGTAGGCTAACGTTAGGCGGCTCCGGGGATTCCCTCGCTAGTTTGCTTGGAATTAAAGGAGAAGTGTCCATTTTATTTTACAGATGGGTAACAACGCACAAAATGGCATTAAGCGTGACAGAAATGTGTTGAACATGTACATTTGATGTTTTTATGCACTATGTATGCGTGATATATAAAAACATTCTTGAAAAGAAGTGAATAGTAATGCAGTTAAGCTAGATACACAAACGACCATGAATGAACCGCAGAAGTTTAAAATTGTCACTCCATTCTAAAGTTATTAACTTAACAACATGTTTACAACTGTATTTCCTTGAAGAAAGTCAGTACAATACCAACATTTAGGTAGTTTGACTCACCAGTTGCTGTTCTAAACCTCAGATGGAAAATGGCGTCTGGAAAATTCTTCAGTGACTGGGGCTGCATGAATTCCCGGATGTTGGAAATAACACCACCAAGTGTTGAAAAGATAACTCCTTGATTTCGCACTGAATAAAATCAATTCTAACTCTTATTATATTCATTTATCAAAATCTAACTCTTTAACGTCAACACTTTACTCTCAAATGCTTCAACACCGAGAATTTAACTCTGATGAATTTGCTGTGTATATATATATATATATATATATATATATATATATATATATATATATATATATATATATATATATATATATATATATAGATAGATAGATAGATAGATAGATAGATAGACAGACAGACAGACAGACAGACAGACAGACAGACAGACAGACAGACAGACAGACAGACAGACAGACAGACAGACAGATAGATAGATAGATAGATAGATAGATAGATAGATAGATAGATAGATAGATAAGTAAAACAAATCAATTTGTTTAAACTTTAAATTGCAAAACCAAAAAGCCTCTGGAACAAAAATAAAAGTACAAAAATATTGTAACTTTCTAATTTTTCCAGAGGTCAATAATTTAAAGGGCACCTATTTTGCCCCCTTTTCAAAATTTAAGATAATCTTTTGTGTATCCAGAATGTGTTTGTAAAGTTTCAGCTCAAAACATCAGATAAGTTATAGCTTTAAGAATATTGGGATTTTCTGCTGTGGACACAATTTTATTGCCTGTGCCTTTAATGCTAGTTCTTCCCATCCACTATTCCCACGTGCCAGTCAGAGTGTGCCTCAATCTTTGCCTCAGCTGCGTTAGAAAAAAATAGCACAGTGACAGGCATGAAGGAAGCAGTTCTCACGTAACGTTTGTGAGAAATACTAACTTTCCCAATGATTATTTGATGTATCTGCTACGATGAGTCACACTCAATGTTGTTACAAAGTTCACGTGCATGCACACAAACACACACAAACAGTGACATACACAGCGCCTTTTTACATAGCAAATGGAAAAGGATACTCATTAATGCTGTATGGAAATCACACTTCTACGTCATGTTGCGGTGGGCCTCAAAATGGGAGGGATTTGGATCCTATTTTTAGCGTCAGAAAATAAACAAAAAGACTTACAAATTACTTTTATCATAGGTACCCTTTAATGTGATAGCCATTTCCTGTTATACTCTCAATATTTTTTAGAATTTTACTGCTTGTAGATCCCCGCTCTTAATTTTAATAAAAAAAAAATAATTTTTGAGCAAATCCTAACTAAGATCTGTTGACTCCTGTTTTGTCTTGAAGAGAAAGTGATGAATACCACCAGAAACACTCAAGATAGTCTCGATAAAGGTAGTGCAAATAGTTCTTGGTATTATTTATGTAGGAAGAGTTACTTTCCTAAATACTCACAGTACATTCACAGTGACTATAATACCAAAATTTCTTCAAAGGACATATCTCTTTTCTTAACCCAATTTTCTTGCACAGTTGTGCTGTTCACATATTGTTATCAGACACTGAAAAAGCACAAATTTCAAGTCATGTCAAAACTTCTCCGGGTTCCAAAACCTATTTGGTCCAGAGATCAATATCTTTCTTATCGTAAATAATAAGCTTCTCACATACAGTTTTACTTGATTTAGAAATGTGTGCTGTGCTGAGACTAAAACGTTCATTCATTTATTTTCCTTCGTCTTAGTTCTGTTATTAGAACCAGGGGTTGCCACAGCGGAATGAACCGCCAACTTATCCAGCATGCGTTTTACGCAGCGAATGCCCTTCAAACTGTAACCCAGAACTGGGAAGCATTTTTACACATTCATTCATACGAGACTAAAATGAAATGAAAAAGAAAAAATATTGTTTGCAGTGTAAATAAATATATGATGGACAATGATGAAAATCTATAACTACAACAAGGCAGTAAAAGTAAATTTAAAATAACAGCAGCGTCCAATTTACAAACAGTGCATAACCGGTAAAACGTCAACAAGAGGAACGATTCGATGCGAGACAGATTCAAGTCTTCAAGGACTGCTGGCTGAACATCTGAAGCATATCACATACAGACACACAAACAATACAAATCTTCAGGAAGTTAAAAGTCATCATCTGATTGGTTGAATTGACATGTACCTCACATCATTTTTAAATGAATAAATAAATAAAAAAAACTAAACCCAACTAAAATAAAACTGTTGTGTTTAACAGTGATATGAACATCCAGTATAAATTCATAAACATTGCATAGACTCTTAATAACTGAACTCGCTGTTCTACAATAATTTACTCATTTTATGCCTGTCTGTTATTGTAGGGACACTTACATCTGTATCCTCTGAAACATGAAGCTGAAGAAAACAGAGAGTGGTTGTGGTTTAAATAGTAGTCCGGCTCCTTATTAGATGATCCTTGACTAATGAAAGCTGCAATGGAGTTCAGACCTTCTGCCGTCAGTCTGTGCGAGACTAAAGAAGCTATCCTGCTTACAAGAGCCCATTCATTGAAAGCGGCAGACAACAAAACTGTAGAATGGGCTTGAATAAAGCTGAAAGTTTTTGCTTATTGGTGTGGGCAATAATTAATAAAACACTGTAAAACCCAACAGTCAATTTTATCAAATATAATAAGTGTAGTTAACTCAAAATTGACTGAAAGTTAATTCTACTCATCTGTAAAGAGTTTTGAATTCAGTGTTGAAGGTAATGAGGTAATTAAATATCTTATTACTTCAACTTAAATGGAGTAAGTTTGCAGTACTCATAGATTATTTTTTTAACCCAAATTATTTGTAGCAATCGGTTTCCTCAAATGGTTTGAGTTGCCTTAACTTTTTTGGTTTTGAGTAGTTTTCTTCATTTATTGGGTTTTGCTGTGGTCAAATTGCTTCGTTTACTCAAGTGGATTAAGTTCACAGTTTGTTTGTTCCAATCGATTTCCTAAAACGGTTTGAGTTACCTTAACTTATTGGGTTTTAAAGTGTAATAGTTGTCATTTGTGGCCTTAAATATATTGATTTATATTGATTTTATATTAAATAATTTTATAATTGTAAAGAAAAATTATCAGCCTTTAACACTGAGAGAAACACAGTATTATTTTACAGTAATTCAAGTTTTGAGGTCATTTTAAAGGGATTGTTTACCCCCCTCCTCACTATTTCTTAACTTTTATGAATTTCTTTCTTATAATGAAGATATTCTAAAGAATATTGGGGGGGGGGGGGGGGGGGGGAGTAGCCATTGAGTAGCCATTTCACCCATGGTAGAAACAAAAAAACACTACAGATGTCTTATTTTTCCAACATTCTTTAGTATATCTTTCTTTGTGTGTAACGGAAAAAACGTCAAATAATTTTGGAACGAGTGGAGGATGAGAAAATGATGTCAGAATTTGACAGAATTGTTATTTTTGGGTACGTTATCTCTTAAAGCTCAGTCTTTAACATAATACAGTTTTACAAACAAGCTCTGATTTTCATTCAGATCATGAAACTGCACCTGTGATGGACGGTTGCCATTTTCATTGCCAAACAGAAATTGAAATGTTATTGTCAAACTCCCTCTTTCATCTTTTCTCCGCTCCATTTTATTTTCAAGGACAAAGGAGTCACACAGCTGTCAGTTTGCGCATTGAAAAACACTTAATAAAAATACTGTTATGCTTGTTTAACAAAAAAGACACACTTTATGTGACTCGTGGACATGTTTTTGCATTATATGTTCATCTAATCAAAACTAAAAACTAATAGCATTGTGATAGCATTATATATGTTGCTCTCTGATGTTTTGAAGTGATTTTTTTTATCCTCATTTGTAAGTCGCTTTATATAAAAGCGTCTGCTGAATGATTAAATGTAAACCTTTATTGTTTCTGTATTATGTATTGTTATTTATTGTCATTAAATTGCTTGTCTTTTTGCTCCTGTCATAAATTCCCAACAAACACTTCTCAATCTGTATTTAGGATCAACCTTATCGTGTAACCAGATGCTTTATTTTATTAAAAATGCAATTTTATCACTTCAATCCAGATGAGCAGTGGCAAAGAAAATCGCAAAAGCAATTATTAAAGTGTTTTGCTAATATTGCAAAACTAACACTAAGATTAGAGATTAATGCTCCATATTCAATCTTCACGTGACCTCTCTCTATCAACAATGCATCTTGTTTAAACAACAAAAGGAGGCATCTAAGCTCTTGTTATTGTTGCATCCTACCAGGAGCGAGTAAATGGACATCACCCAAATGAACAACTGCAATATTTGATTTTGATTTAGCAGAATTAATGACATAAGATCATTTTTGGTCTTATTCCTGTGTAAGAGTCCTTTCTAGTGTCCTTAATTCCAGCAAGGGATTACAATCTAAAGACACTGTGGATTATTGATACTGACTGAGCTCTTCTGTAATATGGTCCAAGTCAAATGGTACACACAAATCCATGTCCTAATTTTTACACTTGCCTATTTGCTCTAATTCTAATCTGACACGGAGAGAGTCTGGATGGCATGTGCTTTGAGCAGAACTGGCTGACCTTGCTGTTGACAGCAGCTAAGTTTATATTTCAAAAGGATAAAAACAAGAAAATAAATTCAGTGGATTATCGCCCTTTGTTTGTGTCTTTCTTCACCTCTTTTTTTGCTCTGCTGTCTTCTTAAAGCTGGTTAAAATGTCAGATTTCTGTTTTATACTATATAAAATGTATTATTACATTTATTTGATGTTATAATTATTTTAATCTTTGATTATATATTGGTTATATATATATATATATATATATATATATATATATATATATATATATATATATATATATATATATATATATATATATATATATATATAATTATTTGTACTGAAAGACACAGTATGTTATTTTGTCACTAGATGGCGCCTATTTAAAACAAACAAACGCATATGACTGAATTAGCTTATTTCTCTGGATTTAAACATTCTCTGAAACATCTGGGATATTACAAGCACATAAATCAGCAAAATATAACTCTGAGTGGTTTTTGAATATTTTAATGAAAGCATCTTACTCAATGGGTCTTTAACACTTGTCATTAGAGACTGGTGGCTGTTAAAGGAATATTTCACCCAAAAATGAAAATAGCTGCATAATGTACTCACCCACAAGCCATCCTCTGTAGCCTATGTATGACTTTTCTCTCAGACGAACACAGCCAGAGTTGTTTTTAAATTGTATATTGGCTCTTCCATGCTACATAATAGTGTTGGGTTTTATTTAAATGCTTTCAAAAGCATGTAATGTTGTTATCAAATTAACCCATATGTCGCCAGGTATTTAATGCATGTTTTATGAAATGAATTGATTTTTTTTCTTTTTTTTTTTGTAACAGAAATATTTCATGTTTAAAATATGAAACTCCAATCACTGACTTCTGGCAGCGGCTTAATGCGAGACTGAAGTGTAGGACATATGGGTCATGAGACTCATGTCGTAATATGTTACTGCATAACGAATTTTGTGTTAGTGCGCAAATTACGTGTTGTTGCATACGTTTTGGCACCAACGGCCTTCCATAGTAATGTGAGTACTATGTATTGAGTATTTAAGCTATATCATGAGCATTTATAATGTTCTCTGGTGGCACTTTAAAGGTAAACAATTCTTTTCAGGTCATAAACCTAATAACGAAGTGTTTTAAATAATTTAAAATACACTTTTTGATATTAAAGATCTAAAAATGGTTTCCAAAAAAACGTAAAGCTTAGACACATGATTGAAAACTACAAATACACAAAAACAAATTACAACTGACTTTAATAAGTAGGCTATTGATAAATATAAATAAATGAAATATTGGAGCTATGATAAATTATAATCTTCAGAATGTTACTCTTGCAAACTAAGAAATACTCATTTGAAATCTGATTTTTTTTTGTAAATTTTTAATTAACTGATGAATTAACAGTTACAATTTGAAATAGATTTTTATTGTAAAATAAACAATAAATACACAAAATAACCTGAAAATTTACAAATGTATATATTTTTATAATTAAATAATGCTTGCTGTTAATTGAGAAAATATTATCTTAAGAATGGTCAAAATTTATTATGACATATCAAATTAATTATTAATTACCAACATATAACATATTATTTAATTATTAAAATATTAATTATTATTAATGTAAAAAAAAATATTTCCTGAATGTATTTTAAAATAGCCATTGGCAATAGCTTGCTACGCCAGAGAAAAATAATAACTAAAATTTAAATAAGAGTGCAGCTACTGTAATTAATATTGACAATGTCCCTCTTAAGCAATTCTAAGCAACAAAAACTAAATTTCAAATGGCTGAAACGGTGAAATGATAACCATTAATATTACCTTAAACTCATATTTGACCCTGCACACATCTAACTTGTCTAATGTCAAGAGCAGTGTGTATGCTATCTACAATGAGAAGCCTGTATTATATGCTGTTTCTGAAATCTCTTGATAGATCACATTTTAATCTTTTAACCTTTCTGAAGAACTATTTAAACACAATGTTTTTATCCTTTTCAAAGCTGTAGTGGCAGACAGACCCATATAAATGTATTTTTCATGCTATAATAGCAATCTTTGTTTTCAGAGTGTCCACCGCAGGAATGTGACTTTGGAATGTAAATTGAAGAGAATATGTACTGTATATACTGTTTTCTCCCTCTCTCAATACTTATTGAAGGTATAGCATTCACACATCACATTCCAGTCCATTGAATAGCTCTCATGATCTATCCCCACAAAAGGGACATGAAAAATCAATGAAAGAAAAGAATAAGTGACAATGTGTGCAGTGCAAGTGGAGTACAGCACTGCTACAGCTGCTAAACTATTCATGCACTTTATGCAAATTGCATTTAAATTAGTGGAAAGCAGTAGCTCAGTGACATGTTTCTATAAAGTCAGCTTTGGGACTGCATATGTGCAGGCATGCATATGTGAATTAATCTAGGCCTCTCTCGCTTGATTGGCCATCTGCTCTGGCTGATGGGAGCCTGCATAATCAGACCACCAGAGAGCAAATCAGGGGTCTGGCTCCTCAGACTGCAGTTTTCTGATGGAGAAAAATCAAAGTGCACTTATAACTGAAAACATAATTATGAAGGATGCATATGGCTGAGCTGACCATTTCATTAAATGTTTATTAAAATTGACAGATGTTGGGATACTGTCACTGTTTTGCATTATTAGTTACATATTTAATATTGCATGCTAAATAAATTGTACGATGAAGTAAAAATATTTTTTTGTCATTATCATGTTGACTACTGGAATATGGGTTTGATATATTTGATATTCCATCACCTACCATATGTTTTAGTAGAAAGGGGAGCTGATGCCACCTAGTGAAAGTGTGGTGGTAACTACTAAATGTGAAATACATAAAGTAATAAATGAATATATTATTAAGACAATAAGGCTCATAGATTAATTTCTTTGGGGGGAGGGGGTGGTGGTGGCATGCAAGCTTTATGTTGAAAAGTGTTTTTCGATGCAAATACATTTTTGGTGTAATGACGCAGAAGACCATTTTTAATCAATATATTTTTCTAAAATGTTTTAAATACAAACAAATTAGTTAGTAATAATATACAATAATAATAAATAAACATGGGCACAGGCATTTATTTTTGCAAACTTTGATCAAATGTTTTATATGTATATTATGCTATATTTTGTAAAATTCATAATTAAAAATGGTACAGTAAATTAATAAAATAGTTACATATATTTTGCATGATATTTAAATACATTTTAAATACATAATTCATAGAATTATTAGCCCCCCTTAGAATATTTTTATTTTTTAAATATTTCCCAAACAATGCTTAATAAAGCAAGAACATTTTCACTGCATGTCTGATTCTATATTTTTTCTTTCAGAAAAAAGTCTTATTTGTTTTTTTGGTTTTTTTTTTTGGCTAAAATTTTTCTTTTTTTTTTTTTTTTTACATTTTAAGGTCAAAATTATTAGCCCCTTTAAACTATAAATATATATTTTTGGATAGTCTACAGAACAAACCATTATTATACAATAACTTGCCTAATTACCCTATCCTGCCTAGTTAACCTAATTAACCCAGTTAAGCCTTTAAATGTCACTTTAAGCTGTATAGGAGTGTCTTGAAAAATATCTGGTAAAATATTATGTACTGTCATCATGGCAAAGATTAAATAAATCAGTTATTAGAAATGAGTAATAAAAACTATTATCTTTAGAAATGTGTTGAAAAAAAAAATCTTCTCCCCGTTAAACAGAAATTGGGGAAAAAAATAAACAGGGGGTTAATAATTCTGACTTCAACTGTGCATATACACACACACGCACACACGTTTTGTATATCTATTAAGTCCAATTCATATTTTCTCTTATGGTGTAAAATGCATAATATCTATGTACAAAAAACAAATAGGCTCGGGCATTTTTGCCATGCTTTACATTAAATGCTTATATGCATAAGCATATTTATGCCTTATGAAACTAAAGGCATAATTTGTCAATAAACATACAGTAGCATATACAGTTATTATAATATGAAATGCACAATTTCTCATAGCAATCATGAAAAATCAATCAGATATGCTCAGGTATTTATACCAACACTGAATTAAATATCTCTTTTTTTTAAATAAAAAAATACTAGCAAATATAAAAATATGTTAATATATGCAACATGGTTAAATATTATTAAATGTAGCTATGTTAATAATATTCAGATTCAAAAGATCATCATTTAATTTCTTCAGTAAACACGGACTGTCAAGTGGATCTGTTCAGGGTCAGAAACATGAAACACAATGCAGAAATATATTGAGAATAAATATATAGCTGTCATAATGAACGGTTGTTAACTATGGCATTTAATGACACAAGGGCAAGAGAGAAAAACTGCAGAGGCAAAGTAATAAAGCATCAACTTTTCATTTGCCCAAGAAAGATGAAGAGAAATCTCACTAGAATGTGTGTTATTATACTGCTATTCATTTGTCACTCTCTCTATTAACAATACCCCAAATAAATAAACCAATCTGAAAAAAAAATCAGGAGCAATAAACTGTGACTTGGTTATCTGTAAAGTTTAAACACAATATAGAATTGAATATGTGATAGAAAAACTAATATAATAAGAAAATGTACATAACTAGAAAAAATTACATAATTTTCTAAGCAGCTGATGAAAACTATTAATATGAGAGAAATTACATCAGGGTTTTCTGTATTATTAATGCTGCATTATGCATTCATTCATTTTCTTGTCGGCTTAGTCCCTTTATTAATCCAGGGTCGCACACTCACACACAACAGACAATTTGGCCTACCCAATTCACCTGAAACTGTGGGGGAAACCGGAGCACCCAGAGAAAACCCATGCGAATGCAAGGAGAACATGCAAACTCCACACAGAAACGCCAATTGAGCCGAGGTTCGAATCAGCATCCAAGCAGCCTTCTTGTTGTGAGGCGACAGCACCTACTGCACCACTGCATCGCTTATTATGCATTAACATTACTAAAAAATACAAGTTTACATTTAGTTTGAGTCTGAGCTTTCGGGCCCAAGAAGGTAGCCTTGTTTTGATCAGGTTTAATCACTTTGGGTAACTTTTTCGGCATTAGTGATGATAAACCCAAACTGGACCAATCAGCCTTGAGAAAAAGGACATATACTGTTCAATAAAGCTACTCCCAGTCCCTATGCATATATTTTATTGCTCCAAATTAAAGCCTTTTACAATTAAATCATTTTAAATTTTGTCTTTTGTTGCTAATAATTCATTTATATGAAACCAATCATAATTATTTACATATTATATATTCAAATACTTTTAAAATGGTCAGTTAATATTAGTAATTGCTTTAAATGTCAAATTTACATTAAAATATTTACACATACACAAGCTTTATTATAAAAGCTTTTAAAACTATCACTTGAGCTATTTACATTGATTGATTAGCTTTGATCAAATTAATAATTTTTACTTGTTATTTAAAACTTTTAGCTGCATCAACAATGTTTATTTATGCCTTTTAAATGTATTTAAATTCATAATATTTCTGAAATCGTCAACAGAATTGTGAATTGCGCTGACTCTCTCATGTGTCCTGTGATTGGCTGTTTGCTGCACATGTCACAATTTTAGCTGTATGTGGTCCAGAGCTCATTTCAAACTCTAGATTAAACCCTGAGGATGTTCATATCAAGTTTTGTAAAACCCCTAAACCTGATCTTAACCCGATTTGCTTTGGTTTTGTCAACCTGAAAATTACTCTGCAACCCTAAGTTTGTTCAACACGTGTTGTCCAACAGGTTTTAGAAAGGTCTAACAGGGATTTTTCTTCTGTCATTTTTTGTCAATGTACACTTAATATGTGGCTCATGACAAATAGCGAAATCTGTATATTCAGCAATGGCTATAAGGTTAATTTCATAATTCATAATTAATTTCAAATCACGCAATGATATAACATTTACATGATTGTATTATTAAAGTGAAGTCTTTTGGCTCAGTGGTTAGCACTGTCGCTCTCTGTGTTATGTTTTCCCTGTGTTGGCGTGGGTTCCTCTGGGTACTCCGGTTTCCCCCACAGTCCAAAGACATGCACTATAGGTTAATTGAATAAACTGAATTTGCCATT
This sequence comes from Danio rerio, assembly GCF_052040795.2. Classification (NCBI taxonomy): domain Eukaryota; kingdom Metazoa; phylum Chordata; class Actinopteri; order Cypriniformes; family Danionidae; genus Danio; species Danio rerio. The sequence goes on from NC_141040.1 coordinate 24,343,205, forward strand.
GCGTATTAGTGTGTGTGAATACGAGAGTGTATTTTCCAGTACTGTGTTACGGCCGGAAGGGCATCTGCTTAAAATGCTGGAATAGTTGCCGGTTCATTCCACTGTGGCGCTGTCAAGTCTTCATATTTATTGTGCTTTTAATGAAATGAATAAAAATTTTGTAAAAGCCACTTAAATGTTCAGAAAAAAGAATACAACGCCATATTATTTCAGTTTGTGGGACATTTTCAGTGTGTGCAGAGTAGTGGTAGAATGCTAGTGTAGTATAGATAATTTACCACAGCAGTACAGGGATAGTACACCCAAAATGTTGAAATCTTCTGTTGAGCACAATAAAAGATATTTTGAAGAATGCTGGTTGCCAAGTTAAAGCCTTTTACAATATAAACAAGCTTGATATGAACATGCAGGGTTTAATCCATAGTTTGAAAGGAACTCCACATGCAAACAAAACTGTGACATGTAGCAAACAGCTAATCACAGGACACACGAGAGAGTCAGCGCAATTCACATCTCTGTTGAAGACTTCAGAAATATTATAATTTTAGGGCGGAGTGGTGGCACAGTGGGTAGCGCTGTCGCCTCACAGCAAGAAGGTCACTAGTTCTAGCCTCGCCTGGGTTAGTTGGTGTTCCTGTGTGGAGTTTGCATGTTCTCACCGTGTTTTTGCGGGTTTCCTCCAGGTGCTCCGGTTTCCCCAAAAGTCCAAAGAAATGTGCTATAGGTGAATTGGGTAAGCTAAATTGTCTGTAGTGTACGTGTGTGAATGAGACTATATGGGTGTTTCCCATTGATAGGTTGCAGCTGGAAGGACATCCGCTGCATAAAACATGTGCTGGATAAGTTAATTCCGCTGTGGCGACCCCAGATTAATAAATAAACTAAGCCAAAAAGCTAATTAATGAATGAATAAATTATTATTTTAAATACATTCACAAGGCATAAATAAACACTGTTGATGAAGCTAAAAGTTTTGGATATCAAGTAAATATTATTGATTATATCGAAGCAAATCAATCATCTGATAATGCAGGTTCACAGACTGTTTAAATTGACAGTTTTAAAATCTTGTATAGTAAAGCTCATTTCTATGTAAATAAAAATGAGCTTACTGACTTCCATAGAAGAAAAAATCTTGCGAAGTCAATGGGTCCCAGCAACCAGCATTTTTCAGAATATCTTCTTTTGTGTTCAACAGAAGAAAGAAACTCAAATCGGATTTGAACAAGAAAGTAGTAATTTTTATTTTTGGGTGAACTATCCCTTTGATAATGTCACCCTTGAAGAGCAATCCACTAAAAGAAGCTCCACTAACCCAAACCAAGCATGCCAGAGGTAAGAGAGGTAAGACACCAAAAGTCCACCAATTGATAGAAATGGAGAAGGCACCCAATGATATGATTTAAAAGAGATTTATCCTCTTAAAAATGATGTGTGGTCAGGAGCCACAGGTGTTCATTTTGCTTTGCCTGTGTATGTTTTTTTTCCCCCCGACTCTCAAAGCTGTGGTAGAATTTGTCTTGCAATTCATGAATCACAAAAGACCAGTTTCAGCTTTTCTTGCCAAGGGAAAAAACGTACCTTCATCTTGGATGGTGTGGAGGTAAGCAGACTAAATTGTTAGTGAATTTCATTTCTGAGTAAACTGCAAATTTATTCAAATAAAGCTCTTTTATGGGTTTGCCTTTGCACCTTGATTTGACCTTAAACATTGATCAAACATTCTACGGCCTCTGCAGTAATAATTACTACCACAAGATGGCAATGTTTGCTAATAAAACACTGAATAAGATCCATGACTACGCACTAACAGCCGAGTGTAACTTTTTAGGACAATGCTATTATCATTCAATAGTAAATGTGCTCGTCTTTTAGTTACCTCAGAACAAATTGGCTGAGGCTCATTCGAAATTCATTCTGTCGACATGATTATTTTCTGTTAAATAATTTTAACAACACCCATCCTAATTTGCAACCAGGTGTCGAAAGTCGTGTTTTATGCACAAATTCCAGCTCTAAGGGTTTAAATGCTGCGTGCCACCATGGGCTCGAGACATGGTGACGTCAGCGCCGAAACACTGAACTAAACAAGCCGCGTGAGCCTCTTTCGGAGCGCTCGGCCTGCCCAAACCACTTTGGATAGTTACCCAGCGTCTGATCCGGGGAGTTGAACAGTGTATTCGCCTGCGTGTCTTCAGTCTGTCACCGTGTCTCCCTGAGAGAAGTCCACACAGACGAGCGCTCCAAAATGTCCGAGAAGCCAGAGGCAGATTCGGAGGGAAGCTGGTACGGAGAGGATTTCGAGAAGATTGATCGGTTTGGGAGAACCAGCTCCGCCCGGCGTGATGTCTTGGGAGAGGAGAGACAGACAAGAGACTGGGAGGACGAGTCAAGTGTGGAGAAACAGTTTTCCAGCCATCCCGAAAGCGACCGGCAACCGCTCCCTGTTGTCATGGAAACTGCTTCCACAGGTAATGCGATTTTGATCCGTCCCATCATAAATGCATGTAATTTGACAAACCTCGATGCTTAACTTCTCTGTCGACCGACCGGGGCCTTGTTGTCAGGTAGCAGTTTACCTTGACGGGTTGACTGACTGGCTCTGAGAGTGGAACTGTTCTGGTAAATTTGGGGCTGAACATCGGGAATTTGACGGCTCTCTTAAGCACTTTTTGAGGAAGGAATTTTGAGAAATGTCATTATTTATTGAACTGACCAAATTGTAAGATGGTTTTAAGTGTAGAATTTTAAATCAATTCAAAAGGGGTCAGTGTTTACACCATTTTTTTTAGAAGTTGTTAGGCTGACAATCGATTCCTATCATATTATGTGATGTTAATAGGCCTATTTCCCAGTCGAAATATTGAGACATATTTGTTAGTTGAAATTTATAACATTAACTTTAGCCAATAGGATACATGTCTCACGGAACAAGGTAACACTTAGTTAATTTTGAAAGTTGAATAGGCTATAAAGTTTTAAATAAGTTCAGGGAATTGTACCAAAATGCTTCAAATTACTTCTAAAAGGAACTGTCATAATCATCCTGATAAAAATCATAGAAAAGATCAGAATCAAAGGAAAAAATTATGAAGTTCTATTTTTTCTATTTTTCATTTCTATTTTTTCTTCATAAGCACAAAGTCCTGATTAGTACTGAATTTGTGTTATTTTTTAACTGTTAACTTTATTTTTCAGTACTGTTTTGCAATTTAGCCTAGATACTACTCATCATTCATAATAACAAACACCATAGCCTACTACTCCTGAACGTAATTCAGGTAGTTCTCTTAAAAAGTTAGTAGTACACTGTAAGTGCACGTTAAGTACACTGATATAAAGTACAACAACTTGACATTTACTGATAACTATACTGATGATTAACTGTGCAAGAAACAAATAAGTTCAAAGTCCTCGTAAAATCAAAAGTAACCATATGATTTTCAGTTAAATTATTAGAAAAATTCTAATAATTCAGGGGGGCTAATAATTCGGACTTTAACTGTATGTATATAGAAGTCATGTTTGCTAGCACTCAAATAACCTAATTGTGAGTTATAAAACAGTGAGCTAATGCGGAAATGGTACAAGGTGCATAGTAAGGGAAAAATAAATCAAATTATCACATAATGCGGGAGTTAAATAGCAAGAAAAAGTGCCTCAACTGCTGCTAATGGCTCTTTACTCTGGAACAGCCAAATAAAAGGAGATTTTCCCTCGATTAATAACCTTTTTAAATTCAGAGAGTCCTCACAGAGGTTAAGTGTGGTTTCTTGTGGCACTCATTGGAAATTCTCCCGCCCGGCCTCTAAACAATTAGTATTAATTGATGAAGTAGATCCAGCATCTAGCCTCTTAAAGTTATAAATGCATTGTGAGTCACAAAGTTTCATATGTGTATGAATCACCGGCGGATTTACATTGAGGAGAGAATTAAAAACAGAATTCTGTGGTAAAATACTATTATCAGACTGAATCTCTCTGATTAACATCTGAATCTCTCATTAGCACAGTCTCATTACTCACCGACTTTTAAAGGATTTCATACTTGGTAATTTGATAGCCTGTCAATGGATCACATTTAGAGCACGTGTGGAACTTTTTGTCATCTCTGTATGAAACATAATTGTGACCTTTGGTACTGATCCTGAATGATTTTGACCACCTCTTTAAAGTCTAGGTTGACATGACATAAAAATCAACATCTACAAGCCATATATTAAAAAAAAAATATCCTCTGCAGGGCTCAACAATAAGGACTGCCCGATGGCCCGGGGCCAGCGATTGAGATGCTTGGGACAGTAGACAGGATGGTTACTGGCCCGATTGGGCCACTGCTGCCTTGTCACTAAAGTTTATTTTGCCTTTGACTATTTGTCAATTGCATGCAAATACAGCCTTTGAATTGACAAACAGTTTGGGTTTTCAAGCCTTCAAATGCTACCTTCTCGGTTCCTTTTATCTGATTGGATGTTGTGAGCACGTTATTTTTTTCAGTATCAACCAGTACAGCAAAGAGACAGCAACATGGCGACAACATCAAACGATGATGCTAATGAAAAACATTTGTTTTTAACATCTTGGAAGCAGACATTTACAAGGGTGCACCACAACTAAAAAATAAAGCAATATTTTGTACAGTTTGCCGTCAATTTGGCAGGTCAACCATCAACACTTTGAACTTGGCTCATTTTACATTTATTAATTTTTTTTCAACATTTAAGTTCTAGATATACAAACATTGTAACACTTTTTTTTATTTGTGGCTAAGAAATAGCTCTTCTTTTTTTATTGGTGAGCCCAGTAAAAATATTGGCAGGGCAAGTAAAAATCTTAACCACTGGTCCGATCGGGCCAGTAGAAAAAATCCTTAGCGTTGAACCCTGCTCTGTCATCTGAAGTGACGTAGCTGCCACATTTGTTCTCATTAAGTCAAAGCATAATGTTTTAAAATATATCACTATTCTAGCCATTTAAATCTGATTACTTTGTCATATCAGATGACACACTGCAAATTGCCTAGCTTCATCTTGAGCAAATAAATGAGCTATTTTTACTTTGCTTCAGTCTTTAATTTCTTCAGCTCTTGGAGTTGTAGCCAGTCACTTGTTCTTAATGTCAACTTAATCTGGTTTCCATTGACAACATTACACAAAAATGCTCACATCCCTACAGTTAAAAGTTTCTCTGCATTTGAAATGAAGAAATCTGACAGTTTTAGGCCCAATACCAATTCTGTTTTTGTACAACTACCCCTTCCCTTGGCCCTTGAAACAGAGTGAGAAAGGAAGGGCTTCAAAATTTACCCCTAAGAAATGGGATACCACTACAGCACCTGCCCACGTCATCATATTTCATTCTGATCTCTTGATTCATATGAGATTAACGATCACGACTGCTGTAGTTATTCCCATTGTGTTATTTTTGGGTATTTATCTTTAAGAAATCACTGAAGGCATATATTATGGTAACATAATGGTATAACGCGGCAATAAGCTTGTAACTGTACTGTGCATTTACACCGTGGCCATATTCATTTACGTAAACATACAAAAACAACATTAACTTTATATCAGACTCTGTAAAATGGTCATTCACAGCCACTAGACTTTTCTGACAGTTTATTCGAGTGTCGCATGTTGTGGGACTTCTATACAGGAGTTATTATTATTTTAGTTTTTTTTTTTAATACTAGTTTGTGCATCTCCTCACTTCTGTGTGCAGCTACAGTATGCTGCCATTGTAGGTGGTGTATTCTGGGAAATTTTCTTACCCCTTGGTTTCGAGTGTGATCCTAAAAGTCTCCATTTCGAGGGCTATCTAGCCCTTCCCCTTAGCCCTACTCCTTTAAGCCAAAGAGAATTGGGATATCCCTACCCCTTCACGTGAACGCGCAAAATAAAAGGTAGGAGCAAGGGGAAGTGTTTAGGGGTGTACATGGGATTTGGCTTTAAAGGGCCATGAACCCCTTCGTTTCAGCAGGGTGTTTTCACACCTCTACTTTGGAAAAAGCCAGAAAAGTGGGCGTGTCCAGCTCTGTTTAGGGGGGAGTGTCAGAGGAGCAAAAGTGGGATGGTGTGGGAATGTCGATTTGACTACGCGCTGAGTTTCAGAGTCAAAACACACACACACACACACAGGGGAGAAAGGGACTGTGTTTACATGGACATCTGTAATCAAATTATTTGCCAAATTATTAAATGGTGTACTTCAACTGCAGTTTGGCACTTTCATTCAGGGAATTGATTTGTGCCCCTAGTGACAAACGAGATATTTGATTCGAGGAACTGCTGTAAGCGTGTATTTTTATTGCAATGTTTTATACCGCACGGCGAATGAGAGAAAAAAATAAACTCCGCATTTCTCTGTAACTTAGATGCACTCAGCAGGTAAGCCACGTGTGTTATTCCGGTCGCAAAAAGCGGTGAAAATCCTACACGACGGTAATAGTTTGGTTGTGGTGCTAACATGTTTACACTCGGTGCAATAGTTAGTTCGATACGAACAAACTAAATAAACAAAGGCAACTGGTCGCTCACTTACCAAATCTGTAGAGAAAGGACAATCCACAGCAACTAGAACCGCGTCTTTATTAAGAGGAGACGAGCAGCGAATCCGGATCTCTATTTGCAGAAGAGAAAAGCTCTTGGGTAAGCAACGTTCCTAGACATGTAAGTTATTGTTGTCGCGTGTCGCGTCGCATATATTGTAATCCACATGTGAGTCCAGCTGCGCTCTCACAGAGAGAAAATGAAAACAAAACTGGACTTGAAATTATGAAAGCAACACTGCACGCTTGTTTTGCCAGCACAATGTGGCGTCTCTGCCGTCTACACAGTAACATTAATGAATATTAATGAAGTTGCACAATAGAGCGCGCTGATTGGTTTGAACCAAGCCTTACTCATGCGTTAATGCAGCACAATTGGAGACGTAATACGGGACGCCCCGGTACAGACGTCCAGTCAACACGCTGGAATACACGCTAAGATCTCATGGCCGTGACGCAGCTTCAAAAATTTGTTTCAAACCGGAAGTACGAATTTGCTCGAAATAACGCAAAAACTACCAATTTTCACTTTTTAGTCAGATATATGTGTCCTAATAGTGTTTTTAGCAGTGTGGGACACATATACGACTGTCAACAGCTCAAAAAATGTGTTTCGTGACCCTTTAATGTGTGCCCATGTGAACCTGAAATTTGTGGTTTGTGGTTTTTAATTTCACCATATGTAAGCTGATCCACACTGTTCTTTTTCAGGAATACCAATAGCATTTGTTTTCAATTGACATGAATCAGAAATCAATTTAGAAAAATATTGAGTCTAAATGAAAACTTGCAGACCAAAATCCAGTTGAATCTGGAAATCTGAACTGATACAGACGTAATCAAAGAGTCACTTACATGTGATGCACCCAAAGGATGTTTTTTTTTTCAATTCATAATGAAGACTGACGCATCAGTATAAAGCTTGAAATGTTTTAAATGACACAACTCAAAGGTAAAGCAAAAATACAGATTGTGTCATTTGAATACTTGCTCTTGAATAATTGAATACTTTAATACTGCACAGAATATAGCTAATAATTTTTTTTTGTTAATGGTTATTGCATAGAAAGGAATACAGAAGTATAACATCAATAAAACATTTCCCACCAAATGTGAGTTTACTCATATTTTTTTTTAATCAAAAAGTTACATACTGGAGTTTCCTCCTGTTAAAACTTAGATTTTGAAATGTAAAGAAAACCTTTGTTTTAGTGCCATCACATGTTAGTGACTCCTTATACTTTTAGTTAGATCATTTTAAAGTTAGAGCTTTACCTTGCCATTTGTACATGAATAATTTAGTGGACAGAGGTGAAACACAACCTCTGACAGAATGCATTTGACTTTAATTCCTTCCAAGGAAGAGCCAGTCTAAAAAAGCACATCTATATTGGATCTATTAATAATTTTGCTTTCAGTATGATACTAAAACATCTCAATTTTTCCTCTAGCATTTATTATCTTTGCCTTGGTCACATTTAGGCATCATGTTACATTTTGCATTTGTGCAAGAACAATTAAAAACCTGATTTTCTCCACAGACTGAAACCAAGTCTGCACTAAATAGCAAGTCTGTTGCATGTGTGTGACACTACTTTATTTTGCACATATAATGAGCAATTATATATCATGTGTCGGTTGTGTAATGGAGAGACCCCTCTGTGCTGTCTTTAATAATCCACCGATCAGACACCATGAAGCCTTTGAGTTGTATTCTAGACAGTCAGTTCATTGTTTTTAATGTCTTCGCTTCAGTGAGTCGTGATTCATTAGGAAGCTGGAATGCAAGTTTACTTTCTTCTTCACACACATACTGTACAGATAGTGTTTTTGGTTTCAGATTATCAAATGTGCAGCAAAGAGTGAGAAAATAAGATCAAATAAGCAAATGAGATTAAAAGAAACTTTCTCTTAGCTGTAAGATATGCATCTCATTACACTCTCTTAGCTCCTTCTGCCAGGAATTTGATAAATATTTACACTCTATGTAGTGAATAAATACACAGTGATTAAATTCTGTTACATAATGTGAAGAAACTCTTTACTGCTCCAAGCTGTTCATATTCATTTATGTGTAATTACTCTTGTTTTTCGGGAAAAATATCTCAACATATCTGTATATAAACATATGGTGTATATTATTTTACAGCATTTTATATCTTACAATTATCTAAGACTATGAGACTATCATTTATATGTTTTTTTCTGACTTATGAACAAATATTCCTAATTTTTTTTTAGCTATTTATCCTTTAAAAAAGATTGTACTGAGAAAAGAACAGCTTCAAACTCTTTGCATTATTTTATATAAACATTTTTCTGGCATTCTCTTTCCACATTCATTTTCTCTCACAGTATTTCAGATTACATCCATAATGCATTTGCCTTTTTTTTTTTTTTGCTGGGCTTAATTTATATTATAGATAAACATGTTCTACTAGACTGGGTTATCTGAGAATATGTATAACAAAATGAATCACTGACAAGTTTATTTGTATGGATATTTCAGCAGATTTTCAACTGATGTTTCAGATATGTTGAGGTCAAATACTTGTGATAATACTTGATCTAAACATAATATGTGATACAAACATCGAATAAACTACTAAATTATATATTTTCATTGGAGTAAAAGTAATAAAAATAAAGGTAAACTATTTATTTCTCGTACTGTAATACTGTTTAATTTTATTATTCGTTAGAATATTAAATAGGTCAAACTGGTCTGCCACAGCAGAATGAACCGCCAATTACTCTCATACATGTTTTATTCAGCGGATGCCTTTCTAGCTGCAACCCAGCACAGAGAGGTCACTAATTCTTAAAGGACTTATGCTAATTTGTCCATTCTTTGTCCACTGTTAAACCAGATTTCTACAAACAAATTATCGTTATGTCTTCAAGAAAATCTAATTTTCCTTCAGGAAATGAATTTGCCATATAATACTAAATTCTTTAGTGTTTAAACAGTATCACTATATTATGTATTTTATTTTAAGTATTTTACTACACTGTTCACAAACAGTAAAAGTGTTTGTTCTTTTTCATTTTTAAGATTTTAAGTGCAACTTTCTCTGTAAACCTGCAGTCATCTGCTGGAGCAGTTTGTTTTCAAAATGAGAAGTACCTCCAACAGCTGCTTCGGCTCTTCACAACCATTCGCAAATCTGTTCTGTTAAAGAAGTAAATCTGGTGCATTCGTACACAGACAGACTAATCATGTGAAAGTGTGCCTGGGGTGTCTTGGCACAAACTCCTCTCACGTGCCATGGACCAGTGAGTGTTGTCCTGATCTTCCTTTTGCCAGATCTTTCTGTTGTGTTGAGATGAGAGGCTCTAATATATTGTGCTTCCACTGGGGCTAAAAAGAAATCAGCAGTGTAACGATACATTGTTAAAATATGAAATTTCAACATAAAAGTGTGTTAATATGTAAGCAACAAGCAGTTAATTTTATCCAAGAGTAATGCCTTTATGACATACAATCCAGTCAAGTCTTGTTTGATATACAGCATTTTATGCAGTAGACTATATATTAAAGCAAGGGTTACAATATTTACTGTATTAACATGGAAAAAGCACACCAGTCATGTATTAGATTGCAATTACAATATTCGTTTATACTATTAAGCCAGTTATCATGCAATTTCTGCACTGAGAGTTATTTACAGTGTTAAAGAGTTAAATTCCGATGCAAATCATTGACCAAGTGTTAAAAACATGAACGTATGACAGAGTATGTATTTGCTAATAATCATTTTCAGAAACATTTTTATTTTCAAGCATGGCTCAAGTTGACATATCTAAGGGTGGAGCTCCTTATATGACCACTTTGCATGGTAAACCATACACACCCACACAAGACAGCAAGAGTGGCAAGCATTAAAACACTTCACTCAGGATAAGGAAGTTGCTACAGCACTGCGCAGGACTTGTTCAATAATAGCTTCAAAGAAGTGTGTTTTTGGTTGTAAAGGGAAGTTGATGTTGTTCAGCCATAGTTAATTTAAGATGCAAAGATTTCCCCCTGTTTTATTTGCCCATGTAAGATGTCTTGTAGGTCAACTGGTTGACTCAGTATATCCACCAAAAGCTTTTTCTGGAGAGAAAAGCAAAGAAAAAATCTGTCTCTCATAGGCCTTTTTTTGTTTCAGTAGGGTGCTTGTAACCTTAAATATAGGTTAAAACATTATTATTTTTGCAGCTCAGTTTATAGCACTGTCGCCAGTTGGCATTTCTGTGTGGAGTTTGCATGTTCTCCCTGTATTTGTGTGGGTTTGCTCTGGGTGCTCCGGTTTCCCCCAGTCCAAATAAATGCGCTATAGGTAAATTGGGTGAACTAAATTAGCCATAGTGTATGAGTGTGTGTAAATGCGAGAGTGTATAGGTGTTTCCCAGTACTGAGTTGCGAACGAAAGGGCATTTGCTGCATAAAACATGTGACAGAATTTTTGCCGGTTCATTCTGCTGCAGCGACCCCTAAAAAATAAGCGACTAAGCCGAAGGAAAATGAATGAATGAATGGTATTATTTTTTGTTTCAGATATTTAGTCACATTATTCTCAAAATCATTCTGCATAAATCTACAGATTTGTTACAAAATTCTGTCTGCAGATAATTACACTCTCATAAATAAAGGTACACAAGCTGTCACTGGGGTGGTACCTTTTCAAAAGATACACATTTGTACTTGAAGAGTCCATATTGTTACCTACAAATTTTAAGAGGAACACTGGTACTTTTTAGGTACTAATATGTACCCTTGAGGTATTAATGTCGACCTTTTAGGTACAAATTTGTAGCTTTTGAAAAGGACAGCTTGCGTACCTTTATTTCTGAGAGTGTGGGGTGTTTCTGTGATGCACAGCTTTGATGTTAATAGATGTGTTTGAAACTCACTGACATTTCTGTCAGATGTGGTTGAAGTGTGTGCACGAGAAATGTTCTCCTAATTCAGTGTCTGCGGTCAGATAAGATGCTGAAATAGTCAATAGTCAGCATCCTCCTTATGATCACATGCAAAGCATAATGGGTAGTTTGCGTTGTAGACAATAAGTGTATAAGAATAAAAAACACTAAAGACTTTATAAGTTTTCAGAGGAATTATGGGTTCAATACTTAGTTCAGGGTGTTCTCTGTTAATGAGCTGGTGATCTTGAATTACTGTAGGTGTGTTAGACAAAGGAGACATGCAAAACGTGCAGAGCCGTGGGTCCCCTGGACCTAGATTGATAAGCACTGCTTTACAGGGACTCAAGATTAATATAGAAATTGGGGTTTGAGGACTGATTTTTCTTATTCTCAATTTATTTGGCAGTGATAATAGTTGAATATTATATAACAATAACAACTGAAGGAGCATTACACCTCTAGATTTTGTCAAAACAAGAGTAATATTGTTTCAATTATGTGTTGTTATACAATTATGTTAAATACATAATTGCATTGCTTTGAAACATAACCCTGTGTTGCTTTCCCTGCCTGTCTCTTTTTGTCATCGTTATTTATTAAGGAGATCTTGTGTGACTTCGTCCATGCCTTCCTGTGAAGATAGACCTGGCGCTGACCAGAAATAACACAGACTCCAGGAAGGAAGTTTTCACAATGATCTTTCTAGGCTCCGTTATAATTGTCAGAGCTGCACAACAAAGAAAAGAGTAATTCACTTCATGCAAAAAGTCGAGTACACACTTGTGAGTCAAAGGGCCAACATAACCAGAATATCAAAGAGTACATTCAAAATAATGAACATGTAAGAGCACTACTGGGCCCAACAAAAAAGAATTGTATTGCTCCTGCATGGTGACTTTTCCTGGAAGGTAGATCAGCCCAATTTAAAACAAAGGTTAAATGGTCATTTTATTGCAAAAATGAAAATTCTGTCACCAGCTACTTGCTCTTGTTGTGTTGTTTCAAAGCCATAAAAAGTGAACTCCTTGATTTAAAGTATTTTAAGTCAAAACAGAGGTTTCTGTTCTACTGCACTCATGTGCTTATTTCATATAACCTATTTTACATATTTAATAGTTGAGCAGTGGTGACACTCCTGAAGCTGTACAGTGTTATAAAGCTTTGATCTGTTCATTAATCTGAACTGTGGATCCTGCTTATTCCCCAGTAAGTGCTTTAGGATTAAGAGGAGAAGTGATTAGCACAGTAGTGTTAACACCACTGTCAATGCCTGATTCTTTCCCAACAAACATACACCCATCCATACACACTTCCTTGAACCAGTATGTAACCATTTTCGATATTTTGTAATTTCCAAGACAGAGAAAACTAAACGATCATTTCTCCTCATATTGTTCAGTCGCCACAGTATTGTTTTAAGTTGACTTGTTAATTTTCTGATATTGTTCACACCCTATTGCAATTGTTGTGCGATTCTTGAATGTTTATCATCTAAATTTGACTATACTAGACACCTTTGCATTTTTTTAATGAGCCTCTATTATGGGTTTTTGAAAATGACCTTCTATTTAGTGTGTAACACAGCTCTAAGTGAATGAAATCATCCAGCTGAAGTTTAAATCTGAAAGTGCACCTTGTTTAAAACTATTGATTTTTTAACGAAGTAGTCGACTCAGAGTCGAGCAAATGAATCGTGTCGGTTCAGATCTTTTGCCTGAATGCATCAACCTCGACATTGTACATCACCAAACATGTAGAACCGGTTCCGGTAAAACGTGAATGCGCCTTTCCCATCAGACAATAGTGTAGCGTGGGGAATCACGGGGCTGATCATGACACGAAGATAACGATCACTGACAGATGGAGATTCGGCTATGGGGAATAAAGGGTTAAATTTCATTTTCACAACAACAACACAGTATAGCCAACAGTGTTCTGTGTTTGTTCCTGTCATTTTTCTGATTTTTGATAAAATAACATACTCTGCAGCACGGAATTCACCGTTTGTTATTAAAGGAAAGGTCAGCAACGACTATCACGTATGGGACTTTGTCAGACTTTGTCAGAAACTGTTACAGTTCATATGGATTAGTTTCTTCTAACTCTGGATCATAACATGTAAGTTTAATTAAAATTGTTGTCTTGTTTTGTGTAGTTTGCTAAATATGTTTTTGTGTGTGTGTGTGTTATAAGTTTGTAATTACTTAAATTTGATAGACCAGTGCCTGTAGTGTATCTCTCAGGTTATATACGTTTGTGGCTGTTCACGTTGCGTCCATAACCACGTTGAAAATATGATGCGTGCTTCTTTCTTGAGCTATTTAAATGTGTTTCTGAACTCGTGATCCTCTGCCGTTTATCTTTGCTATGGCCACCACTGGCTGTTCCCACACACACAGCGTGGTAAATTTTCAAAATAGTTCAACTTTTGCCACTGTGTGGATTAATACTGAATGTGTGTTGTTGTTATTACTTGGGGTTCGGGTTAAGAGCCGAATAATATGCTGCTGTTTAACTACATTACTTTATTGCATTCCTGTATTGGGCTCTCACATACTCTCTGCTGCTTCATAGCCGTGGGGGACATTTTTCGCGCTGAACCCAATCAACCAATGACAACAGACTGGATTGTTGGACCAATCAGCTCAGATTAGCCTCCCGCATAGAAGGGGTTTGGAAACAAATGAGTTGCTGAACGAATCATTTGGTAGTCGTTGGGATAATTAGGTAAACATAAATGCATATTACAAGACAATGAAAGTTTTTTTTGACCTTGCACCCAAATCAGCCTGTTATTGGAGACCCCCAAAACCAAAACATGACCTATTATAATGACAAATAGGGGCTCTTCTAAAAATCCAGCCTTGATGAGCATAAGAAATTAAAAGAAAAACATAAATTCTGGCAAGAAAAACAAAAATTATAATGAAAGGTTACAGTTCAGTAATCTTTAAGGTCTCCACTATAATATAGTTGTAGTTCAAGCCAACAGATTTTACTAAATGTCAAAAAGGTCCAATTTTGATTTTATGGAGACCACACTGGAAAACACCAGAGTCCATGGCTAGATCAGAATAGAATTTGCTTAAGACAGAAGACGGACATTTTCTCACCATTTACTCGCATTCAAGTGTTTTTTAACACAAATGAAGAAATTCTGAAGAATGTTGGGAAATGCAGCCATTGACATCAATAGCAACAGAAATACTATGGAGGTCAATGGCTGTTTTTTTCCCAACATTCTTCAGTATGTCCTTTGTGTTCAACAGAAAACAGAAAGTCAATCTGGTTTGGAACAATAGGGTATATGTAGAAGCACACAGAAGGACTTTTAATTTGTCAGTAACCAGGGTCAAACGCTTCCGGTGAACTGTATGCCGTTACAAATTTGGCACGTTTAAGGTCTGTTTTCTTAAAAAAAAAAAAAAAATTCACTGCCTAAATGATATACGCTATAAAGTGGGTCTCAGAATGTAAAGAAGCACTGGATTAAATACCATTTTTCCGTGCCATATCTTTAAATTATTCAAATTTATTTTACTCCAGTATTTTCAATTGCGTTTCTGAGCTTGTCTGGTGATCCTGACAGGTGCGTGCATTTAAATATATATATTTTTTTGTATCTCAGTTTATGCTTCAATAACTAAATGAACGCTGAAGTCTATTTAACTGATTGTATTTTAATTACATTACAGCATCGATGCAGTAAAAGGAACCGTCTAAAATTTAAAACGTCACATTAACTGTTCATCTGAAGTTTATCAGTATGGGAAGAAACACTAGCTCTGCATGCAGTATACCCTATTAGAGGGTAAGCAAATTATGACAATCTTTTTCATTAAGTTTTTCCATTTAAACTTTTTTTTTTACTTTTAACTTTCATTAATTTTCCATTTAACTATCAATTATTTATTATATAAATGGGAGAAATCTTTAATAGTGTTCATTTGGACCAACACATGATTTATTCCTGTTTTTCAAAATGCAAGCAATATTATAAGTGTGCAGGTAGAATACCTCTAAATGAAGGTTCAGTACTGAAGAATATCATGTGCTTTTGCTATCAATGTGTTTAGGAGAGGATGAGTCATGGTTAAATGTTAAAGATGAGAGGTGTGGGCTGGGGACTGTGTGGTGTGAACAAGCATCATCCCTCACATTCTAAAATGTTTCTGTGACCATCGCTGTGGTCTGCAGGTACAGTCTGCAGGTACAGTTTGGTTATTGTGCTGGTCACCAATGAGATTAAGAAGAGTGTATGTTGATATTGGTTGTTTTTGAAAATTCATGGGCTGTCTTCTCACACTACACTTTTTCATAGATCCTCACACTTCTTAGATACCGATGGTTAAAAATAGATTCCCTGTGGAGTCAGTTTGCCCAGTGAATGTAGGGCAGCACAGAGACAGAGGCACAGGCTCTCTGATGGAGCGGGGTCACGTTAACACAAGTCATGAGATTATCCACTGTTACACATCTGTAGTTTGGAGGGAAACACACCTGATCCTGATGTCAAAAATATACCATGTAAAGTCCAACGAAACGTTTAAAAAAATTAATCTAGAATAAACATGACAACTAAAATGCAATTCCGAAATCTGACACCCGCTTCGAATGTTATCACTCGATTGAATGGCTGTCATCAGTGAACTAGTAGGCGCAGAAGGCTACTGGCCCATATCTATCAGCTGATAACCACATAATGCCCATTTAATTGATTGATAACATTCGAATCAGCTAAATCTGACAGACTGTTTTATTTGCTAAATGACTCAACCCATATCTATAGAGGCTATTTCTGCTTACACATTTAAAGTAAGGTATGTTAATCACTTTCAGCATGTATTTGCCTGAAGCCTGAATAATTTCTTACCCTGGTTTCTTTACTTTAAACTGTGGTAGGTTATTTTGTACATTTTAATGCTGTTTTTACACTCAAACTTAAACATCCTCCAGTTTTTAGCAGTGTGTGTTGCTTATTGTTTTGTAGACTGAGGCATTGGTGTCACCATAGATCTGCTCATTTTCAGATCCCTGGGTGAAATCTCACAGTGTGTGTGTGAATGTCAGTGTGTTTGTGTGTGTGTGAGTTTGTGCTTCTGGAGCCCTTATGTGAAACCACTGCAGTCGACCTTCAGTAAAAATTGAACTGGAAAACTGTCATCTGCCACAAATAGCAACAATAATAGAGTGAAGGACAGAAAGGCAGACAGGAGCAGACTATGTAACGAGAAGGAGACAAGGTGAATTGATGTGTATGGGGGTGTGACGGGACCCTCACTGACTGCTGATGAGACACACTACAGTAAAGCCCTCAGGAGGACACTTTAGCAAAATGACCACTTAAAACGTACAGCGTTTCTAATGTCTCAATTTCACAAACAACACATATACACAGTCAAATTTCCCCAAGGTCACATGATGCAAGAAGCTTTGTGAGGCGCATGCAGTTACAGACAAGGTGAAAGTGACACTCTTGTGCACAGCTCTTATTTAAGATGCATTTATTTTACTATATAATTCCACAAATGTAATCAGCTCTGCAGTGATGTTTAATAATCATGTTAGTAGGAGTTGAAACATTTTGAAATAGAACATTTGTATTTTAGACAAGTAATATGATATACATGAAGGTATGATTTTATAAATAAAAAGACAAAAAAATTATCAGCATGTCTGTGGTGATTGAAAAAAAAGATTGTAGGGTAAATTATATTTTATTGAATCTGCATTTGCAGAAATTTAGAATTTGCAAAAAAAAAATTGCATTGATTTCCTTCTTAGTTTTTGTTTACATTGAAAACTTTCTAGAGGTGCAGAACTTTACTTGCCTCACAATTTAATTAAGAGGGCAATGATTGGATTATAAAACAATTATGTAATAGATTTGTAATAGTTTCATTATAGTTACAGTTGAAGTCGGAATTTCTGTTTAACGGAGAAAAGTTTTTTTTCCACACATTTCTAAACATAAGAACTCATTTCTAATAACTGATGACATTTAAAGGCTTAACTAGGTTAATTAAGCTAACTAGGCAGGTTAGAGTAATTAGGCAAGTTATTGTATAACGATGGTTTGTTTTGTAGACTATTGAAAAATATATAAAGCTTAAAGGGGCCAATATTTTTTTTGAACAATTAAAAACTGGTTTTATTTTAGCCGAAATAAAACAAATAAGACTTTCTCCAGAAGAAAAAATATCCTTGCTCTGTCAAACATCATTTGGGAAATATTAAAAAAAGGAAAAAAATCCAAAGGGGTCTAATAATTCTGACTTTAACTGTATATTAATATGCACAGTATAGTTCAACCCAGGCTCATTCCGATTACGTACCCCTATATACATTTTTGGAGAGAGCAAAATATGTCCCAGGAGCTACGTTTGTTTGCAGCTTTTGTTTTTCGCGAATCTGCTGGAGGCCACTGTGTACTCTTTTTCAGATCTCACATTTCTCTCGTGAGTGCCATTCGAGCCTCCTGTTTAGTAAATCCACCAGAGGCTGCTGTCGGCTGACTAACTGACTGACTAACCAACCGACTAATCCCCCCACACTCCCCCTTCCCTAAACCCAACCAATAGTGTTTTCAAAACCACAGATTGACCCACCCACCCACTTCCCTAAACCCAACCAATAATATTTCAAAAAGTGCCGATTGAACTGCCCACACCCTTCCCTAAACCTAGTTGCAGTGTTTAGAAAAGCTTTTCAGAAAAAGAAAAGCCCTTGTCTGATTTTTTTACCACATTTTCAGATTTTACCTCATTCTCACCCTGTTATTTATTTGTTTATATTATTTTATTTTATTTTATTGGCTTCAGTTTTTGTCTTACCTGCCTTCAGGGACTGTTCTTCATCGGACTAAGTACCCGTTGTCATGGTCAACTTCACTCTGCATCTCAAGTCTGCTGACGTATGCGTTAAGCTACCGGTCAAGCTGGTAACAGCAGTAAAGCCGTCCACATGCAGGTAGCAAGAAAAGGAACGGTGTCATATCACCCTGTAGCGTTCGTTTTAAATCCGAAATGCTCTGGCTACATAATTTGCGATCCCCAGAAAAGTATATAGGGTTACATTTTTTAGAATAAGCCTATGTTGGTATAGTTGTATGTCATTTTTCATGTTTAAAATACCACAGATGCAAAAATGCAAACCCTGGAACAATGAATAAAAACATTTTATATATATTTACCTGAAATTAAAAAATATATATTCACAAATGCCATAATCAAATCCAAAAATAACTCACATAGTCTTTATTATGAATGTATCAGATTTGTGACATGTGAAAGGATTCTGTGTATTTGATCATTCAGTTGGGACCGCATGGTGACAAAGGAATCTTTCACTAGTTGTTTGATGTGTGTCAGTTCTTATGGATAAATTTAAAGTTTGTGAATTTGGGCTTTTTTCGTGCTGACCTGATGTGTGTCAGTATAGCAACAATAATTTTTACAAGAGTTATTGTACTTATGTTTTTGCTTTAGGCAAGTTCAAATAAATTTTTGCTGATATTCTCTCATGCAGATAAATCAACTTCAAGCATTCAGAAGTCCAGTGATGACAGGGATGACCTGTACACCTCCCTCTTGTCCAATCAACACTATTCCTCTCATGAAGACACCTCTTACTTTTCTGGCAGCCTGAGCAAATCTGCTGACAAACATACAACCCACACTGATGACTTCATCTCTGGATCCTATTCTGTCACCTTCAGCTCAGATTCCAGCAACAAGATAAAAACCAGCACAGACCAAATTGACAGCTCTCACAGCACAGAGAGAGCTTTCGGCTCTTCTTATAACTACATGGACATCAGTGGTAAAGACGACTCGAGGAGCTCACAGCGTCCCCTGGAGGACTGGAGTATGAGTGGCCTCTCAGAGCCCTCCCTGTACACCAAACTGGAGAAGAGCCCATCACCGGTCGAAGTAGATGCAGATGAACTTGGCTCTGCAGGACTTCTGGACACTCAGACCTTCCCGTATGTGGAGGAACCATCTGATGAAGAGCTCTCTGACTATCAACCCTATCGATCTCCAGGTACCGGTAGCAGTGCCAGCCCGGTGAGGATCACCTTGACAGAAATACCACCCACATCTGTATCACCGACTACAATCCAGCACAGCCCCACAGTTACAGTTTCCCAGAAAGAGAGTATCCTGAGTCTGGGACTGGAGGGAATGCCTACTGTAACCCTCTCAGAGCCGGAGGATGACAGCCCTGAGTCATCTACACCCCCTACAGGTGAGCGTCACTATTCTACAGTAGTGCATGCACTACCACAGGTATCAAGCTCAGTTCCTGGAGGGCCACAGTACAGTTTAGCTTTAACCCTAATTGAACATATCTGCTCAAACTAATTCAGTCCTTCAGGCTTTTTTGAAACCTACAGGTAAGTGTGAACAAAACTCTGTACGGCTGCGACCCTCCAGGATCTGAGTTTGACACCCCTGCACTCTTAAATTCTTTTACTGACTGACCACATGCTCCTGTATTGCTTTATTTGTCAATCTGTTAACACATAAACACCACAAATCGATCAATCACTTAGTCATCCTCTATCCTTCAGATCTATCAGAGGTTGCCACAGCAACATGAACTGCCAATTACTCTGTTTTTTTTTGGCACCCAGCACTGGTAAACAATCATACACTCTCTCATACACACATTTATTCACTATGACCAGTTTAGTTTACCTATTTTTCTAAATTAGAAAAATACCTATAGTGCATGTCTTTGAACTGTGGGAGAAACAGAGCACCCGAAGGAAACCCACCAAAACATGGGGACAACAAGCAAACTGCACACAGGAGTTCCACCTGGCCCTTTCGGGATTCAAACCAGTGACCTTGCTTATCTTCTTGGAAAGTAGCAAAAACATTTTTAAGCTTGTTTGGAAAGGTAGTTTTTCTTGCTAGCAAATCTATGTAAGGCCCAATGATTATCAAAGCTACAAGTAGTGACGAAGGGACCCAAACCCTGCTCACTGCCACTCAGATTCACAGCTCATACACACATTCATCTTAAAATAGGAGATAGAAGCATACAAAGAAAAGAAAATGTGTTCTAACTGTGGTTTGTCAAGCCCGTTCACCTGTGTGAAGGGCAAGTAGGATTAGCCTTTTTGAACTGAAGATCCCTGAGCTCTGCCATGCTGAAAGGCAAGATCTAGTTTTGCATGCTGCTTATTTGCCTTGGTTGGTTTGCATTTTTGTAGTTTAATAAAAAGAAAGTTGAGATATTTTTAACTCACTGCTCTGTAGGTGCGCCTGGAAAAAGAGAGTTTGTGGCATCGCACTTGTGTCACTACCTATTTGCATGCGTAAGCCATGTGTCTTTTTCAGAATCAGAATCAGTTTTATTGCCATGTGTGCTTCACACACACACAAGGAATTTGTTTTGGCTACAGAAGCTTCCATTGTACATAAAGTGACAAGTGACAACACAAAATAAATATGGAAAAAAGACGATAAACATTAAACAGAGATGCACTTAGTCAAGAAATTTGGATGTTCAATTGTATGTACAGATTTGTTATAAATATACAGTTTATAAGGTGCTGTGTACAAATGCGTATGGAGAAAGTATTGAATTGTAAATTGATATAAGGTGCTGTGTACAAGTGCGTATGAGAAAGTATTGCACATATTTATTGCACAGTTGGGGGATATTTAACTGTTCATGAGGTAGATGGCCTGAGGAAAGAAACCTTTCCTGTGTCTGGCTGTTTCTGAGCTTGGTGCTCTGAAGCATCGACCAGACGGTAACAGTTCGAACAGGTAGTGTGCTGGGTGCGAGGCATCCAAAGTGATTTTGTGAGCCCTTTTACTCACTCTGGAAGAGAACAGTTCCTAAAGTGTAGGAAGGGTAGTGCCAGTGATTCGTTCAGCTGTTTGGACTATTCGCTGTAGTCTACGGAATTCGGTTTTGGCAGTGGATGCAGAGGATGGATTGGATGACAGCTGAGTAGAATTGTAAGAGCAGCTCCTGTGGCAGGTTAAACTTCCTCAGCTGACGAAGGAAGTGCAGTCTGTGCTGGGCTTTCTTCAGAATGGAATCTATGTGAATGTCCCACTTCAGATCCTGAGAGATGGTGGTGCCCAGGAACCTGAATGACTCTACTTAAGCCACAGTGCTGTTCATGATGGTGAGTGGAGGAAGTGCAGGGGGGTATTTACTAAAGTCCACTATCATCTCCTCTGTTTTGAGCGTGTTCAGCTCAAGATTGTATCTGCACCATAATGCCAGCCACTCCACCTTCTGTCTGTATGCAGACTGATCACCATTCCGGTTGAGGCCGATAAAAGTAGTGTCGTCTGCAAACCTCAGGAGCTTGGTGGAGGGGTCTTTTGCGGTGCAGTCGTTGGTGTACAAGGAGAGGAGGAGTGGGGAGAGAACACATCCCTGAGGGGCACCAGTGCTGATAGTGTGGCTATGGGATGTGATTTTGCCCATCTGTCAGATGTTGTCTATCTGTCAGAAAGCTGGTGATCCATTGACAGACAGAGCTAGGAACAGAGAGTTGGGTCAGTTTGTACTTGAGCAGTGATGGGCCGACAAACACTGGGAAGTTCCACACTGAGGCGGCCATCCATGCCCCATCTTGATGAGGTCTTCAAAATAAACATTTGAAATTAAACAGCTTTAGTTCATTAAGAATGAGCGGATTTTCCTGTTCTTTGTAAATCATTTTGTTCATCAGTGCCTTTAGCAGTGGTCATCAAACTTGTTCCTGGAGGGCTAGTGTCTTAAGATTTTAGCTCCAACCCTAACCCTAACCAACCACCTAAACAAGCGAATCAAGATCTTACTAGGTATACTTGAAACATCCAGGCAGGTGTGTTGAGACAAGTTGGAGCTAAACCCTGCAGGGACACAGGTCCTTCAGGACCCAGATTGGTGACCCCTGGCCTATAGCATAGGTCTCAAACTTGATTCCTGGTGGGCCGCAGCTCTGCACAGTTTTGCTCCATCTCTAATCAAACACAGCTAGCTGATCCAACCAATCAAGGTGTTCAAGACTACTAGAGACTATTAAGCAGGTATGAGTTGGAGGTGGTTGGGGCTAGGCTATGCAGAGGCGTGGCCTTCCTGGTATTGAGTTTAAGACCATTGGCCTAAAAGCCTAGTGTGTTGATACTAGTATGTGTTGACAGACACAGCACTGAGGTGTTCATGAACTTCATGCAAAGCTAGTTTTAAATCCCGGCTCATGGTTCTTTGCCTATCCATCCCTTCTTTTCTCTCAATGCATCACTGTTCTCCATTGCCCTCTCCATTAAAAAAGTGAAAAACACTTAACTACTGTATGCGCACATAGTTGCAGGAACACCGGACATAATGACTTTATGCTACAATTTGTAGTGTAAAATCACAGATTGAATTACACTGCCATGATAGAGCAGATGGCCACAAGCATTTTAGAAACACTCCTAAATATTTCCCTTTTTTCTTAATAGAAGACTCTGAATCTCCAATGGATCCAAACATCCAGGCTGGTGAAACTGAAATAATGAACTCCATCCCAGACAGCACTCAAGCTTCAACAATCCCACCGGCTCAACCTGCCTCAAAGAAAGACAGTTCCCCAGTAGAAAATATGTCTGCCCCTAAATCCACCTTGCCCCCTACTTCCCAGGGTTTTGAGGGTAACAGCGCCGAATCTGGTGACTCTGAGATTGAGCTGGTGTCTGAAGAACCAAGTCCACGAGCTCCCAGCTCTGGCTACATGAGCTTCAGTAAGACTCCTGCCACTGCTCTACCAACCATAGTTGCTTCCACAGCACCTGTCCCATCTTCTACCACTGCCATTCCCAAGAGCCTCGCCTTGCAGTATAGCATCTTGAGGGAGGAGCGTGAAGCAGAGCTGGACAGTGAACTGGCTCTGGAGTCCTGTGGAGAGGAAAGTCCAAAAAGATTAACCCACGGATCCTCAAAGCGCTACAAGGAGATTCCACAGGCAGTCAAAAAACCCACATCCCCAACTTCTGCAACTAAAGAACCATTTGTTACTTCCACTACACCTTCTACGACCATTCTGGCCCCAACCAGTGCCTCTAAAGAAAAGATGTCCACCATGGAAGAGAAGCCTAAACACAGCACAATTCTAAGTCCAGGCCTTCCAGAGCTGAAGGTAGAGCATCCTGCCGGGGAGGTGCACAAGAAAGAAAGGAGACGGTCCAGTCAAGCCCGCAGGGGCTCAGAGAAAACATCTGCTCCACCAGCTGTCTTCCAGGGTTTCAGCAGGGAGAAAGGTAAATGCATGTTCTTCAATTGCTTATAGTCACCCAAAAAACACAAGTTCACTTTTGTCCCTCTTTTGTGCTTATTCTGTAATTGATTACTAGGCCCACACAAAATCTGCATGTGCAAAAATCTGCAGATTGAGTTTTTATGTATTTACCTGTGTAAATGTGTGTAAATTAATATTTATTCAGTTTTGAAACTAATTTCAGTAATATCGTTCACTAATATAAAAATGTTCATATGATTTATTTACAATAAAGTATGTAAGGTAATATTTTCATCGTTTAGTATATACACTATATGAGAGGCTTGCTTTGTTTACCAAATAAGTGGATCTAATAAGATTTGCGTGGTGAACATTAAATTAAAGTAAAAAAGGTATTATTTTTACTTCATATTTTATTTCATTTTAGTTACAATACTCCCAAAACTATTCCGCATAAATTCACAGATT
This sequence comes from Danio rerio, assembly GCF_052040795.2. Classification (NCBI taxonomy): domain Eukaryota; kingdom Metazoa; phylum Chordata; class Actinopteri; order Cypriniformes; family Danionidae; genus Danio; species Danio rerio. The sequence goes on from NC_141040.1 coordinate 24,367,369, forward strand.
TTTTACAAAATTCTGTGCATAAATAGCAAAAAATGTCCGGTCCTATTGATTACTCACCTTCATGTCATTCCAATCCATGAGACATTCGTTCATCATTAGAACACAAAGTAAGTTTATTTTAGATTAAATCTGAGAGCTCCCTTATCCTCTGTAACGCCTGGGGGGAGTGACACTCACAACAGAAGGTAAGATCCAATATGCAGGTTTATTCAATGTCAGGCAAGCAGTGGTCATCAGGTGCAAACGGGTATCTATAGACAGTCCAGAATCATAAACGATAAACAGGCAAAAGGTCGAAAGGCTGGCGGCTAAACTAGAGAACAAGGGTGACAAGGCTAAGGTCTAACACGGGGAAACAAGACAGGGAAACGCGTTGTAATGTCACAAAGATGCAAACAAGACTCGGCACACTGGAAGGGTGAAAGAGTGGCTTAAGAATGGAGTGATATCAGTCTGTGACAAGGTTCAGCTGGTGATTGCAATCAGGATAGATGAATGAACAGGCGTGCGTGTTTGGGAGCAGTGCATGTATGAAAATGTAGTCCTGGGAAATGCGGAAATGTAGTTTTGAGAGTTCGTGTGAGAACCAGCGATCTCTGGAAAGCGATCGCTGGTTGTGTGACAATCCTCCTTAGACAGAATTGGTAATGAACATTGTTGGGTAAGTTACTTTAAAAATGTATTGATTACTAATTACATTATCAGTGTAGTATTTAAAATATTTTATAATTACTCTAATTACCTGAAAAGTGTTTTAATTTCTCAATAAGTAACTTAGCTAATTACTTTTTAAAAATCCCTTTAATCTCAACTGGATAGATAGTAGCTGAACCTTTTAATAATTTAAATAATACATTTAAGATCAAATTTAACAAGATTAATTTACAATAAAATTTAAGATTTTATAATAATAATAATATTAATAATAATAATAATAATAATAATAGATTATGCAGCAATAAGTATTAATTTGTCACACCAGTGGGTTATATTGTTTTTTAAATCATGTCGACAATAGATTTTTTTTTTTTAAATTAACAGTAATCTCTTACTTTAATTTTGCACCTAAAAAGTCAATTAATTACAGTAAAGCACTACAGTACTTAGTAATCCGTTACACCCAACATGGGCCATGACTAATGAAACAGTCAATGTCCAGAAAAGGAACTAAAAATGAAACATTAATGTGTCTTTGACTGTAATCATACAAAGCTCCATGGACAATTTTTTTGCATCAAAAAGACTGAAAAGATTACTTTGTTTTCCTATATCACCCGCATCAGATCATGGTCCACATCAGTGAAAATCTCATCATTGAAAAAAGTGCAAAACTTTTCGTTGATGACCTTTTTGTCCAGGACTAAGATGAGATGAAAATGAAATATCATACTTCATCAGCATGCAATAATGTTAATGAAAAAACTATGACACTAAAGCTTATCAAAAAGATGAAGCTAACATTGATTCTTGTTGTAATCCGCTGGACTTCTGCATTGTTTTGCAGTCATATAGTTTGGAATTACACAATGGTGTGTAACTGCTGACAAACTGTTTAGTTGGTTGAACTAACTAAAGTGTTAAGTCTGAAATAAATCTGACTCACGCTCATTGGCCTCACCCTACTGTAGGAAACTCCCTTTGGCTTTAACAGCAGGCAAAACACATTTCAATGTCTCAGTCCCTTGGGAATCTGTCAATCCTGGGCATGCATAAACTAATGTTCCTAATATTATATAAAGGCGTGCTAATTGGTGCTTGCAGGTTCTTACATGTATCTTGCACTTACATGCACTTTAAAAATTTTGATTTTAGTCAGACTAAAACGATAATTGTTGCTGGAAGGGCATCCAAAGCATAAAGCATATGCCAAAATAATTGTCATTTCATTCCACTGTTATGACACCGTAGAATAGTGAGTGTGTAAAGCAATAGTTTGTGCATTTATGTTACATTCAAGACTCTGCAAATCCCAATTTTGTTCAGTTATATTAATAAAACATACCTCATTAAGATTCGCTTCATTAAAACTGTGCAAAAAATCCAGCTCAACAAGGCTGAAACGCTGATATAATAGTCAGATGTTACGACTAAATTTAGGATAAGTGCAGTTTTTGTGTGACTCGTAAGTTCTTATATGAAAACACTCAAACACGTTCTCTGGACTCAGGTTTCTGATACACATTTCCTGCTCAACTGTTCCTCCACATACATTCCAATAAAATCTCGCATCATCCAACAGCAGCGGCACAGGGAAACATTACCCTGTGTGATATAATGTGTCTTGTCATCTTTAGACCTCCAGAAGGTCATACACGAAAGATTATATAAATCACAACACACATTTCTCACACTGTCCCCTGTGTCTTTTGATGGATGGCTAATGTTGTAGATTTTCTTTCACACCTGTCTGCTCTCGGCATCTGTTGTTTGTGTCTCTGGGAATCAGCAGACCTCGGTGGAAAAATCTTGTGTGAAACTGTAAAAAATTAATATGGAAGATCTGGCTGAACTTACAGAAGTCAACAATTTACCAAAATATATGTACTGTATATTTTTTTTGGGTGTAATGGTAACACATCCCTTTAGTGCAGTGGTTCTCAATGTAAGATTATCAAGAACTTGCGACCCCCCCCCCCCAAAAAAAAAAACTACAAAAACATATACAAACAATAATAATTATTAATAATAATTAACAATAATAATTTATTTTAAGCTGTTTGCAGTATTTTAACTATATTTACTATACATTAAAATAATTTTGCTTACCTTTAAATAGGATGGGTGTACTGTTGACAGTAGAGCAAGTGGATCTTTACTTTATGAATTCATCTTGATATTTCTGGCATTCCTAATTCTGACGGGATCTTGATGTTATGCTTGGATAAAGTAGACGGTTCCGATGACTCGGGCAGACTGTCCACAGTTTCCTCAACATTTTTAGATTTGTGAATTACATATTTATCCATATCTGCAGTTGTTGTTTTCACATCCAGATGTGCACTGTAGTGATAACTCGCGAGTTAGACGCTGCACAGTAATGATGTTCGATTTCCTTTTTTTTTTAACTTTCTAATCAGTACTATCTTTAAAAAAATCTGAAAAAAATTATTTGTAGCTTTCACTTGTAATACTAAACAATATATATTATAATCACAGAAAATTCTAATTCTAATTCTAATCACAATATTAGAATCACTCTCCAGACCCCTTGACCCCCAGTTTGAGAACCTCTGCTATAGTGAGTAACAATTCTATGATATACTTAAAGTGAGTTCAAAACAGCTTTAGCAAAGCAAACTTTCTGCAGAAGGTTGTTTTTGCTGGTAAACAACACCTTCCAACACTAATAATGTAATAGGTTGGTGTGGCTCTGTTCATTTTCTGTGTTCCGTATGTAGAGGTCAGACGTCTATGAGTAAAAACATAAACACAGAGGAGCTGTTTTATAGTAGATATTGAAGTATAAATATGAAAAAGGGGCAGAGAAACAGCTGTTTAATGGCTGTATTTTTGCCTCTAAATAGAAATTGTAAAAGATTTTGGCTGTATTGTTTAAATATGTAGATGTCACATTTGACTGCTACAGAAATGATGATTTATTTGCCAGTTTTATTCATTTAATGTGTCGTCTCTCACAGGTAAAATGTTTTAGATTTAAAAGGTGCCACAACATTTCTACAGCCTATAAGTAAATTTCATTCATTCATTTTCTTTTCGGCTTAGTCCCTTTATTAACCTGGGCTCCGCCAACTTATCCAGCACATGTTTTACGCAGCGGATGCCCTTCCAGCTGCAACCCATCTCTGGGAAACATCCATACACATTCATTTACACCCATACAAACACGCGCAAAGGCAGGGAGCACATGCAAACTCCACAGAAATTCCAACTGACCCAGCCGAGCCTCGAACCAGCGACCTCCTTGCTGTAAGGTGACAGCACTACCTATTGCGCCACCACGTTACCTAGAAATACTTTTTTTTTTTTTAAGTTAAAATTTTCACATTTTTGTATTGTTTTAGATGTAGTAAAAATATTTGGGGGGCTTTGGGGATATACATAATATAAATGCCATGTTTATTTACACTCACTGTCCACTTTATTAGGTACACGTTACTAGTATTGGGTTGGACCCCCTCTTGCCTTTGAAATCTTCCGTGGCATAGATTCAACAAGGTACTGGAAAACTTTCTCAGAGATTTTGCTCCATATTGACATAAAAGCATCACACAGTTGCTGCAGATTTAAGCTGCAAATCCATGGTGTGAATCTCCTGTTCTACCACATCACAAAGGTGCTCTATTGGATTGAGATCTGGTCACTGTGGAGGCCCTTTGAGTACAGTGAACTCATTGTCATGTTCAAGAAACCAGTCTGAGATGATTAATGCTTCATGACATGGAGTGTTTTATGCGTTAAAGAGATGGACATGGTCAGCAACAATACTCAGGTATGCTGTTGCGTTGACATGATGCTCAATTGGTACTAATGGGCCCAAAGTGTGCCAAGAAAGTATCCCCCACACCATTCTACCACCACCAGCAGCCTGAACCGTTGATACAAGATAGAATGGATCCATGCTTTCATGTTGTTGATGCCAAATTCTAATCATGTCACAGAAGAAATCGAGACTCATCGGACCAGGCAACGTTTTTCCAATCTTCTATTGTCCAATTTTGGTGAGCCTGTGCAAATTGTAACCTTAGTAAATACTCTGACCAGCCCGCCTGGCACCAACAACCATGCCACATTCAAAGTCACTTAAATTCCTTTCTTCCCCATTCTGATACTTGGTTTGAACTGCAGCATATTGTCTTGACCATGTCTACGCACCTAAATGCATAGAGTTACTGCCATGTGATTAGCTAATTAAAAATGTGTGTTAACAAGCAGTTGGACAGGTGTAACTAATAAAGTGAGTGCAAAGTCAAATATTACTCAAATATTAGCTTTTAAAATAATTGCTTAAAAATGATTAAATATTGAAGACATACTTTTATAATTAGTTTAATATGATTAATATTAAATTAATAAACCTTTAAGGAAATGAATGTTGACTTAATTTATTTACTGTAATTTATTGGTCACTATACTTCATTTATTTGCATCTCTTGAAGACAGTCACCATCTTTTATTGATGCTTTGGGCCGGACTATTGTTAGATGAGTTCAGAGAAAAGCACCACCTCCATACGGTTCAGATCAATTTCTGTCCACTAGATTTGTGACCTGTTAAAGTGCTGCCGTCTTGTGATTCTATAGGCACACTGCAGAATGAGAGAAGAAGGAGATCCTTAAGATAAAGAAAGATAAAAACACTATGATGGGATTCAGACTTGCATTGTCATGGATTCAGATGAACAGTGTTACGTCAATTATAAACCATAGCAATTGGTAAACAGCGTTGTCAGCCAGATTTAAATGTAATCAATGTTTAATATGATGCTATTGAGTCAATATAATACTATTTATAACACCTTCTCATAAAGAACTGTAAAGAACAGATTGGCTTGGCTTTACTGTTGTTTCCTGCAAATTATTGCATTTGTGTGTCGTTGATGATGACAGATGAGGTCTCTCTCTCTCTCTCTCCCACCCCTCCTTTCTGGAGCTCAGTGTCTCACAGAAGCCTCTAGAAAGAAGATGACTTTTGTAAATGCACAGGCTGAAAAATAGCATCATTCGCTGCTGTTTTCTTCCAGCAGAGGGCTCAGTTTACCACATATCATCTTTGTCTCACTGTCAGCTTGCTAGAAAGGGACTGTAATGCATAATCTATGTGGGTGCTTGGATGAAATATAGATTTTTGGGGTGTAAAAGGCAACATCTTATTGTTTATGGTTTGTTATTGCTCGTGATAGAAGTCTCCTATGCTCAAAACTGCATTTATTTGACCAGAAATGCAGTAAAATAGTAATAATTTCTAATATTGTACATCTGTTTTAGATATAGTTTAAATCATAATTTATTTCAGTGAGAGCAAAAATTAATTTTAAGCACCATTAACTACAGTCTTAAGTGTCACATGATCTTTCAGAAATCCATTCATTTCAATGTAATAATTAATATCAATGTTACAGATTTAATATTGATGCTTTATTTGACTGCTATATACATTATGGTACATCAACTGTCTTGCAATAGTCAATGTGTCATCATTCACATTGTAAAAAGCTTGCTAAATTATTGCACAGTCTCTTATTGTTAAAAAAAATCACAGATGAAATTGGTAACCATTTTAAGGTGAAATGTGTTGGTTTCTGTTATCGTACTGTATGTTAAAGCTCATCATACTAGACACTCTGGAATGCTGCACTCAAAAAATAATGTTTGTTGTTTGTTCAAACATGGAGTTGACTTGTTAACAAAGGTTCGGCAGTGGGACCACGCCTTACTTTGCCTCCTTAACTAATCACATGTACTCCCTAAAACTTATTTAAGGCAGACCAGCCCTCTAGCACTGTTCTTCTCGTTCTCTTGAGCCCACTCTCCGTCCCTCTGTTTACTTGCCTCCCATTTACAATCCGTATAACCCTATCTTCCCTCCTAGGCTGAACCCGGGGGTCCAATCACTCTACAAAAATATTTCGATAGTACGATACTCCCACTCTGAGTCTCTAGGCATCATCATAGGACACCCGATCAACCTACCTACCTGTTCATTGTTTATCCTCTTACTTCCCTTCCCCTTCATCGCACTGTTCCCTTACCATCCCTATCATCCAGAAGAAAAAGTCTAGCTCAAAGTGTGGCTTGGTCCATGCTGGTGAATACTTATTTAAAATCAGCTGAAACAACAAAATTCTTGAGCTGGGACAACTTAATTGTTTTATGTTCAATCTACTTCAATTAGTAACTTAATTCCTTTACAAATCGATTGTGTAGACCCTAGCTTTTTTTGACAGTGTTGATTCTGATTGTTCAGTCACATTCTCAAATAACAACCAGTAAAACTAGCAACACATGCTCATCTGGGACTCACTCTACAAGGACATGCAAGGACATTACACAATTCTAAGGCAGACCAGTTATTATTCGTTACATTTGGAATGACTAAAACAAGCAGTTATTCAGTGACTCTAATGCTTTATTATTTCTTCATCAATTATTTCTCTATTAAAGGCCTGTTTGTCAAGAGTTCCCTGTAAGCTAAGGCAAAGACATATGCTAATCGGCTTTGTTTCCATTTGTTGGACTTATTTGTTTTGTTTAACACACAAAAGGTTAAATGAAGTGCTAACCTCTGAGTTAAATATGTCAAAGACGAAACATTTTACATCGCTGAGCTGTTCGTTTGCATGATAAATTAATTGGGTGTTAGTATAATGCATGTTGCAGTACATGACATATGGGATCAGGGTGGAGGTTTTCTGTGCACTGAAGTGTCTCATTACAATCTGCTGTCTCACCATGAAAACAATCACAAACATGATAGGGCATTTTATACCTAGGAATTTCCAATCAGAGATTTGAAAAGAAAATGGAAGGGCTTATATGGCTGTTACAAATGTTAATGTTCATTAGTGATTTTCTTGCTTGTTATTTAGGAATTTTTATCAGACATTTATGTGTTTATGACTTTGTTTTTGCAAGGCATTCATTATTATTCATTAGCTAGTGATCTTTTAAATTGATTAAAAGTAACAGTAAAGATATTTTAAATATTTACATACAAAATAGTTCCATTAAAATGCTGTGGCTTCAACTTTAAACATTAATAATATAGTGTTTCTTGAACCAGTTAGGGCTGCACAATATGTAGCTTCAGCATCGATATATCACAATGTGCACATCTGCATTAGTCACATCACAGAATGTGCAACGTTTATTTATTTTCTTTTTAGCTTAGTCCCTTTATTAAGTTGGGGTCACCACAGCAGAATGAACTGCCAACTTTGTGCAACGTTTATATGTTATGATTTTAATTGACTACCACCGATCAGAACACTTGAAATTTATTGAATCTGAATACTGAATGGACAGTTCGCTTAAAGATTACAATTTCGACATTTATTTACACATTCATTTTATTTTGGCTTAGTCTCTTTATTAATCAGGGGATGCCAAAGCGGAATGAACCGCCAACTTATCCAGCACTTATCCACAGTGGATGCCCTGCCAGCAACAACCCAGTACTGGGAAAGACATTTTTTCATTCTCATGTAATTCCAAACCAGTATGAATCTCTTTCTTACGTAAAACACAAAAGGAGATGTTTAGCAGTATGTCCAGGCTGCTTGTTTACACGATGAATTGGAATAGTGATCAGGCACAGTAAAACTCCAAAAAGTAGGGAAAAAATAGATGTCTTTTATTTATTTATTTATTGAGGCACTGTGGCGCAGTGGGTAGCATAATTGCCTCAAAGCAAAAAGGTTGCTGAGTTTGCATGTTTCCTCTGGGTGCTCCGGTTTCCCCCACAAGTCCAAAGGCATGCTCTAGGTGAATTAGGTAGTCTAAATTGTTTGTAGTGTATGAGTGTGAATGGGATTGTATGGGTGTTTCCCAGTGATGGGTTGCAGCTGGAAGGGCAACCGCTGCGTAAAACATATGCTGGATAAGTTGGCGATTAATTCCCCAGATTAATAAAGGGACTAAGCTGAAAATACTGAATACTGAATGCTACTCCTCAGAAACCAACAGTTTTCATTTTTAATTGCTCTTTTGTAATATTTATCTATGATAATATTTTGTTTATTGTATTTAATGCATGATTCAATCCCCTACAGAATCATCATAATTGTTCCATTTTCATGCATTCTTACCAAATAGAGCTATTTAAGCCATCTGGTGAAATTAAATTCATATCGCAATAAATATTGCAAAAAATCTAAATATCGCAATATTAGAGTTTTCCAATATTTGCAGCCCTAATTACAATGATTTCTAAAATATCATGTGACACTGAAGGCTGTAGTATGATGCTGAAAGCTTTGTCATCAAAAGGAATAAATTAGGATGATGTTGTATGTTTTTCCTTTTTTAATTGATTTTTATGTATAGATTTGGTATCGACAACCACATAACAGATTAGCCTGGTCCTCTTGAAAAGGTCAGTTTCACTTTAATGTGGCCAGTCCATCTTTGGCTACTGGACAGGACTGTGAGCTCATCTTGTTTCCTTTAAGTGAGAATGCTGAGTCATTCTCCATACCTCATGAAGCTTGCCCCATGATGTCTCTTTCCTCTCTCTCTCTCTCTCTCTCTCTCTCTCTCTCTCTCTCTCTCTCTCTCACACACACACACACACACACACACACACACACACACACACACACACACACACACACACACACAGTTATAGCAGTCCAGAGTGAAATTCATCAGACATGATACATCAAGTACGAAATGAGCCTTTGCACTGAATGAGCAAAATAACTGTGCAGCAATGGTTACCACCAGATTTGGACCTCCTCAAGAGGATTAGATAGGATTAGTGTCCCATCAAAAAGGAGGAGGATGAGAAAGGAAGAGGAAAACAAAAATGTCATCCTCCCACTTTAGTGTCCGTCTGCAGGGTCTTAAAAGGACAGTTCACTCAAAGATTACGATTTATTTACTCTCATGTAATTCCAAACCAGCATTTCTTATGTAACACACAAGAAGAGATGTTTGGCGGTATGTTCAGGCTTTTCACACGTAATAAAAGGGAATAGTGATCAGGCACAGTAAAGCTCCAAGATTAAATGAAAAAGGTTTTTTGTTTTTTTTAAGCGCTCTATTTTTTTGTTTTTTTTAAGGTTCTTAATTTAGTTTTGGAGCTCTCCTACCATATGTTCACATCCATCCAAAGTAAAAAAAAAAATTTTTTATTATAATGTATGTTCAGCATCACTCCTTTTCTCCCTGGGTCTGAAACAGGTTGTTAAGGATGATGGTCTCTCTCTAAACATATTCTAGAGAGACCATTCCAAGAGTCTGCTGTGCTCTGTCTAATCACTTACAGTGTGTGTTTCAACTCTGGAGAATTCTTCACCTTTACATTACATTTGCTCTTATTCATTTAGCTGACCCTTTTATTCAAAACTTTAAATTACTAGAGAGCAGCGATGTAAATGTCATGATAAGTTAGTTTAGCAGTGTTTATACATATATACATAAATACAAATATATATACAGTTGATGCCAGAATTATTAGACCCCTTTGATTTTTTTTCTTTTTTAATTATTTCCTAAATGATGTTTAACAGAGCAAGGACATTTTCACAGTATGTCTGATAATGTTTTTTTCTTCTGGAGAAAGTCTTATTTGTTTTATTTCAGCTAGAATAAAAGCAGTTTTTAATAATAAAAAAAAACTATTTACAGACAAAATTATTCGCCCCTTTAAGCTATATTTGTAGTCTACAAAACAAACCATCGTTATACAATAACTTGCCTAATTACCCTAACCTGCCTAATTAACCTAATTAAGCCTTTAAATGTCACTTTAAGCTGTATAGAAGTGTCTTAAAAATATCTAGTCAAATATTATTTAGTGTCATCATGGCAAAGATAAAATAAATCAGTTATTAGAAATTAGTTATTAAAACTATTATGATTAGAAATGTGTTGAAAAAAATCTTCTCTCCGTTAAACAGAAACTGGGGAAAAAAACAAACAGGTGGACTAATAATTCAGGGGGGGCTAATAATTCTGACTTCAACTGTATGTACATACACACACACGCACACACATTTTCATTTGTACATAAAAAGGAAACAGTTTGTCACCTGCAGGTGGTTTATTAAGCCCACATACTTAAACACACTCAAAATTGTACAATAATTTCTCAAATAAGTGTCTGGTGCGTACGGAGAGGAAACAAGTGTCCTACTGTGAAATGAACAGTATTATTAGTGTCAGTTTTATCATATCAGTTCAATCTAAGGCTTCATCATTTGGAACTGCAGGCAATTGGACCTGAAGACTGCATGTCATCTACAACATAGGCTTATTCTGAAAGCGTAGCGCTATATTCATTTCTGGAGATTGCAAATTATGTAGCCTGAAGGACGTATGGCTGCATTTCATCTTTAAAATGAATAATACGGGGTGGTATGATGTCGTTCCTTTTTGCGCTAGCAGTTGACCGCTTACTGACTTGAGAGCAGGTAAGTCAAAAACAGAAGTCAAAAAATAAAATAAACAAGTAAATAACTGGGTAAGAATGTGGTAAAATCTGAAAACGTGGTAAAAACCAAGCAAGTGCTTTTTCTGGATTGCTTTTTAAAACTGTTGGTTGGGTTTAGGGAAATGGGTGGGCGGGTCGATCAGTGCTTTTGAAAACACTATTGGTTGGGTTTAGGAAAGGAGGAGGGTGGGTCAGTCGATCAGTCAGTCATTTAGTCAGTCGACAGCAGCCTCTGATGCATTTACGCAAAAAAAGCAGGTGAGATGGCACTTTAAGGTCTCAAAAAGCATACATAGTGGCATACACAGTGGTGGATTCGCGAAAACAAAAACTGCAAAAAGCGTAGCTCCTGGGAAATATTTGGTGCTCTGCAGAAATGTATATAGCAGTACGTTTTCAGAATGAGCCTGGCTTGGTCTCTCTGTATGTTAACAGCATGATCCTAAAGTCTTATAAATGCTGTGTTTGAGGGTCAAAGTAAACATTATTTTTGTGTAGTCAGTGTAAAGCACTGGCATTGTGCAAATTTAATAAAAAATCAAAAAATCTGTACTTTTTATTGTAGACAAGACTTACTTACCATGAAATTTGATCTTTGAAATTTTGCAGACTGCTATATTACATTTGCATTGGGGCAAAAATGTACCTTTTTCAATTTTAATTCACATGATATCATACATACTAATCATTTTTACATGCATGTTTTACATCAGAGGACATGTTTTTTTTTAGTAGTGACCTGCAATTAGATTTAAACATGTATTCCATATCTGCAAAATGTTCATTTTTAAAATGAAATATTAATATCTAAATAAAATAACAAAGTCAAAATTTATGAATAAAAATCTAATAGAGTCACCAACTGGTCACAATACCCACTCCCAATCTAAATGTCGGGGGAAAAAAACATTAAATAAGGCTATTTTATAGGTTTTAATAATGATGCTTTGCAACTTTTTTTAATGTCCGCCATCAACAAATGCAGTTCGTCAGTTCCTCCAGCAGTAGGCAGCACTATCACCACATCCCCCAGTCCTGCTCTCCTCCATCCCTGCCTCCCCCTCCCCTCTCTTTCTCCTCCTCCTCCTCCTCCTGTGGGTCATTCATGCACTGGTGTGAACCGGTGAGCGAGAGAGAAAGAGAGAGAGAGGGAACGCCGACAGATACAGAGTGAGCAGCGGAGAGGCTGTAGAAGTAGAATTAGCAGAAAGCGATTCTCAGTCCTTTTCCTCGCCCAGCCTAGTATGCAGGCCAGCACCATGGCAGCCGCAGACTCAACCAAGATGGAAGGTTTCTGGAGCAGCTGGAAGTGCCAGGGTAATGTGAGTGTGTGTGTGGAGGAAGAAGGGGTCCAATGGATGCAAGAACAGGCTGAATGAATAGGATGCAAAAGCATGTCTTTATAGAAAGGGATTGATTTATTGGGGCTGCTAATTTTATTTTAGGTTGCATGTGCGAAGATGCTCGAGCACACGTCTCCTGCTTTTTCTGCATTGAGGCCGACATCATTAGCTTATGAACAGCAGACTTTAGGGGGGGGGGTCGAGACGGCTGGACACGCCCTTTTTTTCCCCCTTCTTGTTGTGCGTAGGGGTTTATCCTATATTCATAGACTCTTGGATTAGAATCAAATGGCAATGGTGTCCATGAGTGCCTCATTTTTAGGTCAGATGTTCATTTGGATGTGAATAGCTTCATAATGAGATAGTAAATGCTGTGTGATTTTCTTTGCTTATGTTGATCGTAAAGGCCTTCAGGTTGCATTGGGAGCAGAAAGCGAAAGAAAGAAAAGAAGAAAGGGTGTGGCTACCTGAATGGAGAATCAGCTCGTGGTGGAATTCTGCATGAAATGTCCTCTTTTTATCCTGGAAATGGTTTATTCTGTGATTAGTGAGCTTTTGGTGTCATCCGCTAGAAGACAACTATCCGTTCCTTTAATCAATCCAATGCCTAGAGACTATCACATCTGAGGGCTCGAACGGGAGGAAGAAACTAGAACAATTTAAGAGGGAGGGATTCTGGTTGTGGCTATTTATATATTGAGCATTTTGAATCTGTGACAGTTTAAGGGTTTATAAACACAAATCCTTTTTTTAAATAGATTTTTCATGAAGTGTATTAAGTTATTAATTTGCATTCAGTATTTGTTCCTGTTACTTAATTTAGTTTTTTAAACTATTTAGTTTTTTAAACTTTGCACTCTCCATGACATATGTGCAAAGTTTGGTGCAAAATCAGAAAGTAAAAATTATATATATATATATATATATATATATATATATATATATATATATATATATATATATATATATATTAGAGTAAAATTAGTGCGTAATTTAAATTTTAAAACTGGTTAAAAATTTCAACGTTACGTTATGAATTTTGAATTTAATTCCAAATCTGAAGCTTATCTATACAATAATGGTTTTAAAGTTTAGTAGCCCAAATTTATGTGCAAGGGAAAAATTTAAATAACATTTTCAAAAATAGCAAAAATCTAAATAAACAAAACATATATACAATTTTGTTAAAATGATGTAGTTTGTATTTTTTTGGCAATATTTAGCTTAAATTTAATTGTATTATCTTTCCACTTCTTTAGATGTTATGTGACTAAAATATTATTTTAATAAATATATCTGCTTAATAAATCTGTTTTGTTCAACTACACCAATATATATTACCCACATTTACTGAGAAATGGATCAAAATATTTATTTTCAAAATGGGGTGTATACTCAGTTATGCTAAGCACTGAATATTGCATCATTTAGTTAATTATTTTCACTATAGTACATCCCAGAATTATGGTTTGGCCTTTTTGGAATAATAATTCAGTGTCTCTTTTGGTAAAGAAATAGCTTTTTGCTACAATGCTCTGTTGGCTTTATAAAAAAAAGCCATCATGAAAATTAAAACGGAAATAAAGATGACAAAAGCAAACCTCTTTCTTTTTAATAGCACAAAAACAAGGTAGGTTGTAATGTTGCACTGTGGGTTGTGTATTCTGTTGCTATCTCTTTCTATAGTCATGCCTGTTGGCTTTGAATTGCTAATATCTGTGTCCTCTATAGGTATTGATTCAATGCTATAAAGTCAAACCGCAGCAAAGGTGCTGGCTTCTCTTTAGTCAGCAGTTTCTGTTTCTCCTCTCAGTCAAGAATGCGGTTTAGTCGAAACTGTGACATGAGTTGCCACTTTGGCTGTTAATGTCTTGACGGTCAATTGGTACTAGTCCAACATGATCTCTGCCAGATCTTCCATTAACAGCAAGTCATAAAATAGATGTGATTATTTCTCAGTGACAAATATGTTAATGAATTATATCACCATTTCCACAAGTGGAAACTCTGCAAATTGGATAAGATTGGAATGATCTAACTTACAACCCAACGTGCTGTTTTTCTGTTGAGAAAATTACAACCTTATATATGTAATATAATCTTGAAATATTACATCTAGAAAGCTATGGTAAAATATATCTAGTGATTTTTTAATAGAGGATATAAAAGACATTATTTAGCAAAACCCAGTGTTATATGATTTTCCAGATCCTGCATCTGTGTCATCTATTAGTTTGTGGTCAGGGCCGGATGTTGCAGGAAATTCTATTTTGCAGCCAGTTTTATTAGATGTCACTACATCGACAGAGTAATGTAGGTCGAAGGTCTATTTTGGAGTTGTCATCCCCTTTTAACCCAATTTTTCACAAGGCGCATCAGATTGTGGTTCTTAAATTTGTGAGAGATGGTTATTATTGATTCTTCAGTGTTTAGAGGCGGTCATTGCTGTAGGGGTGAATATCTACACCAGAAAGACTGTCATGGCAGATGTCAAGATATGGTGCTTTGTATCTGTGCTTAAAGTGGAAGTGAAGCGGTCAATCAAATTTATATGATTTCCACTTAGTAAAAATATATAAAACAAACATGATTCATGTAACCTTTTTGAAGAAAATGTCATGTTTTAATATAACTTTAGATCTCAGGTACCGCCATCTTAAAATATCGCTGTGTCTGATGTCATGGGGTTGGTTCTGTTCGCTGATGTGAACAGATACAGTAGAATTAATGGACTGACTGTGGAGACTGGAAAGCCTAATTTAACCCAACGTGTGACATTGTGGATATACAACATGGAGCTGGTGCAAGCCAAGAATCTTTGGTTTCAATTTAATTCTTTTGAAAAAATGGGATGACAATGGTGTTTTATTTGAAAATGTGCATAAGTTACTTTTGCTACTCTCAGGTACAGTAGCTACTGAAAAATCAACCATCATTCACATTTATGTTTAACTTTTATATCAGCATTTTTCTTCATCTAATGGAAGTAATGAGAAATGAACGTAGACCCTTAGAAAGGTCCAACATCCATATTTAGTCAGCTTCAAAGCAATCAACATAACCCCTGCTCTTTACAAGAGGAATGAACCATGGAAAAAATAACAGCAAATAAACTGAAGAATAACTGAAAACTGAAAGATTTGAGCCCACTTTACCTTAATTTCTCTATAGCTTAACAAAAGAGATTTACTTTTAGATTTACATCTTAGATGACCTTTGGGTGTTTACTCATAGGTCAGTGTACATCATGCATAGTCAAATACACTGCCTTATTTATATCATGTACTGGATAGCGCACAAATACAAGTGCTTGACACATGAATACTAATTAGCTTTAGTGGTCATTCTATACAAAAAGTAAACAATATTGACTTACATGAACTAAAAATGAACCACAACATTTATTTATCACAGAGTATTGTAATACATTTACTGAAGTCCATATACAGTTGAAGTTAGAATTATTAGCCCTGCTTTGATTTTTTTTATATATATATTTATCAAATTATGTTTAACAAAGCAGGGAAATTATTACAGTATGTCTGATAATATTTTTACCTCTGAACAAACCATCGTTATACAATAGCTTGCCAAATTTCCCTAACCTGCCTAGTTAACTTAATTAACCTAGTTAACCTAGATAGTGTCTTGAAAAATATCTAGTAAAATATTATTTACTGTCATCATGGCCAAGATAAAATAAATCAGTTATTAGAAATGAGTTATTAAAACTATTATTTTTAGAAATGTGTTGAAGAAATCTTCTCTTTGTTAAAAAGAAATGGGGAAATAAATAAACAGGGAGCTAATAATTCTGACTTCAACTGTATGTGATTGTTAGCATTAGTAAATGCACTGTCAGTTAATAGGAACTTACAATGAACAACTTTATATTCATTTACTAACATTAACAAAGATTAATAAATACTAAATTCAATGATTTGTTCATGATTTTAAATTTAATAAGTAACAGAACTTGTTGCTGTAAGTCTTACGGAGTCTGTTTTTTTCCTTTCCAAAAGTTCTAAAATTTCCAAAAGAATTTATTGAAGTGCTAAACGATTTTGTGAAAGACAAAACTGTATTTGTACTCATTTAAAACAGTTACAGACATCTTTTAATCTATTCACACACAAGCTTATCAACTTGTCATCTCTCTTTCAGCATCTCTTATTGTTTGCTGTCTTTAGTAGTAGTTGCTGTTATAGGTCCATGTACACCATTACTTTTCACCCAAGTAGTGTAAAAACAGTTCATAATAATTCTAACTAAAAATAAGTCACTGTGCGCATACAGTAGTCTACTGCCTACTGATGACAAAATCGGTGCCGCATGCGCTGTATACATAGTATACTTTGGGCTTAAAGGGTTAGTTCCCCCAAAAATTTTAATTATCCCATGATTTACTCACCCTTGAGGCATCCTAGGATTATATGACTTTCTTTGTTCAGTTGAATTCATATTTATGTCAATTGATATTTATTTCGATAGCTCTTTTATGTAGATTGTGTCAAACCAGTTTAACATATTTCAGTGAATTGAAACTGCTTCAATCCAGTTTTCACAGTTAAAGTTCAGTTGATTCCAGTCCAAGTAATTTAGAAAATTATTTTGGGCTTTTCCAGCTCTACAAAGGCAAAGGGCAGCTGTCCAAAAGAAATCCAATAAAACACATCTATTCATGAAATATTAATAAAAAAAAAATTCATATAGTTCTGAGGGTTAAATAAAGGTCAATGAAAATATTCATGTTTAAAATCATTTTGTATAATGTCCGGGAAGCGGTGGTTATCGTCGTCTTCTCCTTCTTTTGCGATGTAGACAAAACTATTATTATTTTAATATCTTGGGTGTGAAACATATATGCAGTTGAAATAAATGTGGAAACACAGTGAAAAGTCAGGACATGTTCATTTCAAAAATGTAAATTCCATGATCATTTATTTATTCTCCATTTGTTTCAGACCAGTTTCAGTTTCTTTTTTTTCTGTTAAACACAAAAGAAGACTTTTTAAAGAATGTAGAAAATGTTTTGACTCCCATGGTATTCCTTTTGTTTCTTGAGTTAAATAAGGATTAGTTGTGAGACCTGGGATTCTGCCTTGATTAGATTTAGATCAGTTTTCTGCTCAAACGTAAATTTAGATTTTTTGTCCATCCTGATTTCACAAGAAAACGTAAGTATTTCACGTTTTGTCTAGGGGGGAGGGGGGTTTCTTCCAGACCAAGTTAGTTGTAGAAAGGAAATAAGGATATATATAGTGACTTGGGATCCTTTAATTGAAGGATCATGATGAGTGAATGTGGGCCAGCTCGGTCAATCGCGAGCACATGCTCCTCTCACAATTAAGCTGTGGTCACATTAGAGTTTGAGCATGCGAAATTCTTACGTGCGACGCTGCAAAAAGGGGCAGGATTAAACAAGCTTATTAGAAATTTTTAAAAGTGAGCAATTGCTTCATGTTTTAAATTTCTGACCAGAGATGTCATGTTTTGATCCTCGATTCTTCTCACGCAGTCAAGTGATGGGATTTCGCAGGTCAGAGTTCACCAAGCTTGAACTTTGCACCGCAGCAACCTGCGAAACTTGATGCATGACCCGGTGTTTCCGGTCTGACGCATTCACGTGTGTATGAATGGAAGTCTATGGGAGGAAAACCCCAGTGTGACCGCAGCTTTAAGCTGCAGTCACAATTGAGTTTGTTAATGCGAAATTCTGTTGTGCAGCGCTGTGAAAAGGGGCGGGAAAAAACAAGATTATTAGGGATTAAAAAAGCGAGCGATTGCTGTATGTTTTAAATTTCTGTCCAGAAAGGTCATGTTTTGATCCTCGATTGGTCTCACGCAGTCAAGTGATGCGATTTTGGAGGTCAGAGTTCACCAAGCTTGAACTTTGCACCGCAGCAACCTGCGAAACTTAACACATGACCCTGCGCTTCCGGTCTGACGCATTCGCGTGCATATGAATGGAAGTCTATAGGAAAAGCCCAGTGTGACCGTAGCTTGTTTAAATTTAAACTTCACTTAGTGGCTAATTCATATGATTTTAAAAAGAAGGCATGGCACCCAACTCTGCCCCTAAACCAAACCCTTATTAGGGGATGAGCAAATCTTTCTAAATTGTACGCATGGGATAAGAGTTAGCCACTAAATCAAAAAGTGATGAATTGCAGTGAGACTGTTGGATTTGTTACATATTTCTCATAAAGTTCCCGTTCTTTTTCCCCAGCCTTTTTTGGGCTCTGCAGATATATATCCTTTTAATGGCCAACTAATAATACTAATAATAAAGTAATAATAAAATAAAAATACATTTTTAATAAAATAAAATAAATATAAAACTATAACATTATTTTTATTTTTTCCAGTAAAAAATAATTATATTTTAAAACATATAGTGTGTATCTGCCATAAAAGTCAGTGGCTTCAAAATTCTTCAAAATATTTTCTTTAGTGTTCAACCAAAAAAGAAACTCAAACAGGCTTTTAACCACCTGAGGGTGAATAAATAGCGAGTAAAAGAACATTTTTGGGTGAATTACCCCTTTTAATACTGCAGACAATTTACGTTTCAGAAGGAGCTCAAGAGCGCCCCCCTTATTCCCTCGAATGCACTTTCTGATGCAGGCTCTTCTACCTAATAATCAATGCAGCATTACATAAGCAAAGTGGATTCAGAGTAGAACCGCAAGGGCTCAAAACACCATTTAGGACAGAATCGTAAACAGCAGGGCTTTAAAAAGCATATCATGTAATACATACAGTACAATCTCCAAGTTTGTCCACATTTTACCTCAAGTCTAACCAGTATTAGAGTTAAAGGATACATTTATGCCCTATAGACTTATGGTGTCCCATATAGAGCAGAGGAGTGATTAAACACAGCCATTAATTACTGCTAACTTTTGAATCTCTTTTCATCTCATTGTTGTTATCCATAATGTTTCCTTCACTGTTTTACAAGGGCCAGGCGGTGGTTATCTTTTATATTCATCTTGAGGCTGTTTGGGATGTCATAGCATGTGACGCGTCTTTAAAAGAGCTTTCATTATTGTCAGCAGAGAAATGTTGTTTGCCTTGTGTCTTTCTGGAGCCCTGTCCCATGCCAAGATTGGTGTCATCCTTGTTAGCGTGTGTAGTGTGTAAGGATATTAGTCACAGGCGGACTGAAATATCTCTTTGTTTTAAGAGTATGATCTGTTGATTTCAAGAAGAGGCTGTGTGTTTACAATGGTGCGTGACCCTAAAATATAGCAGGGTTGCTGTATTTTAATATAGTACATAGAAATAGTCGGTACATATGCACTGCATGTGCTGTATGTTATGTTTTGTAGTTTGGATGGGTCATACAAGGATGACTTGCGAGAATTTGTTTGGAATTAAGTGTGTGTAGGTTTAGTTTGTACACTGTCATACTGAAGTGATATAAACCCAACAAGTCTCTTTTTTTTTTTTTTTCTGACGTTAAAATAGGATCCAAATTCCATTGGTTCTGAGGCTCTCCGCTCTCCGTTGGAGTGCGGTTTTCTCCACCGAATTGATTGACAGGCGCCATGTTTTTATAATAATATATATACACTAGGCATGGGACGATAACCATTTTCAAGGTAAACCGTGGTTTGGAAAAGTCAAGGTTTTAAAACCTCCAAAATTTTCCTGCAATACCATTCCTACGGTATGTGTAAATTTTTTTTGTTTGTTTTTTAGGACAACAGTATCTCCAGCTGAAAATATATACAAAGATGCCATTTTAAATTGTAAAAACAATATATGTTTTTGAAATAAATAAAGACAGCAGAAGTCAATAATTTATTTGAATTATTTAGCCTGACATGTTTACGGTTCCAAAATATTTGAAATGTTTCTTAAAATAAAATATTTTGTGTTCAAAGAGAAAAAAGTTTTTGTGTTTTACCCAGGCATTTAAAAAGAAAATATTTTAGAGCTGGAACCACAATACCGCAAAACCGTGAAATCGTGATATTTTTATCCAAGTTTATCATACCGTCAGAATTTTATACCGGCCCATGCCTAGTATGAATATATACACATAAAATATTTGTTATAAGTCTCTGTGATTTTTATAAGTTTTACAAGTTTAAAATGTTTTTTTATTTTTTTAAACAGAGCATGTTTGTAATAAAGACAGTAAAATCGGTAAATAATTTTAACCGCTTTAATCATCACAGCCACGTGGTGTCAGTAAATGCTAATATGTGTGTGTGTACTGCAAATGACATCATTTCAGAAAGGCTTGTAAAAAATTTCATGTCAGTAGTTTTATGTAATTTTATTTTTCCAGTTAAATACCTGAACATTCTTAAGTTCAATGAATAAACAACGTTGTTTACATTATTTTTTAGTTATTTAATTGCATTTATTTACTACGCTATAGGGCTGCACGGTGGCGCAGTGCAGCATGTTTGCCTCATAACAAGAAGGTTGCTGGTTCGAGCCTTGACTGGGTCAGTTGATGTTTCTTTGTGGAGTTTGCATGTTCTCCACGTGTTCATGTGATTTTCCTCTGGGTGCTCCGGTTTCACCCACAGTCCAAAAACATGTGCTATAGGTGAATTGGGTAAGCTAAATGTATGTGTCCATAGTGTATGTGTGTGTATGAATGTTTTCCAGTGATGAGTCGCAGCTGGAAGGGCATCCGCTACATAAAACATATGCTAGATAAGTTGCTGGTTCTTCCGCTGTGGCGACCCCAGATTAATAAAGGGACTTAGCTGAAAATAAAATGAATGAATACTATGCTGTAAATAATAATAATAATAATAATAATAATAATTATTATTATTATTATAGAATCTCAAACAAAAAAATCCAGATTTGTCTAATAAGGCATCCAAAATAAACTAAAATCATGATATATTTTCAAAATCAGTTTTTTCTTTAAACTATTTTCAGGAAGTCATTCAAAAACAAGAGGATCAAGAGGATGATTTGCATTGCAGTCACACAGCGGCAGCTATATTTAGCCATTCTTCCCCCCCAGGGACCAGACCGTTGTGAGCTATTGTCCTTTAGCTTGATAAAAAGCAAAGGTCCTGCATGAGCGAGGGCCAATGTTCTGTTGTTGTCAGCGGTGGGGTGTTTCTTCGGTGCTTCTTGTGCGTCTGTCATATTAGTGTTTCCTCCTGTTTCCCATCCCCCATCATTTCATCAGCACCTTATTACTCTGTCTGGCAGGCAGGCGGCATCGCTATGGCAACTGCATCACTGCTCACTCCACTGCGCCCATCTCTCCAGTTTCCGTGGTGACCGTGCTCGACTGGCAGCTCCACGCCAACACATTTTTATACCGGGTTCACCGTAATGACCCCATAAACAAGTGCGTGTCCATGCATGTTGGGAAGGAGTGGGAGCAAATGTGCGTTGAGTTCCATCTGAAAATAAATATGATGATTTAATGAGAAATACACTTCACCACCTTGCAATTATTAGGGTTCTGTCTTTATTCTGTTGATGTTGCAGCAAACATAATGGTCTTGTATACATCAAGGTGCTAGACCACTTAAATAATACTTAAACAAATATGATAAAGATTTGTTTT
Organism: Danio rerio; assembly: GCF_052040795.2. Classification (NCBI taxonomy): domain Eukaryota; kingdom Metazoa; phylum Chordata; class Actinopteri; order Cypriniformes; family Danionidae; genus Danio; species Danio rerio. Next base: position 24,389,383 of record NC_141040.1, read on the forward strand.
AAAACATGAAATTAGTGTAGAGTGTGTATTGACGTTAGACGTATTAGAATGTCGAGTTTTGGTTTATTTAATATTTTAGGAAAATATATATGTATTGTTGTTAAAGATAAGCATAAAGAGCAATACTAGCTGTTAATATTAATGCTGCCAAAACTAATACCATAGAGCAGATTTTAGGTTAAAAATATTGTGGGTAAATTTACATTTTAATTTAGGAGTTGTGTATTGAACCTTTAAGGCTATATATTGTAAAATTTCAAATGAAAAGACATATTAAGACTTTAAAAAGGAAAGAATATGTTTTCGTTGATAAGTAAATTTAAAATTCACTAACTATATCAAATATATATTTTTTAAATGATTTACATTAAAAATGTTTCATCTATTTTAAACTCTACAATAATTACCAAACAATAAAAATATAAGCTTGTCATAAAATGCATGGAAATCATCACTTTTTTTATAAATGAATGCTGAGATGTTTATGAGCTGTGCCTTTTAAAATGTAGAATAACATAATATTTTGCTCCAATTTTTTAAGGAAGTTTTTTTTGTAAAATAAAAGGTCTCAAAATGTACACAGCCCCTTGTGTTGTAATGTAGTATATATATATATATATATATATATATATATATATATATATATATATATATATATATATATATATATATACACACACACACACACACACAGTTGTAGTCTGAATTATTAGCCCCTCTGTTTTTTTCCCCGATGGTCAAAACAATGGTTTGTTCTGTAGACTAATAATAAAAAAGTTAGTTTAAAGGGGCTAATAATTTTGTCCTTAAAATGGTGTTTAAAAAATTAGAAACTGCTTTTATTCTAGCCGAAATAAAACACATTTTACACATTTATCAGACATACTGTAAAAATGTCCTTGCTCTGCTAAACATCATTTGATAAATATTTAAAATACCAAAAAAAAATTCAAAGAGGGGCTAATAATTGTGACTTCAACTGTATATATATATATATATATATATATATATATATATATATATATATATATATATATATATATATATATATAGCTGAAGTCAGACTTATTAGCCCCTCTTTGAATTTTCCAAATGATGGAAAATTGAAAAAATTCAAAGAGGGGCTAATTATATATATATATATATATATATATATATATATATATATATATATATATATATAGCTGAAGTCAGACTTATTAGCCCCTCTTTGAATTTTCCAAATGATGGAAAATTGAAAAAATTCAAAGAGGGGCTAATTATATATATATATATATATATATATATATATATATATATATATATATATATATATATATGTATATACTTTAAGCTATATATTTTTCTATAGTCAACAGAACAAACCATCGTTATACAATAACTATACCCTAACCTGCCTAGTTAACCTACCTAGTTAACCTAGCTAGTGTCTTGAAAAATATCTAATAAAATATTATTTACTGTCATCATGGCAAAGATAAAATAAATCAGTTATTAGAAATGAGTTATTAAAACTGTTATTTTTAGAAATGTGTTGAAAAAATCTCTCTGTAAACTGAAATTGTGGAAAAAATAAATGGGGCTAATAATTCTGACTTCAAATGTAAATAGTTTTAAAAAAAGTTTAAATAAGAATAAGACTGTGACTAAAACATTTTTGACAAATTGTCAGAGAGAACCTTATAATTTCAAGATGCTGATTTGTTTTTGTGTATAGAAAAGAACAGAATGTTGATCACTGCCTATAATGAGCTGTCAAATTGTAGTAACTATAAATTATTTTTGGCTCATAAACCTTTACATACTGTCCACCAGACCTTCATGACACTAAGAATTCCACTAAGCACAAGGATATTTGAAAGATTATAGTGCTAGTTTAGGAAAAAGACCTAACTTAGTGTAACCTAAATTAATGTTCTAGTTTTTAGGCTCTTTATGGCACTGAGTAGAAAATGATCACAGGGCTCTGTCTAGACCGTGAAGCTCTACTTAGCTCAGATACACACCTGTGATCAGAGCGTGATGATGCTGTGAAGTTGTAATTAAAACCAGATAATTGGGCTTGATTTTTGAGTCTTTTTTGTTCAGATTCTTAGATTGGGTGGAAAACAATGACCAGAGGGAAAATCTTTGGGGGGTGATTGTGTCAAAACAGCATTGAAAACAGAAACCTATGTGCTTGTTTATGTTAATTACAAAAAAATAACAATAAATAAAAAATAGCCAATTTACCTGAACTCAGGTCATCCAAGATGTTCAGCGAGTGACTTTTCTCTTCAGTAGAACATTGAAGATTAGTTTTAGCTGAAACTGTTGTCCTTTGGTAATTCATAAAATGCACCTCAATGCCACTTTGGCAGTAAAAAACTACAGTTTACTATAAATATAGGCATAATAAAATTAATAATTTGGCTCCTAATGACACATTGATTCATAAACAACTGATGCAGGAAAATTTTAAGTGGACTAAAGTATGGTTTACAACTGCTAGAACCAAAACATAATAAACCACTAAAATGTGGGTAAATTAGTTTTCACGCTGAAAATTGCAAATTTAGCCCAAATCTATCATATTGAGACCTATACTCAAATAAAACTGCATATTGTTAACCTTGTGTGTTTATATTGATTAAATGCTTGGTCATTCTTGACATGATCTTTATTGTTCCATCATTTGTCAAGATTTTAACCATGATAAAAAAAGTCTACCATATTAAAAATGTATTTTTATTGGCCTTAAGCACTTATATTAATACTATGCTACAGCGGCCTTGGTCACACTTTGCAAATAAATTAAATCACTTATTGCTAATCTAAGTGAGTGCAACAAAATGCTGATAAATGAAAAAAACATAAAAAGCAAAAAATAATGTCTGAGACAATCTAGTTCACATTATACCGATCTAACACCTAATAAAAAAACATTGGATTTAGATTGACCTTATGTGCTGTAGTTATTAAGCATCATTCGTGCAAGACTGAAATTATGTCAGGTCAATGGACTGTATTAGCAGTGCTATTTAAATTATGATTATGTGTGCAGCACCGTTCAGACATTCTGCTTCAGACAGCATTATTTACATTGCATTAATTACAGAATTACTGTCACATTTGGCCTGGGAGATTAACGATAGACATCACTTTGTCTAACATTAATTGTAACGTTTGAATAGAGGCAAGACACTGGCAGATCTGTGCACCTGGTTCCAGTCTATCTCCAAGGCCAACCTGCTGACACTTGGCCAGAAATTACTGTTTTTCTATGAATATGTGCAGAAAGGCCACAGACAGAGAGGGAAATGAAAGATGAGCATCGCTCTGACAGCACGAGATCAAAATTCTCATGGAGGTTCATTAACATATCACCCCTGAATGCTAATGTTTCTGACCCTAGTTTGGAACATACCGATGAATACAGTGCTCTTTAGTTAAACAGTTAAGTTTTACCATTTTTTTAATCCATCAAGTCAATCTTTAGGTCAGGCAGGAGCACTTTTAGCTTAGCTTAGCATAAATCATTGAATCATATTAGACCATTAGAAATTAAAAATAGAGTTTTAATCATTTTCGTATTTAAAGTAACAATAGTTCTTCTGTAGTTACATTATAAACTTAAACTATGAAAAATTGCTATTTTCTAGGCAAATATGTCATAATAATCAATGAATTGTTGGTGCAGTGCCATGGCTCTAGCAGGCACTATATTACGCCGCACCTAAAAATCTTCCTAATGTAAGTAGCTAAGTAACAGTGCTGTGTAATATCATTGTGCCTGCTGCAGCCATGGTACGGCAGCAAAGTTCCTTGATTATTTTGGAATGAGAGTTTATATAGTTCTTAGACATATTGATCTAGAACACAGGTGTCAAATTCAGTTCCTCGAGGGCCGCAGCTCTGCACAGTTTACTTCCAACCCTAATTAAACTCACTTGCTCAAACTAATTGAGTCCTTCAAGCTTGTTGAAACCTACAGGGAAGTGTGTTGGAGTTGGGTTGGAACTAAAGTGCCGCCCTCCAGTAACTGATTTTAACATTCCTGATCTTGAACATGGCTACTTTTTTATTCAGTCTATGTACACGTTGTGACAATAGAAGAGTTAAGCTTTAAAAAAGAAAATTATCAAAACGTGTTTTACATTTTTTGAGTGAGATACTAATGGTCTAATCTGATTCAATGATTTATGCTAAGCTAAGCTAAAAGTGCTACCATCAGAACTGGAGATCGGCTGAATGGATTAAAAAAAGTGAACTCTTGATGAAAAAACTCTCATTCCAAAAAAAAAAAAAAAAGACAGAAATGTAATGTTTGTCCGAACTCTTTCTTTAACCTCCTGTAGTAGTCTTTATAGGACAGCAAAGTGTTCACATTTCAGAAATTGAAGCAAATGCAGTGGTTTTGACCTGTTATTTCACAATTAATATTTTCCAGACACCTTGCTTATTTAGCATACTTCTTTTTGTCTAATGTGAAGCAGAGACATCCACATATTGGGACGCAGAGCTTCTGTTGACTGCACTCCTGTCTGTTTGTGTAATCATTTATAATTGTGTTAACTCAGCGCTGATTCAGAGTGATTCACTAGTCATTACATCAGCGCCATTCACCGAAAGCTGAATTGAGGATCCTAAAAGCGATCAATGAAAAGCAGATCTGTGGTATATTGTAAACCACTACCTTTCCTGGTTTTGATCCCATGTAAGCCTTGGGTGATTGTTGAAGAACCATCTAATTGCGGGTATTTGATCTAACCACAGTTGCTTGAGTTGACTGAGATTGTTGCAGCTGGCACTGGTTTTGCATTGGGTTTTGGTGCAGGTTATAGAGACAAGTTGAAGTATCTGAATCTGGTTTAGAACATAAAGTTGGTAAAAGGAACGTTTTTTTACAACAATTGTAGCATTTTTGAATCCATTGAGCCGATCTCCGGGTCTGATGGAGCACTTTTAGCTTAGCTTAGCATAAATCATTGAATCAGATTAGACCATTAGCCAAAAAAATCTAAATAAAGCATTATTACAATAAGATTACATTTCTTTGAATCAGTTGTTGAGAAAGACAGAGATACTAACAAGGCAGTTTAGATATTAAATGTGCAATTTGCCAAATCTTGGAAAATGTTATGATTAGCCTCATAGCACTGAAAGCCAATGTCCCACTCTTCAAATCGGTATCCAAAGCCACACCTCCTGAATGCTTCGACATTCGAACATGTATCGACAACATCACTGCAAAACACAACGTAACATTCACCAAGGATAAAAATTTATAGTACAGTTAGTTATCACCAATACCTAATATATGAAATGAAGGTAGGTTGTTGATGTTTTTAAAATTGTAATCCTTGCGCAGAGATATGTAATTACCAACACAATCTCATGGCAATTCATAACTTTTTGATTTAGTGGTTAATTCATATGAATTCGTACAATCTAATTTGTACAATTTAATACGATTTGCTCATCAACCAATGACGTTTGGGGTTAGGTGTGGGGTTAATTGCCACGCCTCCTTTTTAAAATCGTACATTTTCGCACGACTCGTACTCGTACGAATTTGTACAAATTAGCCACTAAACTGAGAAAGCGTAAAATACTTAAGTTTCCTCGTGAGATCAGGCTGGTAATTATACCAACAGGCAGGTAGGACAGCCTATCGTAATGTTTAGACCGAATGTTTTGATTGGATGAACATTTCATGGTCCTGCACCTTCATTCATTCATTTGCCTTTGGCTCAGTCTCTTATTTATCTGGGGTTGCCACAGCCGAATGAACCGTCAACTATTCCGGCATATGTTTTACACAGCGGATGCCCTTTCAGCCACAACCCAGTATTGGGAAATACCCATACACTCTCGCATTCTTCACACACACACACACTCATACACTACAGCCAATTTTGTTTATTCAATTCATCTATAGCACATGTCTTTATAGCACAAGTCTCCTCTTAGGTTGCAGTAGCTTCACTGAGATCTTTGTGCTGTCTCGCTGAAAGATAATAGGTGTGATGGATTTGAAGCACTGGTTAGTTATGAAATATAGAGTCGAAGCAGCGCTTTGCAGACACTTTCTGCTTTCAACAGTGACTCTCTTTCACAGTGTTTGTATACTTTAACACAGATGAAGGGGATGATTTGATGCTATTTTTATCATATACAGCAGCTTCAGACGTTTTCATAGAGCAATACACATACACTTCTCGTTTAGTACTTTATGTAACTGCATAATACAGCTGATAATAGAATATAATAGAATAAAACCCAGCATAAGCCTACAACATTTAAAGGAATAGTCCACCCAAAAATAAAACAGGGTAAAGGTTTGGAAGTAAATTTTCACTTTTGGGTCAACTATTTCTTTAAATTCCCTTTTCTGTTGAACGCAAAAGACGATATTTTGAAGAATGTTAGAAAAACAAATACTCTGAAAGTCAGTGGTTATCAGTTTACGGCATATTTAGTCTTATATCATAGTCTTTTGTGTTCAACAGAAGAAAGAATCTTGAACAGGTTTGTGACAAGTAAAGGCTGAGCAAATGATAACACAAAATACTAGGGATGTAACGGTATCAGAATTTCACGGTACGGTAATACCTCGGTATGAATGTCACGGTACGGTATTTATTGAATCATTTACAGGAAAAAACAAAACTTATGAAAATACTCCAAAAAAGTGCCAAAAGTGTCAATGAAATACAAATTAGTCATCTATCTGTAAGCTTTGAAACAGGAACTTCAATTTTAATAACAAAAAATTATTAAACCATGTAAAAAAATAAAGTTTCAATTTAGTATTGTTGAAAACTCATCACATTCAACATTTAATCACTCACTCACTTAGATAGAGATGGCTTTAAAGGAAATTTATCATATAAATATAATCTGGTAAAAGCTGGTATCTCTGGGTATTTACAATGTCCCCTGCAACAGAAAAAAACCCTCTCATTTGGGACTGAGGTTTCTGGGACAAGAGAGATATGACTTGGCCCAGGTTGACAGCAGTGGGTAACGTTGTGCATTGTCTTTCCCCCACTTGAGAGGACAAACCATGAGAGAGATAGAGATCTCATGTCTGCATCAATCTGAACAGTGTTCTGTGTTTCTGCAGTCCCCATGACTGATTAGTCATATTCCCCAACTTGCAGGCACGTGCACACACAGTGCTCAACCTGTGCAGTGCACATGCCCTTTTTAGTCTTGGATAGAAAGTTCCCTTCCAAAATGATCAAAAGTGCCCCCGCGACGCGACATACCCTCCGTCCCCGCTTTACAGTACGCGCGCGACAACACAGCTGATAAGAACTCGCGCGACAACACCGCTATTCAGTACGCGCGCGACAACACCGCTATTCAGTACGCGCGCGGCGACAACACCCGCTTTAGGGTTTTCCAGCTCTTTTTGATCCCCGCTTCTAGCAGCACACTCCATTTCCGCATTACTGGATCTGTAGCGACAACAGACCGCAAGGGATTATGGCCAAGCATGGGCTGATGGGAATTGTAGTTTCCGCTACCTCCCGTTCGCTTCATTCGCCTGAGCAAATTTTCTCAGAAGACCTATAGTTTTACCGAGTCATGCGACTACGGTAATATCGGAAAAAATTAATATTGCGGTATGACGGTATTTACAATACCGTTACATCCCTACAATTTACAGTTTTGGGTTAACTATCCCTTTAACTTCTTAAGGCCCAAGGTGTTTTTTAACATGCATTTTTTATTTCTCTTTGTTATTTGGGCTTATTGGAACCTTATTAGAATAAAAACTAAGTATCATCTTTTGATATGATGTACTTTTAGAGAAAAATGATGTCCATATCATTGTCCATAACACTTTTTCCTGACTGTTTTTAATGCATACATAACATATACATTTTTAACATGTTTTGACAAACAGAGAGTAAAAACAACATTTTTTTTTTCATTTTGGACGGTTAAATATAGTGTTTGAGACATTTTATATGCTGCAAAACAGTTGCAGGATGACACTGTATGTCTGTAACAAAATATAAAACATTCGAAGCATTTTAAATAGCCACTTAAGAGCTAAAATGTGCTGTCCACATATAAAGCCATAGGAGGTTAAATAAGAATAAAGTGGGTCTAAACAGTTTTGTGAGATTTAATTTAAATGGTTTTGTGATGTTAATCTACCGTAGGATTGAGCTACAGTATGCTGCTTAATCTTTAACCTAAGTTTTAAATCACTAAAATAAAACAGAGAGGCTTTCAAGAAGAAGTTCGACTTATAGCTCTCGATCTGAAATCGTGGATGATTAGAATTTGAATTCGAATTGAATTAGAATTTGAGTAGACATCTCAATCGACACTTTACTGTTCTTACTCAAGTGTTTTTTAAAGTCTAAATAAACTGGAAGTTGCTGAGACTTTTATTTCAGGATTTTGCTGTACTTCCAACTTAAACTGAATATTGAATAAGGGTGTGGCTTTCTTTTTTGCAAATCATTCACTCATAGACATAGCAAACTAACGATAAGAGTTAAAGATATTGAGGCTGAAGTTGACAAACTGACATCAATAGAGAAGGACCATTATTGAAATGCAGAAGCAATTGGTCAAACTTTGATTGAAGATTAGTAAAACAATTTTTTTTTCAGTGGATGGACTTACATGGGTTAATTGGTCACCTAAAAATTAAAACATTGTAAAATTAGATTTCACACAGACTTTAATGTTGTTTTTGCCATGACTTCAATAATCATTTTTGGCTCCTCTAACTAATAAACGTAGCTCTAAAACAGACCAGAATCACAATTATTTCATAGACAGTTGATTGTCTAACCATACCTGATGTTCTCTCTGTATCCAGCAATGGAGCTGCTGTACTGGCGGGACCTGAAGAAGAGCGGGCTGGTGTTTGGCAGTTTGCTGCTGATGCTCTTCTCCTTGACTCAGTTCAGTGTGGTTAGTGTGGTGGCTTATCTGGCTCTGGCTTCTCTCTCCGCCACCATCAGCTTCAGAGTCTACAAGTCCGTCCTGCAGGCTGTACAGAAAACAGACGAGGGCCATCCCTTCAAGTATGACTTCTCTCATTGTGTGTTCATGCTGTGCATAGCCATATAATGAGTGTTTAATGCCAATAATTTTATGCCCTGGATACAGAGTGTATCTGGATGTGGAGATGTCACTGTCCCATGATCAGATGCAGAAGTATGCAGAAAACGTCCAGTATTATATCAACAGCACACTGAAAGAGCTGCGCAGACTGTTCCTGGTGCAGGACCTGGTGGATTCGCTAAAGGTTGAAGCCTGCTTTCAGTTTAATCTGCATCAGGAGTTATAATGCATAAAGAAAGAATAACTGCAAAATTAAATACAATCTTATGTTAAAAAAGATATTATTAAACAATATATAATATAATATAATAAACAATTTGTTGCACTATATATATATTTTTTCATTAAAATTTGTTTAGAATATTTGAAATGTTCAATATTAGTTCATCATGTAATATTAAATAAACTTATTTTTGGAAGGAATGTAATAGTAAATGTTTTAATTGTAAGATTAACTCACAGAAACACAGACACACACACAAACATAGAAATATACTTCATAATGTATGTATAAGTGTACAGTGCATCCGGAAAGGATTCATAGCGCATCACTTATTCCGCAATTTTTTATGTTACAACCGGCTCAAAGTTGCAACATTAGAGAGACAATACGGACCAGTTAAATCGAAAAGAGAAATTATTTATTAACAAAAACATTCAATCATTCATTCATTTTCTTGTCGGCTTAGTCCCTTTATTAATCTGGGGTCACCACACCGCCTTAACAAAAACATAACTAACAAAAATATTTAAAGAAATCAAAGTCAGTATAAATGGAAGTTCGTAGTGAAAAGCATGTGTATGGTTGTGAACCGAGCTCATGATCCAAAACAAACTAAAGTAAATCAAAAACTTCAGGCAGGGACGTCCGGCTAATCACGCTTTCCTCATAAAGAATGTTGGATTCTTAATAGGCACCACATAATGGGTCTCAGGTGAGATGACCCATCCACCAATCTGCAATCATGCAGGCTCTACAAATAACAAAACACAAACAACAAACAGGTCCCACATGGGACCTAACATCTCCCCCAATAAAAACAAAAATGAATGCCACAAACAATACCAATAATTTCTATTCAGTTATCAAACCATCTCTTTCCCTTCTTTTTCTCTCTCTAAACCTTAAAACATTAGTACTGCCTACAAAAATTCTTTGGGATGGAAAAAAAAATGTTTAGTACAGCTACAGTTTGACAAACCCCTGCCCCATCTTCTCTTCTCCAGCAAACCCGATCCTGAAAGCATTTAAGGAGAAGAAAAGACCCAACTAGACTACCACCAAACTAAAAACTCACCCACTCAAACAAACACATCACCCAGAATGAGCTCCAGACAAACAGTCAGCAAACAAAACATGTTACAGCCTTATTCCAAAATGGATTAAATTAATTTCTTTCCTTAATATTTTACACACAAAACCCCATAATGACAATGTGAAAAAAATTATTCAAAATAAAAAACCTGAAAAATGACATGTAAACCAGGCACCGCTCATCATCAGGCTAATACCATCCATAAAGTGCTGTGGGGATGTTTTTCAGGAACTGGAAGACTAGTCAGGATAGAGGGAAAGTTGAATGCAGCAATGTACAGAGACATCCTGAATGAAAACCTGCTTTAGAGTGCTCTTGACCTCAGACTGAGGTGACGGTTCATCTTCCAGCAGGACAATGACCCAAAGCACACTGTCAATATATCAATGGAGTGGCTTCACAACAACTCTGGGAATGTCCTTGAATGGCCCAACCAGAGCCCAGATCCAAATCCTATTAAACATCTTGGGAGAGATCTTAAAATGGCTGTACACCGTCGCTTTTCATCCAACCTGATAGAGCTTGAGAAGTACTGCAAAGGGGAATGGGCAAAAATTACCAAAGAGAGGTGTGCCAAGCTTGTGGCATCATATTCAAAAACCCTTGAGGCTGTAATTGCTGCCAAAGGTGCATCAACAAAGTATTCAGCAAAGGCTGTGTGAATACTTACAGTATGTACATGTGATTTTTCAGGTTTTTTATTTTTAATAAATTTGCAACAATTTAAAAAATTATTTTTTCCACATTGTCATTATGGGGTAGTGTGTGTAGAGATTTAAGGAAATAAATTAATTCAATCCATTTTGGAATAAGGCTGTAATGTAAAAAATGTGGAAAAAGTGAAGCGCTATGAAGCTCTTGAGATGCACTGTAAATATACTTCTACAGTGTGCTGGCACAGAAATGCATCATAAATGATATGATACCTGGATATATACTGTGTATGTGCGTAAATGAAGTTTGTGCTTGTGCTTATTTCACTCTAGTTTGCAGTCCTGATGTGGTTGTTGACCTATGTTGGAGCTCTATTCAACGGCCTCACTCTTCTTATTATGGGTGAGAAGCATTTGGTTCCATATATACCTGCAATTTGACATTTAAATGGTTTCTTTTGTCTTGTCTTCTAACATTTGTGCTGCCTCTTTCTTCAGTGGTGGTGTGCATGTTCTCAATGCCTGTGGTCTATGAGAAATACCAGGTCAGAGTGGCACCTTTGTCACCATGACAGCAGCATTATGTATTATTCATAAGCAGCATGACCACAGTGACTCATATTTATAATCTTTCTTTGTCTCCAGGCACAGATCGATCAGTATGTGGACCTAATAAGGACCCAAGTCAACTCTGTGGTAGCAAAGTAAGCAGTCCTTTTAAGAATATAGAATAAGAGGAATTATGTTTCATCATCAATGCTAAAGTTTTATTTTTGATAAAAACATGTTGTCTCATTTTTTCATGGAATGAGATTTTTTTAAATGATCACAATAATTGGATTTTGTCTTAATATAAATATTTTAACATCATGAATGTCTTCACTAGCTGGGTTTTTATCAGCCTGTGTTAATGCGCATTTTGAAGTATCGCATAAAAGGAAGTGATGGAAATGGCAAATTTTGAATACAAATAATTCTCAAAATATGAAGTGGTTTTGGAATTGTGCAAAAAAGGGTTAAACAAATAAGGATATTGAGGAATGTAAATCCATTTGCCAAATAAACTCTGATGTAGCAGAAATTACACCCATGTGATTAATCATTGGCCTCTACTGTGAATAAAATTATTAATTCAAAAACTCTCCTGAATATACACAACATGAAAAGAAGAACTAAAAACAGCTCTTGTTATATTAAGAATTTTTATATGTAAACAATTTATACAACTTGTAATTACAACATGGCTTGAAATGACAAACATATATACAGATGTGGCTACTGAGAATGTGCAAGTTAATGAACGTGACCCCATGCAATGCTGCAGTACTGCGCGGTATAGCACGAAATGATCTAACACAAGAAAGACACGACCAGCAGGGGGCAGTTATGTAACATACATGTAAACATACTGAACTGATGTACTGTATCAGTTATGAGTATCATGAGTTTTTTTATAATGGTTTGTTCTCTGAGAACTACATTTTCAAAATGTTGTGGATCAACTAACAATCAGGATCCAAAAACGTAGCTCTGACTAGCCTCCAACTTTCACTAGAAGCATAAAAATAAATGCCTCAATAAAAATATAATGAAAATAATTTCACCGCGAGCAAATTAACTCCTGAACTTTATTTTTCAGAACTTTATTTCAGCTTATGCATTTAAATCGTGCTGCGCTCTCTGTGTTCTGCGCATTATGAGTCGCGCAGCAGCGTGTGGAGTCTCACTGTACCTGCAAAAAGGTATATGGAGTAAACAACTAAATGAGGCACAGGTGAACCTAATAATTAATACGGCAACTAACAAGGATTAATCTGGAACTAAACTTAGTTGAAGCACAAAAACATAACACACAAAACTGATCATAATCCTGACAATGATATAATGTTTCTTTATTTATTTATTTTTTGCAGGATCCAGGAGAAGGTTCCTGGGACCAAACGAAAAGCTGAATAAGCCCTACAGGGAGGAGGGAGTGATCTGCTGACCATCCCGTCACAGGAAAAGCTGAATGATTTCTCTTTGTACACACGAACACAGATATATGCACGCACACACACACACACACACACACACACACACACACACACACACACACACACACACACAAACACACACCAGACACAAGACACACACAAACATCACTGGAACATAGTTCTACTTTGTACACATTGTGACGTCTAGAGCAATGGCAAAGCTGTGCAGGAGAAGTCCCATCCATGCCTTGTAAACAGAAAAAAGAAATTAAGAAAAAAAGCAAAACATGCATTTGTCAAAACTGGATCTAGTCAGAACTATTCGATGAATTGTAGTAACTTACTATGTAACCTAAGACTATATTATTCAAATCAGGCGAAAAGGCTAGATGTGACTTTCTTTTTTTTTATGTGTTGCTCATAAAGTGCATGAAGTCAAGAGTCTCAAGTGCTGATGAATTCTCTTTTTCTCTTTTTTAAAGTTTGTGTGCTTTCTCAGCTGTGCTGAAATCTCAGTAGTTTGTAAAGGATCTCTCCAGCTTTTTTGCTCTCCAGTGACACTCTCATCTTGGACAAAAACAGCAACAAAAAAGCTTTTTGTGTGTATGGTGTTGGGTGGGGCTGTTTTGCTTCCGTCACTATATCTGCAAACATGATTAACATAACCGTCATGTCAGCTAGACGCATGGATCTGCCGAGGTTCATGATTTCTGGGCACAAACGTAACTATTTAGCAATGTTCTGATTAGATATGGTCAGCTCACTTGTACCATTACAGTATTTTCCCTTTTTGTTGTAGGACTCCGCTACAGAGATTCATGTTTAGGTGCTGTCATCTTATTTCTTTTTTGAAAATGATTCAAACAAAAGAGAGGGAGGAGAAGGAAGCTTCAGTGAGTGATTGCCAGCAAGAATCTGTCAATCTTTGTACTCTGTAACTAAGTGTTGTTCATTCTTTTAGCCATTGACTCTTAACTATTTGCACTTAAGATGTACTCAATACTGAATGCTGAAAATAAATGTTCTTAAATGTATTCACTGTTCTGGTAATTCATCTTTATACTACAGTTCTGTCTGGTTCTTGAATCTGATTGGCTGATGGCCTTGTGATTTTCTGCCAGTAACAGCACTCATCCAGCCTCTTCACCCTTGTGTATTACTCCGCCCACAAACAGCAACAGTGCAGAGAACACTGTATTGCTGCTTTTGGGCAACATAATGTAAGTTCGAGGCTTTTTTTGTCAAGAATGTAGTTGTTTTGATTGGACCTATGCAGTTTATTTATAAGGATAGTGCCTATTTTAAATACTTCAAATTTCTGAAAGACAACTTGTCGGCGGCCATTAACATCTTTGAGCAAAGACAGTTGACGATGTTCATCCACAAGATGGCGACAATGACCGAATAATAAGCCCTTAGAGAAAAACAGCATAAGTTCAATTTACAGCTGATCAAATCTTTATTAAACAGGTAAGTGACTTTTTAAGTTGATCTCTTTTGTATGTTTGTAGTGCTGTATTTATACCACAGTAATATTGTGATCTCCTGAATGCAATGGCAAATCGCTGTAGATTGATGGCATTTTATGCAGTTCAGCCTTATAATCTTTAATTGTGAGCAAAATCCCTTGATTTATCATCACTTTAGTCATTACACTAGAGAATCATTCAAATACTAGCTCTAAAATGATGTTGGTGAGTCAGTAATGGCTTCTGCTGTTCTGACAACAGCTGCAAATGTAAATGAATGGCAGAAGAAAGTAGTTCCTCTTACAAAATGGTTTTGAGCCTCTCCGTGTTTGATTTTCTTTTTTATACGCAGACGGTTATGCCGTTGAACTGTTGTATGAATGCAATATCACACTTGTAGCAGTGTAATGTGGCTGTATATTGTCACTGGTGCGACGCTAAGGCTTGAGGCCGCACACCTCCCACCAGTGCCAATATACAGCCCCATCGCACTGCTACTCGTGTGATATTGCTAATTTATCTCATGTCCTCTTAAGCAAACATGCAGATAACATTAGAAAATACCTGGCAGGTGAAATCCTAAATACTGTTCACTTTATTACTACTAAAGTGAACTCTAATAAAAACTGAAATGTGTTAATGATTGTGGCTATATTTCAACACCATTTTGATTCAGAAACCGTTGTTTCAATTTATAAAACTTTTTTAAGATTGCCCTCAATAATTTCCGTTTGCTGTGTCAAATAACAAATTATTGAGATTAAATATTGTCATTAGATTCACCAATAAACAATTGCGGTTTCCCCCACAAGTCCAAAAGCATGCGGTATACTGTAAGTGAATTTGGTAAACTAATTTGTCTGTAGTATGTGTGTGAATGAGTGTATGGATTTTTCCCAGTGATGGGTTGCAGCTGGAAGGGTATCCGCTGCGTAGAACATATGCTGGATAAGTTGGCGGTTCATTCCACTGTGGTGACCGTGCCATCAGTCAAATTTGTTGTTACATTTATAAATAATGAATGCTGTTTGGAAATGATTTCCAAAAATTATGCTGCCCATCTGTCAGTGGGCTCTGTTGGGTGCGCCCACTGTACCTGCCTATTGTCCAAAAGTTACATTTTCGGCCTAGGAGTATGTGGGAGAGACTAAGACAACAGCGGGATCTGTTTCTGCTTACAGGCCTGACTTGCAACATGCACACTTGTATTGTGGTTTAAAGGGACTCTTCACAGACAAAGATTCTTAAGCATAATGTACAAATAGTTTTCTGTCTGCACACAACCCTCACAGAAATCCTCTGTAATTTAAAAAGCATGGTTTACGCTTCATAATCGATTTGGTTACAAAGGAAACAAAAGAGGGCAATACTTTCGTTTTGATCATTTCTTGAAGCTTTTATTATAAATATTTTTGACAAAAGCTGCAAATACACGGTGTTAGCCTAGCTTAGCCTTTTTGTTATTATGTTGTAATTCTTTATAATACACCAATAACCAATATTAAACGGTAAACCACTGTTTCAAACAATTATTATTTCAAAATTATTTAAAAAAAACATAATATGTGGATTCTCTTAATAAATACTGCGACGTTTATCAAAATGTCATGGACATCTGCGTGTATCTGTAGCTATATTTAAAGGACAACAAAATATTTCATCTTCAAATTACTACTCTGTTCTTGAAATTATGCCATTATTTTCCCGTTTTACATGTTCATTCTGTGTAACACGAGACGAGAGCAATAACAGACGAGGCATCAAAAGAACCCTGGAAGCTTTTGTATTGATCCGGCGCGCCTCTGTTGTATTGCGCGTGCTCGTCTCGCCCTCTGCTGGTGAACATCGAAACTGGACGGTGTTTACGCTACGCAGTGTATTTGCTGACAGTGGGTGTGGTGTGTGAACATGTATTCATACATCAGATATATATATATATATATATATATATATATATATATATATATATATATATATATATATATATATATATATATATATATATATATAATTTCACTTGATTCAATTCCGACCGCCCTCGCATCTTTTACTTGAATTCTCTCGCGTCATCCTCAGGGGGTGGAGCTAAAACGCAAGAAAGCAAGAAGAGAGCTTGGATGCACAATTACTGTGTAATTACCACAATTTAGTAATCCAAGTGCTTTATGATTCACAAATACTACAGCATTTACAAAATTACTATAGTTATTTTCATTTGAGGTGATTAAAGATGTTGTGATATCTTGTGTGAATCCCATATGTGAGGGGGAAAAGTAGTGCTTTAATGCTGCATTTCTGGTTAAAATACACATTTTAGCGTTTCAATAAACAGTAAAGCAAGGGTTTACCATGTGCTGCTGCTGGAAATCTGTCTTGTCCAACTTTAATACAACATTCTTTGATGTAGAAACATGGTCAGAAATGTCAGGAGCCATAACATAAGCGCTGCCTTCCCCAAATGGACTAGTTACCTAACTGACTGCATGGTACAGAGGTATTTGACTCTTTCAGTATTATACTCAATATTCCAAGACACACTGAAGTAAAAATATACTGAAGGTCTTAAATATCTTGTAAATAGTCTTGTATATAGTGAAACTGCTCCTATGAGCACAGAGAGCCCTCTGCTGACAGATATATGAATTTAATATTAACTTTTTTTTGCAACCATGACAGAGAAAAAAAGTATTAAACAGGCGATATATACTGTATATAATCAATAAGTAAATGCAAACATGTCTATGTCTGTATACATATACCGACCTTCTTGCTGTGAGGTGACAGTGCTAATCACTGAGCCACCACATGATGAAGAGTTCAAATGCAAAAACCTCTAAATGCCTTCTGAAATGTTCTTCTAAAATGAACATATTTTCTCAACCTCCTATGTTTATGTTCAGTTATTTCACTTGAAGGGCAAAGAAAATTCGTCAATATAGATGTGAAATTACTGAGCCAACACACAAGAGTTGGAGAAAAATGCAAATTTGAGAAAAAAAATTTAAATGGCTTTTAGAGGTTTTTGCATCTGAACTCTTCATATGTACATTTATTTCTTGATTACTGACTGTTGTAATTAATTGTAATTAGTTTATATAGTATCTGTAGTAAAACTGCAGCTAATGTTTATAAAAATCACAAATACTACTTGCTTTTATTTGTTTAGCTATACTTTTAATATAATAATACCTGGTTTATCTGAATAAGAAATCAGTAATAGCCTGTGAATGAAACGACACGACAGCATCCTTCTCCAGTAACATCATTTGAAAGAGAAAATAGCAAAAATCATCAGTTAAGTGTTCGCAATGCATATATTTAATTTTGTGATGTTTTGTGGTGATAATAACTGATTTCTTTCATTGTAAAAAAATAATAAATTGTATATATATATATTGTGTATATATATATAGGCACAGTAGGTAGTGCTGTCGCCTCACAGCAAGAAGGTCGCTGCTTTGAGCCTTGGCTGGGTCAGTTGGCATTTTTTGTGAAGTTTGCATGTTCTTCCTCCCTTCGCGTGGGTTTCCTCCGGGTGCTCCGGTTTCCCCCAAAGTCCAAAGGCATGTGCTACAGGTGAATTGCGTAGGCTAAATTGTCTGTAGTGTATGAATGTCAATTTATGTTTCCCAGAGATAGGTTGCAACTGGAAGGACATCAGTTGCGTAAAACATATGCTGGATAAGTTAGCGGTTCATTCCGCTGTAGCTGGATTAATAAAAGGACTAATCTGAAAAATAAAATGAATACATATATATATATATATATATATATATATATATATATATATATATATATATATATATATATATATACACCAAAATGTTGTCAAACACCGTAAAACAGGAAGAAGAAGAAATCGTCATTCTCGCCGTCATATGGGCTGCGTCCGAAACCGCCTACTACTCAGTAGGTACTGCATTTAAATTTAAACGTACTACTCGGCCATTAGAAAAGTACATTCTATACAGTATGAATGTGAAAAGTATGAATGGAATTCGAACGTACTAGGGATGTAATGGTATCAGAATTTCACGGTACGGTAATACCTCGGTATGAATGTCACGGTACGGTATTTATTGAATCATTTACAGGAAAAAACAAAACTTATGAAAATACTCCAAAAAAGTGCCAAAAGTGTCAATGAAATACAAATTAGCCATCTATCTGTAAGCTTTGAAACAGGAACTTCAATTTTAATAACAAAAAAATATTAAACCATGTAAAAAAAAAAAGTTTCAATTTAGTATTGTTGAAAACTCATCACATTCAACATTTAATCACTCACTCACTTAGAGATGGCTTTAAAGGAAATTTATCATATAAATATAATCTGGTAAAAGCTGGTATCTCTGGGCATTTACAATGTCCCCTGCAACAGAAAAAAACCCTCTCATTTGGGACTGAGGTTTCTGGGACAAGAGAGATATGACTTGGCCCAGGTTGACAGCAGTGGGTAACGTTGTGCATTATCTTTTCCCCACTTGAGAGGACAAACCATGAGTGAGATAGAGGTCTCATGTCTGCATCAATCTGAACAGTGTGCTGTGTTTCTGCAGTCCCCATGACTGATTATTATCGTATTGGGGGACGTATTCCCCAACTTGCAGGCACGTGCACACACAGGGCTCAACCTGTGCAGTGCACATGCCCTTTTTAGTATTGGATAGAAAGTTCCCTTCCAAAATGATCAAAAGTGCCCCCGCGACGCGACATACCCTCCGTACCCGCTTTACAGTACGCGCGCGACAACACAGCTGATAAGAACTCGCGCAACAACACCACTATTCAGTACGCGCGCGGCGACAACACCCGCTTTAGGGTTTTCCAGCTCTTGTTGATCCCCGCTTCTAGCAGCACACTCCATTTCCGCATTACTGGATCTGTAGTGACAACAGACCGCAAGGGATTATGGCCAAGCCTGGGCTGATGGGAATTGTAGTTTCCGGTACCTCCCGTTCGCTTCATTCGCCTGAGCAAATTTTCTCAGAAGACCTATAGTTTTACCGAGTCATGCGACTACGGTAATATCGAAAAAAATTAATATTGCGGTATGACGGTATTTACAATACCGTTACATCCCTAGAACGTACTACATCCGCCATTTTGACATATTCATGTGACCTACCTGCATCATTTGTCGCTTTACTCCTATTCATGAATTCGTTTGCAGGGCATCATGGGATAGCGAAGCATGCATGGGATGCGCACTCCAGAATCTCGCCCGAAGAAGTAAGTCATCCGGGTACTTCTCGCATACTGTTTTTCGAATTTTATGAATTCGGACATACTACTCAGCTCGCATACTTATTTTGGCATACTGTTTAGTATGGAAGTGTGCAGCTTCGGATGCAGCTGTAGATTTACTTTCATCAGCTAGACACCGGCCATGCAGCTCTGTGAATGTCTGTGCCGTCACTTATTGATCTGTGATCGGTAAATGTAGCTTGTGTGGATGCTCCTGCGCTACTAGACTAATAAAATAGCTTCGCTACTGAAAAGCTATTTGATTTAGAAAGTAGCGACGCTACCCCCACGCTACTGAGAAATGGAGTTACAGTTTTTCTCAGTGGCTTTGGTGCATTTCTCAAAACAATTATTCATTTGTGCACATGCTATTGGACATGCATCATGTAACGCCAGGGAGTGACACCAACAACAGAAGGTAAGATCCAATATGCAGATTTATTCAGCGTCAGGAAAGCAGTGGTCATACAGGTGCAAACGGGTGTATACAGGCATATCCACTCTGGCAATAAGCAAGAAATAAGACGAGTGAGCGAATACGATCAGGAGTCAACAAGTTTGTAGAGTTTTGCTACAACCCTAATCAAACATCTGACCTGAACAAGCCAATCAAGGTAGGCATACTTTAAAGTTCCAGGGGACGTCCAGGTTTGGTCAACCCTGTGATATATACATATTTTAAATACCAAACTAATATTTATAAATAATAAATGCATAAAAATGTAGTTACTGTTAAATCACAGTTGAATTTGTCGGTCATGCAATGTCCTGCCATTGGACAGAGGTCTGTGTGTGTTGGGTGAGAGGTTGACTTAGACACAGATAGACAGACTGATAGACAGACAGACAGACTGACAGACAGACAGATAGATAGATAGACAGACAGACAGACAGACAGACAGATAGATAGATAGATAGATAGATAGATAGACAGACAGACAGACAGACAGACAGACAGACAGACAGATAGATAGATAGACAGACAGACAAACAGATAGATAGATAGACAGATAGATAGACAGACAAACAGATAGATAGACAGACAGACAGACAGACTGATAGACAAACAGATAGACAGACAGACAGATAGATAGATAGATAGATAGATAGATAGATAGATAGATAGATAGATAGATAGATAGATAGATAGATAGATAGATAGATAGATAGATAGATAGATAGATAGATAGATAGATAGATAGATAGATAGATAGATAGATAGATAGATAGATAGATAGATAGAAATTTTATTATTTCTCAGTAACAGCTTTTCTTTCTCTCTCTCTGTATGACAGGAACTCACTGTATACCTGAGTAAAGACCAACTGTGACCTCCTAAACACAAACTACCAAAGGCCAGACATGCCAGTCAGTTTGTCAATATCTGTAAATGCCAAACACCTCAAAAATGATGTCCCAGTATGAGAGGAGAACACACACTAGATTTAGATGGTTACTTTCTGTTAAATTCAGAGCTACTTTTCATCAGGAAACGCAACAGAATGGCCACAATAAGAGATAATTCTAAAACATTTAGATGGAACTGCAAACACAGAGGCAGATCTTTGAGAAATGTTGGACATAATGGATTACAATGATAAAAAAAGCCAGGGGAGGAGATGTCAGATAAAACCCCTAATGCACACTCTTACCTCTGTTCACCGGAGGACAAGCTGCTGTCAGTCAGACAGAAGGACAGGTCTAATGGATTCACTCTCTCACACAAATACACTCCCTTTGGCTCTGCAATCGGCAACAGCCAAAAGAGCAGATTGTGCACCTTGGATAAGTCAGAAGAGCTCAAGAAATAAAAAAAAATCAGCCATGTTGTTTAGCACAAAAAAGATTTTCATTTTATTTTGATAACCTTACTTAGAAATTACATTAACTATGTGTGTTTTCCATAGATTGGTTTTCTTAAAAAAGATGAAAAGGAAACTGTGCATTTAGTCCTTTAAGTAAGTGTTAAGACTTTTGTATTTGTATTTTTTACATGTTTTGCATAAGAAATTATAAAAGAAATTAATGGCGTATTCATTGTGGAATATATTGCTCTAAGAAAGGAAATTTCTGAGGTGTGGTAAAACATCAATAACATCTAGAAAAACAGATAAAAAATAAAATGACTATAACCTCCACTGCAACTAATGGACCGTTAACAAAACTAACAAACTAATAAAACTAATGGCGTACAAACTATGTAACAAATCTAAGTTTTCTCACAAAATTACATTTTATTGTCTGCAGAAAGCTTGTACAGTATTCTTTTTCCCCACTTAAACTTCTATTTATCACTTTTACAGGATGTAGGAAATGTCTTTGGTGTCTCCGGTATGTGTCTGTAAACTCTCAGCTCAAAATACCTATCAGATAACTTCTTATACCCTGCTGAAAATTTTTCAATTTAAGGGTAAAAGAAATGCAGCTTATTTTTAGCCTGTGTAAAATTTGTTACCTGTTGTTGAAGCTGAACCCCAGATAACAGACCATTACTAGCATCGAATCAATAGTCAAAGGGTTGAAACTTCAATTTTCATCAGCTTTGCACCTTCATATATATATATATATATATATATATATATATATATATATATATATATATATATATATATATATGTATATATATATATATATTGTCAATGATAAAAACAGATAACAGACATAAAAAGACAGAGTCATTGATAATAAAGATAAACACTTGCGGTTTACAATAACTGTGTGGGCCTATTACTGAAGGCTTCCTGGGGGCTAGGTGTGGGCTACCCATGTGGGGTCAGCCCCAAGTGGCCAATGTTTTGCCAGTGAGCAAACCCTCAATGTGCTGGTAGCCCACATGGGGCCCTTATGCTAGCCATAAGAGTGCCCATTAAGGACAAGCACAGGAATGTTCACAAGCCCTGAGTGCATTCACAACATCCTTGAGAAGAAATAGCAAACATTGGCAATTTGTTTGAAGGGAATCTTCTAAACTAATCTATAAATTTTCCTTTGGTTGAGTCTCTTATCAGGGGTCGCCACAGCGGAATGAACCGCCAACTATTCCGTCATATGTTTTAGGCAGAGGATGCCCTCATACACTCGCTCATTCTTGCAAACACTCAAAAACTACAGCCAATTTAGTTTATCGAATTCACCTATAGTGCATGTGTTTGGACTGGAAATTGGAGCATGTGGAGAAAGCCCACGCAGAACATACAAATTTCACCCAGAAATGCCAACTAGCCCAGCCAGGACTCGAACTGGTTGTTGTGAGGCAACAGTGCTAAACACAGAGCCACCATGCCACTTAAAGATTTGTAAATTTTTTTGTTAAATGATGCATGTTACGTTGTGTTTTTAATAATGATTTCATAAAACGAAGCCATATTTATGTAAGCATGCACACTGCCCTCTGGTGTATCGATGTCGCACACCAGCCATGTCCCAAATCATCATTGTCTCTGCACAGGCGCCCTGCCAGTGGCAAAGACATCACCCTCCTCAGAACACAGACTGACACTCACGATTAGCCTCTTTCTGTGAGGAGATGTGTGACAGGGCAGCTACATTCAGCCCGTCTGACGACTTCAGATTGACTGCAGCGGTGGCCAAAATCTCCTCTGGGCACACAGGGTTGTTAGTGAGGGCAGTGAAAGGTCCTGTACCATTTACAGTGAATTTATCTCCCCTTTTGTACAAGAGGGAAAGCCAAAGCTTAAGAAAAGGACATATTATGCCCTTTTACAAATCTCTGGTGTTCTCAGAGTATGTCTGTGAAGATTTAGCTCAAAATCAACCCCACAAATCGTTTGTTCTAGCTTGTTAAATCTGTGCGTAGTTTTCAGTGCATTTCCCTTTAAATGTAAATGAGCTGCTGTTTCGCAGAAGAGGGCGGAGCCTTTACAGGCTATTCTGCTGCTCCAGAAACAACAAAACAAGCAAACCTCAGACAGCCAACATGTCAGAAATGAACAGTAGCTTAAAGTCTTACATGTTCAAACCAAAGTCAGAATAATAAATAAAAAATAAATAAACTGCTTGTTAAAAAGTATATATGTATATATAATTTCAAAAGTCCAAACTCAAAACACATCTGTTTAGAACAGCCTATCCTCTTTGACCCGATTGCATTTTTAAAGTTTGTATTGTATTCTATTGTTTTTATTGTGTTTTTATTTAAATTGATTGTTCTAGCTGTCCTGTATGGTGACCTTGAGTGTCATAAAAGGCACCTTTTTAAAAATGCATTATTATTATTATATTATATTATATATATAATATAAGTATAAGGTAATATAATATTTAAAGTATATGAATAATAATTAATGTTTAAAGTATATTAATAAAGGGAACCTTTATCTTCATAATGAAAAATTAAAAGCAATAAATTCACACAAAAAAATACTCACTGTCATATTTTTACTTTTTTTCCCCAAATGTTCTCAAAATTGTCACTCTTGCACACTCTACCTGCCTCTATTCTGATCGCCGACAAACTGGTGTCACTAAAATCTCTGTGATTGTGAACAACAGCAAGAAAAGAAAAAACGGTCCATTTCAGTTATTACATTTCAAACAGAGGAGAAGCAGATAAGTTTGACTGAATCAGAGAAATACCTTATGCTTGCGGTGCTAAAACATTTGCTGTCGTTATGCAAAAGAATGATCTGCTCTCAATGCTGCAGGTGTGAGAGACGGCTATGTGGTCTGTGCTGCCTTTGAGTGCTGAGGCGGGGGAGAACGACGGCATCATCCGCAGCTCGTTGCGAAGAGTAACGAACGGTACAGCACGGACACATGGGAGTCTCTTTTTTGAAAGTTTGGTGCTAGTGGGGCCTGAAAAGTTGTTAAGTTGGCAACACTGGCTGGCAGTGTCTTTGATCGAAACACTCAAACCTCATGCATGTGCAGTAACGTTCCATTATTCATGGGGGCACCTGGTTTTGAAAAGAAGTATTAACGTTATGATCTTAACAGTTGTAGACAGATTTTATAACATATGATAGAAAATGTATTAAAGAGGTATATGATTAAAACAGGCTTCTTGGCATTGGTCGGGGGCCCCTAATTCCCCAGGGGCGGCTGCTTACCTCACTTATTGGTTAAGTCTGGTTGTACCCCAAAAAACTCAAGAATTGTGTTGCTTCAGCATTTTATTAAACTGCACAGAGCAGCATTACCTTAACAGACCCTTAAATGTATTTTATGATAAAATAGCGCTGCTTCATTCCTATATTATCGTGAGCAGGAGAACCAGAAGTGGTGGACTGTGGCCTAATAAAAGTTCCGCTGCTTTCATTTTACATCACGCTTGTCACTTATCTGCAATTGCTTCAACAGTCTCATTTCAGTTCGACGGTTTTTCCCATAATCTGCTTCATACTAGCATGATAATAAGTTTTAAATGCTCATCAATAAGCACGATTTCTGCATAAAATTCTACACTGAGTAATGGCATCATTAAACTTCGCCAAAGTACGCACATTTTCTTATAAAAAAAAAACAAAGTACAAAGTTCATAATAGCTCAAGTCACAAGTACCTTGTTACAAACATAGTTCGTTGATTTACCGTTTCCCAGATCCATCGCTCCAATGAACATTCGAAAACTGCATCGCAAACTTGAGTACTCGAAACTACACCGCTGGAGCTGTAGTTAGAAACATAGTTCCTGGCTGTGTTCTATTCAAACTTATCCCCCATATGCTATATCTGTTTAGGACATTCTAGCATTTAAACTTGGAATGATTTTTTTTTTCATCTCTATTAGGTGTATTTTGCTTTCTAACTATTTTTACAATTCAGTTTTAAAGATCTTCATGGTTACAATTGTGCTCCCTTCGCAGTGCACTTTGAAAACATTGATATCATTTTGAACACAGCCTCATGGCGAAAGCTATAGGTGACCTATAATTTAAAAGGAATTTATGTTGTTTCCAAAGCTTGTGAAAACAAAAAACGTAGCATACATAAATGCTTTTAATTTATAGTAGATTCTTTACTGTATATGACATGGGCCTGTTGTTTACAACTTTCTGCTGTGGTTTGCATGTGTCTAATTGTAAAAGAAGACTTTTCAAAAAAAAAATCAATAAATAAACAATATCCTAATTAATAATAATAATAATAACAATAATAATAATAAAAATTTATGCTATAACTAACGTGGTTCAAGCGATGGATCTTCGACAGAGAAACTAGGGGTTTTGAGAAACACTTGTCACTTGTCACTACATCGTTCTTTGCCCAAATGATAGTTCAGTCCCGAGACGCACCCCAGAATATTTCAGGAGTTTATGGAGACTCACACAGACATTTTAAATCTCAAGTTTTCTAAACAGATTGTAAATTCTGCTGTGGAAATTAAAAAGCAGTAAAATATAATAATAAATCCTCATCACTCGAGGAGCAAAATCTGGCAAGCACATTTTTTCCACATGTTTGCTGAGAAAAGCTTACCAAAACAATGTTTTGGGGTTGTCTTTAATGATGTTTTCAGGGTTGATAGCATGCTCTGGGGACCCGATTATTTGAAAAGTCTCTTTTAAAGCTGGGAATTGTTTAAAAACTGCTGAATCGATGTCCAGATTTAGGCTTGTGTTTGAACTTCCAAAACTTAGCCCGAGTGTTTTGTTGATGGATAGAGGAACTCCGGAACGACTGCGAGACCTACAGCTCTCTGGAAATAATGCGAAGCGACATGGTAGACAGAAATAATTGGACATCAGGTGATGCCACGTCTTAAGGTCTGAGTCTGCAATAGAGGAATAAGTCGACAATGATCTGATATGAAGTGTTTTGCTGACTCGGTCTACGTTTTCATGCTCAGGCTCTGAGGGAGAGCAAATTGAATTGCAACTCACACATATGTACAGTATACGCATACACACATTTCTCACTTTTGGGGAGTGGGAATGGAAAAATAACACTGACCACATGATATGTTCTCTAGAAGCTGGCCTTCTGTTTCTTCCTATTCTGTTTTTAACCTGCCAAAACAACACATACAATTAAAGAATACATCTTATTTGACTATAAAAGTGCAGATATTAATATTAATAATTTCCCACACTTATTCTCTTAGCACTCTGATTTAAATGAGTGTAAAAGGCAGTGGGTTTTTATATGCTGCCAGCAATGTTGCTTATGTTTCTGAGATAATACATTTCAATCAATACTGTTGTCTTACTCTTGTAATGTAGATTTTGGCATGTGCTGAGGGCATGTGGCATGGCCAGCAGTCTGGTGCTTTAGTTTGGCCTGACCTAGAACCACAACCAGGTGCCGGACTGTGATTATGAGTCTCTGAAGACCAGTCAGCCCGCAGCCTTCCCAGAGGCCTCCATATGGACACCAACTGCAGTCTGTGATCAACGCTTATATGCACACATGCTTTTCATCCACATAAATATGTACATAGCTTTCTCATATCAAGTGAATGCTGAGCAGATTGATTAATATGCTTGATTTGTTGTTGTTTTTGTAAATATGGATCTGGACTAATTACCGAAAGCACACATGATCATGAAAAACCAAGATGTAGGTGACTTTTTTCATCAGTAGAATTTTTGTTGAAACCGTTGTTCTTGGTGATTTGTATTTGGCTGCCAGCATTTTGATAGTCAAAAAAAAAGAAAACTTTTCTTAACAACATTGATAACCCTGGTTCCAGATGATAAACTTCGTTAATCTTCAGCAGTGGTGTAAAGCAACAAATTACAAACACTCAATTACTGTAATTGAGTAGATTTTTCTTATAAATTTACTTTATTTTACTTAAGTATTCTTGAAAATGTGTACTTTCACTTTCCCTTGAGTACATTTTTACTGCTGCATCAGTACTTCTACACTATTTTCCTTTAACCTGAAGATACTATTCTATTATTTGTCTTGTCTAAGGTGTTTGGCTAAAGTAGAATAATCTGTTCTGTGATTCCCATACAATGAAATTGTCCATAGAAAATCGCATTATACAGAACAACCCCAAGACACAAAATTGTTTTACGCAATGACCCAGAGACTGTTTAGACTTCATGTCACTAATAATAAGATGACGGATGTTTACTGGAAGTGAAATCACCAAATGGCCCTGAATAGTTATTATATGCACTACAGAATGTTACATTTTCACACACACACATGCACAAATTGCATGTACAGTACACACATCAACCTTTTACAGCCTAATACTTAAGAGTACTTTTAAAAGGGCTACTTTTTACTAATACTTTGAGTAATATTTACAACAGATACTTTTACTCAGACCACATTTTTGGGAAGGTAATGGTACTTTTACTTCAGTGTGATTTTTCAGTAATCTTTCCAACACTCATCCTAGGGTACCTTCCAGACACTCGGGTATTAATTTTGTTTAGCCAGTATGTGTGTTTTTATTTACTTATTAGAATTATTTTTTTTAACTCAAAGTGATGGTAAGAATTGACTTGCATTTTATGAATTTTCAATGTTTCAAGTATACCAAGTAAGAGCTTGATTAGCTTGTTCAGGTGTGTTTGATTAGGGCTAGAGCTAATATCTACAGGACACCGGCCCTCCAGGGGCAGGTTTGGTGACCACTGATCTATAGGATCAAAAACTTATTTTACTATCGCTGAGATGCAATATTTGTTTTATTGTAGTTGTGTTAATTGCTATTAAATGGTGCAAATTTATTAGATGAAGTTTTAATCATTTTGATCTTTGTTTTGTTATAGATTTATTTAAGAAAAGTTAGTTTAGATTAATTTGTTAATCAATAAATTACTGCAGATGTTTTAAATGATTGTTTTGATTGTTTTAGTGCTTCAAATTAAACTGAAAAAAATGCATTTCCTTGGTAACTAACTGAAAAATGTGTTAATTCTATTTCAGATTATGTTTATTTATTCCATGATTATGTCTCTGAACAATTCTACTCATACTTGTTTGAATTATGGTTGGCAACACAAAGTGGCGTCTCTCTGAACACTGTAACAGCTATAATATGTTTATTAATTAAGTTGCATCTCGTTCACAATAGAATGCGCTGAATGGTTCGAACTAGGCTTGATACCATCAAACCTCCTTCCTATTTTACCTCAGTATACGGTATTACCATGCATAATAAAAAATTATGATGTAAGGCTCAGACTGTTACGATAACCAGCGATCGCTCTCCGTAGATCGCTGGTTTCCACTATAACTTGGACTACACTTCCGCCTTCCCTGGACTACATATTCATACATGCACTTCTCCTAGACACCCATGCTCACTCATCTGCTTTATTACGTTCGCACACCTGAGGACTTTCAGAGACTGATTAGAGACACTACATAAGCCACTCATTCACCCATCCTGTTTGCCGAGTCTTGTTTGCATATAGTGACATTACAACGCGTTTCTCCCTGTCTTGTTTCTCCGTGTTTGAACCTAGCCCTGTATCCTTGCTATCCTGTTTAGCCGCCTGCCTTTCGACCTTTTGCCTGTTTACCGTGTATGATTCTGGACTGCCTTAATATACCCGTTTGCACCTGTATGACCACTGCTTGCCTGACGCTGAATAAACCTGCATGTTGGATCTTACCTCAGTTATATCTGTCACTCCCTCCCCGGTCGTTACACAGACAGCGTTACCCAACTGTTGGCTTGCGCCTAAACCATTCAGAAACTGAATACCGTATATGCGACTTTAGGTTCACGGTCACCTGTTTGTTGCACAATTTGCAAATTGTCTTGTTCGTATTCACCACATTTCCCTTCTGGTTCAGTCGAAACCCAAAATACTGCCAAACTGCAGAGGTTGTGTACTTTTTCAAGACCAGGTCACTTGGTGCGCGACTTGGCATCTTTCCTCACCTATTCATACCTGTCCCATGATGACAATCAATCATACACATTTTTAAGCAGTAAATAAATACTATTTAAGGTTTAATACTTTTCTTCTATATAAGTGCATTGTTTTTTCTGACGGTATAACGGTATTGAAACTGGTACCATTGGTATTTTTAGATCCCGTGGTATACCATATTACCGTATTACCGCCCAGGCCTAGTTCGAACCTAGTTCGAAGTCTTTCTCTTGAATTAATTAACAGATCTGGTGAAAACTCAATGACGTCACTTTGTACTGGCTGGTACAGACAGCCAATGTCCACGTCTGAATTTACACAATGATCTCATTGCCGTGTCATAGCTTCAAAAAAATTTTTTAAAGAACGAATTTAATCTAAACAACGCAAAAAGAGCCAATTTTCAGATGCAAAAACCTCTAAATGCCATCTGAAATTTTCCTCTAAAATGAGCATTTTTATCAGGCCCCTGTGTGTATGTTCAGTAATATCAGTTTTTTGGAAAAGAAAAAGTCATTTTCCTGGTCTTTAAAGTGAAAAATCTCTACATAAACAAAGGAGGCTGAGAAAAGCGTTTATTTTTGATGAAAATTTCAAATGGCACTTTAGTTTTTAGCAACGTGGGACAATATGACCGTCAAAAATGTAAAAAGCATGTTTTGGTGTTTTGTGACCTTTTAAAAGGGTGATGCAGTGGCACAGTAGGTAGTGCTGTCGCCTCACTGCAAGAAGGTTGCTGGTTTGAGCCTCGGCTGTGTCAGTTGGCGTTTTTGTGTGGAGTTTGCATGTTCTTCCTGCGTTCGTGTGGGTTTCCTTTGGGTGCTCCGGTTTCACCCACAGTCCAAAGACATGTGCTACAGGTGAATTGGGTAAATTGTCTGTAGTGTATGAGTATGTATGGATGTTTCCCAAAGATGGGTTGCAGCTGGAAGGGCATCTGATGCATTAAAAATGTGCTGAATAAGTTGACGGTTCATTTCGCTGTGGCGACCCCGGATTAATAAAGGGACTAAGCCAAAAAGAAAATGAATGAATGAATGTATGACCCTTTAAAAATAAGTTTAGTTTAAGTAAATTATAATAAACCTGGCAAATGTCTCTCAGAATGAATCCATCTTTGCATTTATTTAATAAATCCATTCTTTAATATGACAGAATTGTTATTTTTCCACACGAGAATACAGGTTTACTCATCTGTGTGTCAGATTGTTGAGCGAACCAGGAACTCTTGTTTTATTCTCCTCATATGCTGACATAATTCCCCTTGGCACTGGGTCACATTACATGCTGACACAGGGTGCAGTTTTTCAGATAATTTTACTCCGACTGCCACATTGTATTAACTATTTTAGAGCGGAAAACAAGAACCCCAGACCGATTTACCCCCGGCAAGTTTTGAGGCATGAAATTCAGGGCTGAATATAAAAGATGTGTGACAGTATACTGAATGATGGGAAGCAGGATGCATACTTCAAACTATATCTGTCAGCGTTCGTATATGAGGGCTATTTCTGTTATGAGCTGAAGTGTTTGTGTATGTGTGTACAGGTTTTGTTGGTTTATGAGGACACACATTTGTATAATGATGTGTATGACCAAGGCATTACATTGTTGAGTTGGTTTATGAGGACATGTCTTGTGTCTTCATAATTCAAAACTGCTAAAAACATACTTGATGTCTTTTCACATTAATTGTCACATTTGCTGTTTAGGGGTAGGGTAAGGCCCCATAATAAGTATTTTTTACAGTATAAAATATATGATGCCTATAGAGAGTCCTCTTAAATCACCAAAACCAATGTGTGTGCATGTTTATGTGTATGTGTTTATTTGCATGTTTGTGTGTGTGTGTGTGTGTTTGAGGGCATGCGAGTCACAGTGGGTTGGGTTATCAGAGCAGAGAGACAGTGGGCAAGAGAGAGAGAGAGAGTCACATTCTTCATCTCAACTTTGCCCATTGCAGTCACTGGCACACATTCTGTCTTCTTTCTTTGCGTTTCTGTCATTCTGTCTATTTTAGTTTCTCTTCTATTAGAATTTAGGTCATTTCCAACCTATAATCTGTCCATCTTCTCCTAATTTGGGTGTATTCTATCATTATCTAACAGTCTGGCTTCTTTCATTTAACTTCATAACCTGATGCGATTTGGTGGTATCTGATGGAGTCAAGGCATCATGGACCTCGACCTCTTAGACCCACAAGGTAAAAAATGACCTGTTAAAATGTCCTGTATTGGTGTTTCCATTTGCTGTTTTGTTGCTAAACTCATAACCCATATGATCTGTGGTGAATCCTTTGCTTTAAACTGTGCTCCATCCCATCCATCACCTCTCTGTCTGTCTCCTCCAGTTTCTATTTTCAGCTGTTACAGTTTTGCCCTGCTTTTTGTCCTCATTTGTACCTGTCCGTTCAGTTCATGTAATCCTAACCTCTCAACAGCTCAATGTGTTTCTCAGATAACTGTATTTATGTCCATGGTAATTCCCATTAATGCAATTGGTCAAGTCAGCTCGGCTAAGCCTGTTTTTGGCCAGTAATTTATATTATGTGTTTTTAAAATAGGCTTTAGTAAAGTGTATTATACTATATATATTATAGTATTGACAAAACTTTTAATGAATGTTTTACATTAAATGTGTATTGTAATATATAAAATAATATATATTTGTAGTATATTGTGTACAGTATGGGTAATTTGTTTATATGACTACATTTTCCTTTTATTATTACAGCAACTACAGACTTACCACAATAGATTAATTCAACTAAAGTGTGGTGTAAACACAGCAGTATTTAACTAATTACTATATATTATTATTTCTTCATGTGGCGTCTTCTAAATAAATGACTTGGTAATTACTTGTTCCAAAATAAGTGAAAATATAGATCATCTGGTCATTAGATGCTCTAAGCAAATTAATAATTAACTTATTAATTAATTCATAACCTTACTTTTTTATTATTATTTTATTTTAAAAAAAACCCTGGTCATTGGCAACATGGTGGCTCACTGGTTAGCACTGTTACCTCAGAGCAAGAAGGTTGCTAGTTTGAGTCTTGGCTGGGTCAGTTGGCATTTCAGTGTGGAGTTTGCATGTTCTCCCCGGGTTGGCTTGGGTTTTCTCTGGGTGCTCCAGTTTCCCCCACAGTCCAAAGACATGCGCTATAGGTAAATTGGATAACTTAAATTGGCTGTAGTGAATGTGTGTTTGTTTGCCGGTACTGGGTTGCAGCTGGAAGGGCATGCGCTGTGTAAAACATATGCTGAATAAGTTGGCGGTTCATTTCGCTGTGGCGACCCTTGATGAATAAAGGGACTAAGCCGAAAGAAAATGAATGAATGAATTAAAGAATGAATAGCTGGTCATCAAGACAAATCAACCTAGTAAATATAGTCTGGTAGTCATCTGGTAAAGATGGTAATAATAATAATAAATTAATGAAATAAAATTGATGAAATTAATAAAAATTACTTTGTTAATGGGTTCAAGTTGATAAACTGTGTTGGTAATTGGTCATCCAGTTAACCGTTCCTTTAACGCATAACTTGGATCTACAAGTTTGACCAACTAGCACCTAGCCAAAGGGGTAATAAGTATCTTTTTAAATTCAATTTACAGCAGAAACTTGAAGTAATCTTGAAGAAAAAATGTCTTTATTCGTTTAGTATGTCTTAGTCTTAGGCTGACTAAATATAAAAAAAGTCTGGTCATTAGCTTGGCTAAGTTGGTAGATCATCTTGTACCACCATTATTCTACCAGAAATGTACACTTTCACGTATAAAAACGTTACAGGGCCTGACCTTTAAGCTTGTTGTCCTCGAAAAATCATACAAAACAAGCATAAAATCATACAATTTAATGATAGAACGCATCCTTGATCACTGTTAGCATAATAAAACAATTAAATCTGTAGGTTCAATTTGGCTGAGGACAAGGACAATGTCAGCGTTTATAAATTTGTGAAGTGTTTTTAATGAAGAACAAAAATCTGAGAAGCAAATGAATGATGTATTCCTTTAAAGAACAACTCACTGAAATCAACCATCAGTCCATTTAAGAAAATTTTGGGGGGGAAATACTTTTTATTCACTATATTTATGTTTTTATTTCAGGGACAGATAATGTAAGTTTCTGGTAGAAAGGTTAAGCTTGTTTTTTGGTCAGTCTGGTGAATTACCTAGCAACAAGCTCATCAGATATGATAAAAATTAAAATAATCTGGTTCAAATAATGGCAAAAATTCAGAGTATAAAGCAAGTTATATTTGTCCTTATTAACAAACAAAAGGAGATTATAAATGTACCATGCAAATGATGTTAGCATTAGCTTCTAATAGAGAGAACTGAATGTTGCTGAATTAACGAAACTGCCAGTTCAGAATGTGGACAACAAAGCTTGAAGTGACAGAGTGTGAAGGACTGTCTACTGAAGACCAAGCTCTTTATAAACAGTCACATCTCATTTGCAGATGATGATCATGTAATAATGAAGAAAGTCACCTCAGTATACACCTTTTGCTCTGCAGTCCAGTCATGCCTTTCGCAGGATGGCCGCACACAAATGGATGTGTAGCACCTGGAGGCTCAGGTCGCATGCTGCTGCGTGAGATGCTTTGGCAGCTGGAGCAAAGAGCACTTCAGTTTCAAGAGGAGGAGATCCAGTACTGCATCTCGCGTGGCATTCTGGGATACCGGCATCGCCCAGCATACCCAAACCTGCTTGCTCTTATACCTGCTTCTGAACACCGCCAGCTCGAGCACCTCTGTGGTCGAATTCCACCCTCACACTCTGCCATTGTACTTGCCAGGTAAAACAGGAACTCTCGCTCTCCATTGTTCATGTGTGTATCATTTTGGGCCTGTAAGTTAAGAGTTTAACCTTACAAGATTTTAAACTGTTTGTTGGTGGAGTATCCAATGCACAAGCTGTAAAGGCACTTTTCTAGAAAGGGACAGGGAGAAGCATCTCATTTGCATTAAGGGAGACAAACAAAAACATTGTGTTATAATTCCACCTATAAAGTTTTTATCTGGAGTATCCAAGGTAAACTGTAAAGGCAATTTTTTTAGAAAGGTGTTGGAACAGCGTCTCAACTGCGTTTAAAGAGAAACACACAAAATCATTGTTACTTTTCCAGACAAAAAGGGCATCTATAACATTTTATAATAATTTCAACACAGGCTTGGTGTGGATCTGTACCCAAGTCTACATATATGGAAAACCACAAATATGCACCTGGGGCTACTTCTAGTAGCATTTTGTGTTTAAAATAAATGCTATAGAGTGGTATGGCGGCGCCGACAATTCTGTTCCTTTTCATGCTACCACTGACCGCTTACCTCTGTATGGACTTGGGATGCACATCGGAGTGGGCCGTGACAGAGTTCTTCAAAGAATAGTTCCAGAAACCAGATAAAACAAAAGCAAAGAAATAAAACATTTTAAAAAAGGCTGAAAATGTGGTAAAATCTGAAAATGGAAAAACTGGAAAAACTACACTACCGCAACAGCTTTTCTTTTAACATAAGCTTATTCTGAAAATGATATACATCCTATATACATTTCTGGAGATTGCGAATTATGTATCCAGAAGTACGTATGGCTGCTTTTCGTCTTTAAAACGAATACTATAAGGGGGTATGATGCCGTTCCTTTTCGCACTACCAGCTGACAGCTTATACCTCCATATAGATGGCCTACCTTCAATACTAAATATAAAATCACGATTTCTGAAAACTACTAAAATCTCAATTTCAATTTTTTTTTTGCAATAGTACACTTCAATACACAATATAAAACATACTGCACTGTACGTGAAATATACAAAGAGACATTTACAATACTATGATAGATGTAATTACAATGTTAAAACAATGTAATTACAACGTTATTACATATTAATTATAATGTAATGACGTAGCAATTAGATCCAGACGTATTCAACTATAAATAACCAAATACTGTAAGAAAGAAACATTTACATTTATAAATATTATCTTGGATGAAATAACAATGTAACAGCACAGTAATTACTCACAAGTTAAACGTTTGTAATTACATTTTACATAACAGATGTAATTACAATGGTATAACATTGACTATCATTGATGTAGTTACAATGTTACAACAATGTAACAACAATTTATATACTTACAATGTTATAAGTTAATGACAGTGTAATTACATCCAACATAAAAGTTTTAATTACATATGAACTGTGTATATTTACGTATAAATACACAAATACTGTACTTATACTAATACTGTAATTACATATAACATCTCTGATGTAATTACAATGTTATAACAATGTAAAAACAATGTCATTACATCCAAAATTAAAGTTTGTTGTTACATATCGTCACCTTGGAATTATAAGGTTTTATCTGTGTTCTAAAATTTGAGATATTGAGGTATAAAGATTTGTATTCCATACAGCAAACAGTATGTGTGTAACAATTCTTTATTATACATTAACATGACAGAGACCCTAAATTTACTCTAAATGTAAATTATCAAAATCCTCTTGAATTTTCAAATTGGGGTAAAACAAACAGGGCAAATGCAAACAGAACTCTCCAATTCTAAAAGTTATTTTCCACTTGGAATTATAAAGTTCTGTCTGACAGATCATTAATTGAAGCGTTACTTTTCAAGAAATACAATCAGTCTGCTTATTAATTTAATTTAAAAAAAATAAAATTGGTGTTGGAACAATATGTGGATGTTTGAGAAAGTTTTTTTTTTTTTTTGCTTCCTATAACATTTAATTAATGTTTTAGCATGAAAATTCTTTCTTGTAAAAGAAAAAAAAATTCACAATGAGCCTAAGTTGTTTTTTTTTTTAGATTGCTTTAGAAAGCACTATCGGTTGGGCTTAGGGGATGGGGTAGGTGGGTGGGTCAGTTGGCACGTATAAAGAATTTTTGAGATCATCAAAAATGTACACATCGGCCTCTGGTGGATTTGTGAAATCAAAATCTGCAAGCAGACATAGCTCTGGTTACATATTTTGTAGTTCCCAGAAATGTAGACTTGGGTACATATGCACAATGAGCCTGGGTTGAATAATAACATGTTTTAAGTGAAAACTTCAATGACGCATTGTCTGGACACCAGTGACTTACTGTCAGGTCCTGTGTTCCATTTTTCCGTCATGGAATCTTCCCCCATGTTTTCATGTGTGTTTGTTTTCATCATGTGACCCCTTTGTTCTAGTTCCTGCCATTTTTTCATGTTCATTAGTTCTACCTACGTCTCACCCACTATTAATCATTAGTTATATCTAGCCATGGGTAGTTATAGTCCCTT
The DNA here is from genome assembly GCF_052040795.2 of Danio rerio. NCBI lineage: Eukaryota > Metazoa > Chordata > Actinopteri > Cypriniformes > Danionidae > Danio > Danio rerio. The sequence goes on from NC_141040.1 coordinate 24,426,242, forward strand.
TGTTTAGTTAGTCATTGTCCGATATTCTCAGTTGTGCTTTGTTGGTACCCCATGTCGTTCCTGTGTCTCCTGTGTTATTGATGTCCTTCCAAGTGAGTTTTTTGTAAATAAATCTACGTGTTTGATAAATCCTGTGATCCTTTTGCCTTTCTGAGTGAGTTAAGGTGTTACACTTATATTATGTCATGAAAAAGGGGCATAGAAGACACTTTTACAAACTATTTTATAGAATGATGGGGTACTGTCAAGATTGCAGCTTTCTCTTGATACTGTTCTTTATATTTCTGTCTGCACACCTGAAATTGCAGGTAATATTAAGCTCATATAAATGCAGAAAAATATTACCCTAAACTATTTATTTTGTGAGACTACAAAATCAATGATAGAGCATAAAATGAAACGATAGATTTTTTATTATATCGATACGAAATACAGTGAACCCAGAAAGTGTTCATAGCACTTAATACCCTATAATGACAATGTAAAAAAAAGATTTTTTGAAATTGTTGCAAATTTATTAAAAATAAAAAACCTGAAAAATCACATAAGTATTGACAGCCTTTGCCATGAAGCTCTAAATTGAGCTCAGGTATATTCTGTTTCCACGGATCATTCTTGAGATGTTTCAGCAGCTTAATTGGAGTTCACCTGTGGTAAATTCAGTTGATTGGACATGATTTGAAAAGGCATGCATTTGTCTAAATAAGGTCCCAGGGTTGACAGTGCATGTCAAAGAACAAACCGAGCATGAAGACAAAGGAATTGTCTGTAGACCTCCAAGAGATGATTGTCTCAAGGCTGGGGAAGGTCACAAAAACATTTCGGCTGCTTTGAAAGTTTCAATGATCAAAGTGGCCTCTATCATCCGTAAGTGGAAGATGTTTGGAGCCACCAGGACTCTTCCTAAAGCTGGCCGGCCATCTTAGCCTAGTGATTGGGGGAGAAGGGCCTTAGTCAGGGAGGTGATCAATAACCCGATGGTCACTCTGTCTGAACTACAGCGTTCTTCTGTGGAGAGAGGAGAACCTTACAGAAGGACAACCATCTGTGCAGCATTCCACCAATCAGGCCTGTATGGTAGAGTGACCAGACGGAAGCCACTCCCCGCCTGGAATTTGCCAAAAGGCATCTGAAGGACTCTCAGACCATAAGAAACTAAAATCTCTGGTCTGATGAGACTAAAATTGAACTCTTTGGAGTGAATGCCAGACGTTACATTTGGAGAAAATCACGCATTGTTTATCACCAGGCTAATACCATCGCTACAGTGAAGCATGGTGGTGGCAGCATCATGCTGTGGGGATGTATTTCAGCAGCAGGAACTGGAAGACTAGTCAGGATAGAGGGAAGATGAATGCAGCAATGTACAAAGACATCCTGGATGAAAACCTGCTTCAGGCCCCGTTTACACTAGTGCGTTTTAGTTTGAAAACGCATAAGTTTTGCTACGGTTACGCCATCCGTCCACACTACGCCGGAGTTCTCGAGCGCCGAAAACGGAGCTTTTTGAAAACGCTGGAGAGGCCGTTTTCATTCTAAAACGCTGCTGCTCCGTCTCAGTGTGGATGGGGAAAGACGGAGACATCTGAAAACGGAGGCGGGGCTGCAAACGTTCGCCTATCTGATTGGGGCTTTTCCTCAATATTAAGTAGCCCACACACAGTTCAGTCCTGCATCCTCTTCTTGTAAGTTAAGACTTCGCAAGTTTGATCAAGGCTGCAGTCTCCCCCTTCTCAGTTTGATATGGAAAACATACCGAGGACACGGGTAAATCTTCAAAGGGAACAGTGTACTTTATAACTTCATTCACATCACCTTGGCTACGTTGTTTCACTTTCTCAACAATAAAACGTAAACATGATTTAAGGAACTGCCTATTTTCTTTTTAATATTAGCAACTAAACAGACAGCAGAAATGTTGAGGCGCCGTGCTGCATATATGAGCGTCATCTTCACTGTGTGGATATTTATAACAAAACGGAGCCGATAACAACGGTCTCCTTTCAATTTCAGTGAAAATACGAAACACACCCTCTCTTTTGCTGAATATCAGTTTTAATAATCGATAATTATAAAAGTATAACATACAATAAGTTTATACATTGTAGGAAATAAAGGCAAGCGATCAGTCAATGTACCTGGATTAATCATTAACTTATCTTTGCGCTTAACCAAAACATGTTACCCGTGAACAAGTAACTTAATAGATTCCAATGACCAAAGTCAGGGAATTGGCCTATGTCGTTAGATAAAGACAACAACATGAATGAAATATCACGTTTAGCAAATATAGTGAGATTAGATCCAGCGGGAGATGCTTGATGAGCAGTCTGACAAGCAGAGCGCTCATCTTGGTAGAAATGCTGGAGCGCTTGCCCGAGAGTGTGTGTGTGGTCACGTGATGTGCGTTTTCAGCGTTTTGGTGTGGACGGAGAGCAGTTCAGCAACGCTGGGTAAAACGCGAGTGTGGACGCGGATCGTTTTCATTCTACAACGCCGTTTTAAAACTAAAACGCACTAGTGTAAACGGGGCCTCAGAGTGCTCTTGACCTCAGACTGGGGTGACGGTTCATCTTCCAGCAGGACAATGACCCAAAGCACACCGCCAAAATGTCAATAGAGTGGTTTCACAACAACTCACAATGTCCTTGAGTGGCCTAGCCAGAGCCCAGATCTGAATCCTATTGAACATCTCTGGAGAGATCTGAAAAGGGCTGTACACTGTCGCTTCCCATCCAACCTGATAGAGCTTAAGCAGTACTGCAAAGAGGAATATGCAAAAATTCCCAAATACAGGTGTGCCAAGCTTTTGGCATCATATTCAAAAAGACTTGAGGCTGTAATTGCTGCCAAAGGTGCATCAAGGATTGAGCAAAGGCTGTGAAAACCTCTGTACATGTGATTTTTCAGGTTTTTTATTTTTTATAAATTTGCAACAATTTAAAATACCCTTTTTTCACATTTACATTATGGACTATTGTGTGTAGAATTTTGAGGAAATAAATTATTTTATTCCATTTTGGAATAAGGCTGTAACAAAAAATGTGGAAAAAGCGAAGCGCTATGAATACTTTCCGGATGCACTGTATATCATCATATTGCACAGTCCTAAGGTGTGCAATGGTTAATTTGGCTTCATTTGGAACTGTTTTTGGCATAGACACAGAAGTAGAGAAATAAAGAGTTGAATTCAATGTTATCTTCTTGTTTATGGTATATATTTTTGTGCTCTGTCAAGGCTCCATGATCTTTTGGCACACAATGACATTCCTCCCTGGGAACTGGTGAGTGTCTTCAAGCAAGTTCTAAAGGAGTTCCTGAGGAGACATGAGGATGGCATGCAGAGACGTCCAGCTCCATCAACCTTCCTCTGCGCTCCCGGTTCACCTGTAGAGAGTAATGATAGAAATCACATGGCTGGAAATGCATCAAATGCGCTATCAGAGGAGTCAGGGAAGCACAGGGAGGAAATTCCTACTATTTCCAGCTATGTGGATAAACATCTGCATTCTGCCTGTCCATACTCGATCCACAGAGATTGGAGTCTGCCCTTTTGCCATCCTTTTGCTTATGAGGCCTACAGCACCACATTGTGAGACAATTCGAAAAGTTCAAAACAATCTCATGGTTCAAAACAATATCAATTTTGGTGATCTAATTGTACCTGTTTAAATTAAACTCAATAAAAGTGAGGAAATTAGTTGCAAAGTTTAAATTTGGAAAAGGAGCCTTAGAAATGATCTTTTTATAATTGTTAAATAATATGAAACAATTTAGTTTTTAATTTTAAAAATCACCAACACCAGTAATTAGCATTTTATTTTTATTTATTTATTTATTTTATAATTAATTAAAATACATTGCTCAGCATAACTAACTACACCCCATTTTAAAAAGGATTATTTTTATCCATTTCTCAGTGATTATAGGCAATGTATTTTGATGCATTTAAACAAAACAGATTTATTAAACAGATAAATTTACTAAAATAATATTTTAGTCACCAAACATATTTAGAAATTGAAAGATAATACAATTAAATTTAAGCAAAATATTGCAAAATAAATTACAACCTACATAATTTTAACTAAATATTTATATTATTTTTGCTTCTCTTAATTTTTCCTCTTTTTTAAATTTGTATTTAATATTTTTCTATAATTTATACATTTGGGTGTACTAGTTTTGCTTCAGTACTGACTAATCTAATGTATATGCACAAATATAATATTGTATAGCTTCCTATTAATAATATAAATCTAAAAGATAGATTTGTGAGGGGTGAACTTATAATGTATATGCTGAGCACAGAAAGTTACTTACGATTATGTAATTATAATAATGTTTTCATTATTATTAATGTTATTATTATTATAAATTGTATTATTATTAATGTTATTATTATTATTATAAATTTATTATTATTATTATTATTTATAAGGCGTATTTTTCAGTTTTGGCTAGAGAATTTCCGGTACTGTCTCTATGCAAATAGCCTAATAAATAAATAATAAAAAATCTTCTCAACTAATTTGTGGATTTCCTTCCTGTATGTCTGTATCATGCCACAGTCCCAGAATACATGCATCCCAGTACCAACATTGGATTTGCACTTAAAACAACATAAAGAAACATTAGGAAATATCTAAATTTTTTATTTTAGTCCATTGTTGTTATTTGAAACTATTCCTTGTAACCAGATGCCTTTGTGTCCACTTCTTTCTTTTTAAAATAAAGTGTAAGTCCAGTATAAGTTGCCTGATCAAAATAAAAGTAACCCACACAATCCCACTTGGACACACTCACACACACGTAAGCACAAACACCCAGAGTGGTCAACCCAGATATCCAGCCCAATCTGTCATATTTTTTTCCGAGTTATATTTGTGGATTACAGAGCAGAGATTAGCTTGAGGGGAGAGGATTGCACCACTGCCTTTGCGAATCAGTGGTTCTTCCTGCATGAACTACCTAAAGCAGCATCACTGATATAATCGGATGTCCTCTGCTCGTCCTTTAGTCATGTAGTAACAGAAATGTGATTTTCCTGTATGGATTGAAAGAGCAGATGATGTGTAATCTGGTAATGAGTGGAGGGCTAATCATAAAGCCTCTACTTTGCAGTGATATTTACCCTTTACCGCTGAATAACTGTTTGGGTGTGATAAAGGGAAGTTGGCGACTGTGTCTATTGTTTAATGTGTGTCTGCAAAATGTAAAATGTAAAAGCTTTTTTTTTTTTTTTGCTTTTGTGAATCCTGCAAGATGTATTGTTTTTTCTTACATTTCTGATGTTTATTAAATGTCTAGGAATAAATTTCATCTTAAATGTTTATAGTTTTTTGTCTCACATTCGTTAGTTATTTAGGAAATTTCGCAAAACAGAAAAGTTGTCTGTAATACAATTAATAATTACTAAGTATTATGATTATTAAGCATATTATGAAAAGCAATGTATAGCCTTTCTTTGTGAGCATACAGATTTTTTTTTTGTAAATAACTCAGCTATAGAACTTATTTATTTATTTTATTGATACAATAAAAAATTATTTTTATAGGAGTATTAGTAAGAGTTTTATGGAGATTAGCGACAATGTTTTTGTTATAGATGAATAAGATTCAAACTATTTAATTTATTTTACATAAAGTATCTATTTTTTTATAACATTAAGTATTTATTTTATTATTTATTTACTTTTAAAGTCTTGTCAAAAACAAATGTAATAATGATTTTGAATAATTTTAACCAATTTTAATGTTGACTATAATAATAAATATTATCCTGAATAGTAATAGATTAATTATCTTTTTTTTAATCTAATAAATATTAAGAATATAAAAAAACACTTCTCTCCTTCACTGAACCAACCAGAAGCATGCTGGAGATGAATTGGTAAATATGGGCTCATATCAAAGGGGCATGATGTCCATGCTATATGAAGTGATCCAAAGAACTGCCTCCCATCCCTAAATCAAGCGAAAATGGGAAGACAAACTGGGACTAAAAATATCAGATACAGCCAGGCAATATGCCATACAACTAGTACATTGATCTTCAGTATGTATTAAGCATTATCTTCTACGGTTTAAGCTGCTTCATAGGCTTCACCTATCTAAGAGCAAGCTGGCAAAAATGTATCCAGGGTCAGATTAATCTTGCCCCAGATGTGGTTTGGAGACAGCAGATCTGAGTCAAATGTTCTGGGGATGCCATAGATTACATACATTTTGGACCGATATTTTAGATCATTTTTATCTATGTGTAACAAAGAGATGGATCCTAATCCTGTGACTTAAATTTTTGGTACAGTGCCAGAGGAAATGTACCTGTCAGCTAAACATGTAAAAATCATTGCCTTCTCTTCATTATTGGCCAGACATCTGATTCTTCTCAGGTGGAAAAAGACAAACACGCCATCCCACACACACTGGATATTAGAAATGTTATCACATCTTAAACTTGAGCACCTAAAGAACACCATCCGAGGCTCTACAAAAAAGTTTTATGAGGTTTTTATGAGGTCTTTTCTATTCTAAATTGAACACTCAGGGGTTATTATATCCTAAGTGAAAGTTTATCCCGAATTTCCCATTTAGTTTTATCTATTTTATTTATTGATCTTTTTCTTTACTCTTTATTGAGTATGTTTGTATATACCATATTAATATGTTGTTCAATATGTGTTGGAAAATTGAAGACTATTAAAAAAATATACAAAATTTGAATATCAATATTAAGAATGGCGAGGCAGTGGCGCAGTGGGTAGTGCTGTCGCCTAACAGCAAGAAGGTCGCTGGTTCAAACCTCGGCTCAGTTGGTGTTTCTGTGTGGAGTTTGCATGTTCTCCCTGCCTTCGCGTGCGTTTCCTCTGGGTGCTTCAGTTTCCCCCACAGTCCATTGAATTGAATTGGGTAGGCTAAATTGTCCTTAGTGTGTGTGGATGTTTCCCAGAGATGGGTTGCGGCTGGAAAGGCATCCGCTGTGTAAAAACTTGCTGGATGAGTTGGCGGTTCATTCTGCTGTGGCGTCCCAGGATTAATAAAGGGACCAAGCCGACAAGAAAATGAATATTAAAAATATTAGGAAAATTCAAATACATCTTTGTTTATATTATATAAATCTTTAACAACTTCAAACACCAACAATTATAACAATAATTTTAAATAAATAAACATTGAACAACAACACATTTTCATTATTAATAATAATATCTATCTTGGAACATTTTTTCTAATATACACAGATAAAGAAATATTGATTTCTTTGATATTTCTATTGATATTAATTTGATACACAATCTAATATTTTATCAAATGTCCTTCCAATTAATAATGCATTTATAAGCCCTAAATAGACATAATAAGGACAATGAAGAATACAGCAACTGTTCTAAAATACAATTTTCACGTTTGGACTTTTATTTTGGTGACGGGGCTTTTAATTACAAAGCAGAACGTTCAGGATCTTCCGTTGTCTCCTCTACTGAGCTAGCGCTGAACAGTGACCTTCTCCGAGTGGTTCGGTGCGCTTACTAACTAAAGGTGAGTACATATCTTTATTATAGATGCTACATGTGTTCAACTGCCGTATGATAAATTATTACTGTACATTTAGGGGTAATTCACCTTTATTGTGTTACTGATTATTGGACCATAAGTGTCTAGGCCTTGCAGAGCGCTCTACGGTAAATGAATCAACATCGTCGGTGGACAATGCTTTGCGCTTGTTTGACATTTACAATAATGCAAACGTTTTATATTTTAAGTGAGAAAGAATTTACTATAATGTATCATGAAAGGATTTGTTGTCGTTTTTGCCCTTAAAGTGACGCGTTTTTTGTTAACGGAATTGGGTTTGACATTAGTTAATATTGACAACGTAATTAGTTTGATTTGACTCATTAAAAACTCCAATATTGTCAAGTATAACAGCTTGAATAAAGTTCAATCTCTTACTCCCCCGCCCCCCTTTCACCCAATTAACTTAAAATGTCTTTGAATATTTGTGTCACGTTACTTTGGTATTTTTATAACGTGGCCCATAAGTGCACGTTTTACATATGATGTATGAAATGATTAACCTAGCATTTTTGAAGTCTTCTAGACATATGTTTATTAATTTTCGTGTTTTCTTTATCACTAGATGGCAGGTGCATTCAACGTGTGGTGGGCTAAGATGTCGCCATACTACGCCAAGGCAAATGTGGAGATGTTTGTTGGTTTAGGAATCATGAGTTTCTTTTACTACAAACTTTCATATGGAGGTGAGAGGACCAGATTCTGAAGAACTTTCTCAGTCGTGTGGATATTTACAAAAATGGCTTTAATCTTTTTCTAAACCGTTTTATTTTATTCATTGTGGACCATGATAAAATTATTAGTGATGTGACCAGAAATATATCACATAAGAGCGTTATTTTTTACCATAACATTACCTTTACTGTTATTATGATCTATTGCAGACTGTACATAAGAAATGTATGGTGTCATACAAGGTGACATTTTGTATTAAGCTTAAATTGTAAAGTATTAACAGTGCCATTGCTGTCTTGCAGGAAAGAAGAAAGCAGTGCAGTCAAGTAAGTATTCTTGTTTTTAATTCATATTATTCATATTATATTTATTATTATGAATTTCTATGCAGACTTTGGTAAAACATTAAAGTTTTTTTAAAATGTAAAGTTGAGTAAAAACAGATAAAAACAAATTGTTTAAAGCAGGGGTTCTAAAAATTACAGTTGAGGTAAATTTCCAAGGATTTATAATTGGAAAATTAATTCACCATACAGTATGCTTCCAGCATTTTGTACACAGAAACTTCTGTCAAACAATAAAAATGTCATATTTTAAAATGTAATCACATTGAAATATATATTTTATTTTTGGGCAAAATAAATGTGAAATTTACTTCTGCTGTTAAAAAAAAATGGGAGGAAAAATACTGTGTTGAAAACTTTTATTATTGTGTCCGGTACATTTTATTGTACAATATTAGATGCAATTTGAAGTTAAATGTTTTACATTTTATTATGGCATCAATGTTTTATTTTGTCATGAAGATTGAGTTTCAAAGTGTACATGATGATGTGATTTTATTTAAACTTTTGTAGCTAAATTATAGTTTCACTTAGCAGAATTTCATGTGTTCCTTTCCTGATGGAAAGAGATGGCAGATGATGAAAACAGCATGTTCTATATGGATATACTGAAAATCATTTTTGTTAAAAAAAAAATCACGATTCTGAATGGACCAAAGCAAAATAATTTAAGTTCTGACAATGTTATTTGCTGCAGTGTCATTTTTTTCCCCCTATGTGTTCTATAATCTAAATTATTTTAATCTGATTGAATGAATGATTCAATATCTCGCTAAGACTTATTTCATTCATTACTTAGATTCAGAGATTTTTGAAGAATCTTTTTAACAAATCATTCAGTGACAAGTTTTTATGGTTACTTGTCGCCACCTATTAACAAAATATTGTAATTGCTTTAAACTTAAAGTCTGCATGAAATCCAAATTCAAGTGGTACTTTCTTTTGCTAGTGCACATTATTAGCCTTAAGATTAACATATTAATCCACTGAAAAAAATTAACATTTTAATTAAATTAATTTTAATTAATTTCATACCATTTGCTACCACTTTTTAAAACATTTGCTAATTTGTTATGTGAAGGTTTAGCCACACCCTTCCAACAGTTAAAGGTGATCTTCCACAATGCTAAGCTTCGCATAAATCTCAAATCAGTCCCTCCCCTGCCGTCCAGAGCTATGCCTCCTGAAACAGGAGTACGCGCACCTTAAAGATTACAGCAGAACCCACTCTCGTGTGTTAAAAGCAACTAGTGCTTGTCCGGCGGCGTGCAGGAATTAGACTCATTACTAAGTCAAACTGACATGCTATTTCAGAGTGAATATTTAGAGTTGCATGGTAAACAATATAGGGAAAGACTAGATGGAATAGCGCTTTTTATTTATGTTTTGTTGTAAACTAATTAAAATCTACGTTATTGATGCTGTAAAGGTCGCTTATGAAGTGAAAGTAGTCTTATAAATCTTTCACCGGAAGATTTTAGTGGCTGAACAACATTACTGGGAAGATATAACCCATTTGTAACAACAACATCTAACATTACATCAGCTTTGCGTGAAGCTAAAATAGTTTTAAAACAAAACATTACCTGTCCAAGAGAAATCCTTCTCCAGTGTGCAAAGGTAACTCCAATATTGATTAAGGTTTTTAAAAAGTTTTGATTCACCATGTTTTTGCTGATCGTGCGTGCGTACTCTCGATCTTGTGAACGCGCAGCACGTCTATGCACCAACAGCGGTCGGCGAAGCTGCGTACAAAAGGCTGAGCAGTTGATCAAATCTGATTTTGCTGACGGACAGATTGGGCTACTTATCGGAATTATGAGAGATGTCGGCCCGACTCAATTGACTCAATTTTTTTAGTTTTATGCCTTACCCAAAATATAAAAATACATATAAATACATTTAGATCATTTACTTTAATCAGTTAAAATGTGAAGAGACTTTTAACCAGCACAACAACAAAAGTTTCTGAAGACAATCACCTACTGCACCTTTAATTGGCTTTGAGTGAATGAGGGGAGCGCAAAAATAAAGTCCCGCCCCCTACTCAAAATACTATTTCAGTTGTAAAGGGATCATATTAATGTAATAAAAGACTGTAGTAATGTGCTTTATGCAGACTTTAATTTAAAGGGTCAAGTTGCTTTCAAATTGTGTTTTGATGGCTACTGTAGGTATCCGTGTTTGCATCCCAACTATAAACCTTAATTCCAGCATTTCTCTGTCATTTTCAATGCTTGTAAAACATTAATAGTGGTATTATTAATATTGATAATAATGGCTGAAAAGTCTACATACAAACTATTTTGTTTGTGATGACTGTTCTATCTGTGTCAACTTCAGCATTAAATAGTCTTTTTGTAGATTATTATTATTTTAACATTGTAAATTACAATTCTGTGATTGAATCCATGATTCCATTCATTTATTTTGCATCAAGGAAATCATAGGGCCCTAAATTATTTTGTGAACCCTCTAGCTTTAGGGCTTGGAGCCCACTTTGAGAGCCCTTGGTCTAAAATGATGAGGAAGGCTAATTTATAGGACAAGTTTTTCACACATTCGCTAACATGAATTCTCTTTTCTCACAGAACCTGCACATTGATCGGGCCACCGGAGCATCATTCCCCGAATCCCCATCTCCTCTCTGTACATCTTCCCCTGAAGAACTTCACCTGGATATCTGTATTTTGTTTTATGCAAACAATAAAATGCTTGAATTGGATCCACTCTATGGACAATACACTGCTTTTGTGGTCTTTCACTTTCTCTTGCAGGAAATTGGTATCAGCAAATGTGCAGCTGCTTGATTGTTAACTTATGAAAATAAACCATTAAAGATGTCCTGCCAAAATCTTTTAATGGGCTAGTCATTGAGTCACAGTTGCATTTGTTTTGTAGGACATGAATCAAAACTATTTTTAGCTGATGTTAAATTCTCACTGAAAATGTCTAGTGTGAATATTTGCATGCAATGTTTTATAATACACAGTTTTTGTTGTCGTTTTGTCATATTTTGTAGATAGTAATTATTGTTGTTGACCAGTAGTGGGCGTTTAAGGACTGTCCAGCACTTTAGATATGTACAAAAAAAATCTATTGTATCTTGTCACAAATCTAAAATTTGTTTAACCTTAAAAAGAAAACTCTAAATATACAATTTAAAGTTATACGTCACACGTTGTAATTTGATGAGGAAACTTGTCTTGATGTTGAACGTCTGCAAAATAAGAATCCCACGGTTCTTTGAGATTAAAGATTAAACACGTGCGAGTAGCTGCACTTTCATTCACTTTCAAGTGAACTAACAACTAATGTGTCTGGTCAAACTAAGGGCGTATCATGTCCGTTTGATTTTCACCTCGGATATTTTAGTGACTAAACAAACAAACATCCATAAGTCACTCCACATTCCTGTCATTCTTGGTCTGCGTGTGCAATCATTTAACACAAGAGCGCGAGCTCGGCCATTTCAGGGCAGTGTTTCTAGACTTATATTGCTTTTGCTTTAATTCTTTAACGAATATCACGCCAATAACTGACAGCATTCGGAGGAATACGCCTGTTCTGATTTGGTTTCCACCCATTCGCTTCACGTATCGCAGCGTTTTCACCTGGCTTCGGCTAGCAGGCTAACTAGTTTAGCTATCTCGCGAGTTAATCGATACTCGGCTGCTTTCAGGATACGAGGAACACCCCATGCACAGTTTTCTGAACGATTATGGCACACGTCTACACCTGACATGTAAGTAAAATGTTGTTTTACCCACCGTGTGTGTACATTTTTTGTGTTTGTTAACATGATTGCACACCGGGATGTTTTTAGTCGTGCTAGCTGGCTAACAGATGTGGAGAACTGTTAATATAAACAGGGCGGAAAGAGGAAAACAATATTTACTGAACATATTTAAAACCGCATCGTTGAATTAAACGTTTTGTTTCGATTAATTAATTGTAAGTCATTCAGTATGAGGAGTAAATGAGTTACGGGTTCTCAGCGGGTGTGTAAAACATCCAAACATCTGCCATTTCAATACACACGCTCAGCTGATTATCCAGTTAAGCGAGTTTTAAAGCGTCTCTTTAATTTTTTTAGTCAAATGAAGGCGATCAAAGCAAGTGATAACCAGTTGCTTGTCGCGTTAAAGCGTTCAAAAGATGTGAAATGACACGATGTACGGAGTCGTGGCCTGTTTGGCCTGTGTTTATCAGTGCTGTGGACATTGATGTGCCAGTGATGCTGCAAGTGAAGTTGTTTTTAATCCCATACAGAGGGCTGTGATCTCGGTTGGATGTTTTGAAAGGCAAATCGAAGCTGAAGACCAGATGTTCCTCTGACAAAAGTGAAGATGATGCCTGTGAGTAAATCACGCTCCTCAAATCAGCAATGCAGTTTTGTTTACATGCATGATAGGCGAACATTTGTGAGCCCCCATCACTGTATCATCCGTTATATGTATGGTATCGTTGAAACAGCTCAGTCCATTGTGGAAAGAATGTACAGTGTGTTGAGTTATACACACTAGTGTGAATGTGAAAGTCCTCATTCAGATGCATTGTGGGCTGCCTAGAGCCTTGCCAAGGGATCCATAATGGGATACTTTTCAGAAAGCTGTTAATGGGCTGTGGATGGGAATATTCTCAGTACAGGAGTGTTATCTGTGCCTCATGTTGTGTTGTTTAATCTCCACTGATAATTTAGCTTTTTAAAGAGGCAAATAGTCAGTTCTAATAAAGAACTGTTCAAAAATAGATGTTTTTATTTTTTTATTTTATGACAAGTCTTTTGTCCGTACACACTGCTTTTTTCTCTAGTGCTAATGGAAGCTATTAGTTTTATGATGTTGATATGCTGTTGCTTGTTAAAGAGAATCTCTTTTGCACCCTAGCGCCTTTATAGTTTCAGTAATGCTAAATCATTATTGGCAGTTTTATGCCCCTCCCTCTATGTTCAAAGGGTCTCAAGACTGGAGTAAATATGTTGGTTGGCAGCACTGAAACCAAATGCTGCACTTCATGTTTATTCCTTATGATCTTTATTGTTATCTGTAGGAGCTAAAATGATCTGCAATAATGTGAAGCTCCTCTTATCTGTTATTAATATTCAACATTCAATATGCGATTGTCATCTTTTTTTTCTCTCTCTTTTGTGCATTATACAGTGCTCATCATATGAGTACATACAACCTCCCCCCCACAAGTCTCTTATTTAAACTAATATTGTCTATAGGATGCTTTACAGTGTTATATTTATGCATATACATTAGTTTAGTCTGTACTGAAGCCAAATCTGAAGCTTGTCTAACAAAATAATTTATACTTAACAATAATGGCCCGAAATTTAGCTGCCCAATTTTGTTAGGGAAAAATATTAAATAAAATTGTCAAAAATAGCAAAAAAGGAAGAAAAAAAATCAAGAAAACAAAGATTTCTGATAAATATTAAGTTTTGTTAAATTTAGGTTTTGTTGAAATGTTGTAGTTTGTTATTTGTTTTGCAATATTTTGCATTAATTTAAATGTATATCTTTTCATTTCTTAAGATGTTCTGTGACTAAAATATTATTTTACTAAATACATCTGTTTAATAAATCTGTTTTGTTTAAATGCACTAATATATATTACCCATATTCACTGAGAAATGGATAAAACACTGATTTTCAAAATGGGGTGTACTCCATTAAGCTGAGCACTGTATATACTGTACATATTCGTCACAGAACATCTGTGGGTTGTCACAACGTTTTAAGATCTGTCAGGTGAATAACTTTGAGATTACACATTAACGTCACATCTTTAAACATTAACCTTGAGCTCATTTAACCCACATGCTTTAACATTTATCAGCAAAGTGGTATTTTCGGCAGTTTACTGCCGCCTCTGCAGGTTTGAATCATCAAAGTAATTATTAGTTGATCATAGTGATTGAGTAATTCTAGTGGTTGAAAGATTGTATATGCATGCACACGTCACAAGTAAGTGTATGTGAAAATCATTAGGACGCAGTGATCTATAACAAGATTTTATGACCTGGCGAATTCAGAATCTATCGCATGAAATCCCACACCAAAAAAAATGGACAGAGGAAACATTGCCTTCAGAGCTTGTCTCTCTGTCTATTTTACTCTCTCATATAACAACTATTGATACAAGCTGAAAATGTTTGCTGCACACAATATTGATGGTGTTATCCAGCAGCAGTAAACCAGTACACCCGGTCAACCTGTGTGTAAATTATAAAGCCTTGTCTGCTGTTAACCATCTTCTATTATGACTTTGCTCTTCAGTGAGTTTATCCTCCTGTTTGGTCAGTTAAAAAAATATATATCAACAGATTGGCGCATTTCAATCTAACATGCCTGCTGACCTTTTCCTGAACTTTTTTTTGACATGTTTAAAAATGATCAGGACTTTGTGAGCCATTAGGTTTGTAAGTTCTTGTTTCACAGCAAGCAAATGAGCTCATACTACAGCAAAGATTTGACAGTTTATGCCTGCCTTTATCTAGAACAGAGATGCCCAAACTAGGGCACATGGGCCAAAGTTGGCCCTTGGTAACCTTTTATTTGGTCCCTCTCTTCTCTGATGGAATGGTGGAGAATGAGGGAGATGGTTTAGAGATTGTCAATTCAAACTTAATGTAACTCTTTGTTTGTTTTAAGCTTTGTTTGTTTGTTTGTTTGTTAAAGGCTAAAATTAAATAGAGTAAATTAAATAGATTTTGTTTAAATTTTTATATTATCACCTGACAATGCAGAGACTTTGGTAAACAACTCTGGTCAAAGGCAAATTCTGCTTAACTAGTGTATTTAGCATTGATCTTCATTGTGTTATAAATGGGATTGTTTGTTTTTATTGCAATAAGTTATAATTTAAAAATTATACTGCTAGTTAGTATGATTTAAAGTGATGTTTTCTATTTATTTTGAAATATTATGAAATAAATGAGTAAATAACCCATGGAAACTTTAATGTAATGTAGTTTGGTATATTTGCCTTTGGCCCACAGCTTTTTGGCCTTAACTTGAAACTTTAGGCACTCCTGATCTATAAGAGTCCTCATGGTATTTAGGTGTCAGTTTAATTTGTGTAAAGGGGGTATATAGTAGTTTTGGAGAAACTTGCTCGCTCACTCACTCGCTTTTTTGGTTTAATCCAGTGAACATCAGCATACTTGTTGTGTTATGAAATATGTGCACATTTTTTCATCTTCCTCCCTGATATGGCCAGTTCCCAAACAGAATGTTCCTCTGTAGCGAGCACAGATTTCTAGGCATGATTACAGTCCTTCAGTGACAGCTTGATAAGATCCTGTTATGCTGATGCATAGAAGGAATCTAATTGGTTGCAAGTTAAAGGAGTAGTTCATGCAGGCAGGAAAATCATCCCATAATCCCAAAATTACTCACCCTGAAGCCATTCTAGGTGTATGCCTATCATCTCTCAGATGAACACAATAGGAGTTATGTTAAATAATATCCCACCTTTACCAGCTTTGCAGTGGCAGTTTTTTAAAGTTCTAAAAAGCACATCTATTCATAATAAAATCTATACAACTCCCAAGGTTTAATGAATACATTTGTAAGAAATTCATCTTTATGTTAAACTGTATAACTATTTACA
The DNA here is from genome assembly GCF_052040795.2 of Danio rerio. Taxonomy (NCBI): domain Eukaryota; kingdom Metazoa; phylum Chordata; class Actinopteri; order Cypriniformes; family Danionidae; genus Danio; species Danio rerio. The sequence continues at coordinate 24,442,462 of NC_141040.1, forward strand.
CTGACCTTTGACAACTGGTGTGGACATTTCTTTTGACTG